>NC_135713.1:101646458-101951985 GCF_964656455.1 Halichoerus grypus
TCTCTTAAGGCTTGTTAATTTTTCTTTTCCTGGAAGGCACTAAATTGACTAGTAGATAGCTTCTATCCTGTCAAAGGTTTTGCTAAAGGCTTTGTTAGGGCAGGGATACAATAACCCTTACTATAGGGCTAAAGTAGCTTATTCCTAATGCATGGCCTTTCTGGTCTCAACTAAACATCTAATATGTTCATTGAGGTCTTTTCCCTCTGAATGTTGAGAATTCCAACATTTCCTAACTCTATGCTATTTTCAGAATATCCATTCAGCTAAAAGCCATCAGTAACTATTTTCTGTCAGAACTTGCAGAGTTTCATCTATATATGCATAGTCAGCTATAGAATCAGAGAAACACAAATTCTTATTTCTGATATTTCTTCCCTATATAGCACCCTACACTCTAATACCCTACCTTGCAAGTTCAAACACCCTACAAACTTTGAGATTTACTTCCTTTGTCCAGCAAGATAGCTGTTTTCTGTGTGGGCTCTTCTTCCATGTGTTATCATTTGGAAAGTACTCCCACACAAAAAAGCCAGGGTGAATATGGAGCTCATCTTGTCTATTTCCCTTCTTTCAAGGATCACAGATCTGTGCTGTTTTCCAATGCCTGGAAAAAAGCTGCGTCAAGTATTTCATCCAGTTCCGTATTTGTTAATAGAGGAAAGTTAAGTCTGATAATAATTTTTCTGTAATGGATGGAACTGTAAGACCATTACTAGAGGTTATCCCAAGTAGAGGAAACACATACAAACATATACTTCAATAGCCATGGCTCAACAGAAACCCTTACATACCTAAAACTTTCCAATGTCTGAAATTTGGGACCTGTGTACTTCCACTCATGATTAAATTATACCCCCCAAACAAACAAACAGGTATTTACTGGTGGCAACACTTCTTGTTTTAGGAAGACAAAAAAGAAAAAAAAAAAGCAAAAAGCCAAAGCATACCTGAAAAGTTACTCATATGACATGGGACTATAGAAGTTTACTTCCTGAATTGCTGAAACAGTCTAAATTTGTTCCTATGCTTGATTATAAGCTCTACACATGTGAATCTCTCATAACCTTGAAAGTGACATTTAGTTCATTCATTTAGTCAAAGTGAAACCAAAGTGAAACTTCTCTGTAGATCAGAATCTCTTATGGCTCAGACGATCATATAATTAATTATTCAAACTGGGAAGGTTTGACAGTTTTAATAAATAAGCAAGGACAAGAGTCATACACCATGACTGGAACATATGGTCAATCTGCTTACTGTGTTCAAATGGTCTCTTGCCTGGAGCTGTGGAGATGAGAAAGGAAGGTGGTTCTAGGACTTCTTTTAATGACTTAAACTCAGCAAGTTATGGGAAAGTCTGTTACTCTTCTTTTTGAAGAAACAAAGATCTAAGGAGGCTTACAGATCCACTAGTTTAAGTTGCCAGTCTTCACCTTTCTTTCCTTTTTTACATTTCCTGTCATACTTTGAAAGACCACTTCCCACTAACTGCAGGAATGACCACTGTGCATATCCTGCTCATGCATGTGAGGAGATAAGAAGAGGGAGAGAGACAAAAGTGAGAAAGAGAAAATAAGTTTTGCTATTTTTCTTGATAGGTGTTTTAAGTTGCGTTTATCTTTTCTGTCGAAAGTTGGAGAAATGATGTTCAGGTTCTATTCACCAATTACATCATTTGTTGTATTGTCTTCATTAAGAGCCCTTGTGTGATGCATCAAAGTAAAAATCTTTCTTTGTTAAAGATTTGTTTACCTCATTGTGATTAGTGGGAATACTAATCAGCCAAAGAAAAAAAGGAAAGATCATGCAAGGACGAAAATAAATAGTTTGGTAAAGGGAACAACTTTATTCTAGTCCTTGAAAACTATTCTATCCATATCCTTTTTTAAAGGGCTGCGGCATAAAGCATCCCCAGTCCTCCTTTTTAGTCCCTTGATTCTATTTCACAGTTGTTCCAGAACATTTTATAGCCATTCAGCTTAGTTCCCATTGATTTCTTTAACTGTGCTCGGAAAATATAATCACAAAATGTTCTCATGCCATTTGGGGTTCAAGGAGAAAGTAAAATAATGTTCTTGCAAAAATAAAAACCTTATTTGCCCTATAGTCCAAGCCAGATAGGAAACATTTTTAAAGGAGAAATGAACAAATGTCTTCTCTATTGTTTCTTCGTAGTTAGATGGGTAAGAAACAGGTAACATTCTCGGTATGGGTAAAATAAGTAAATAATAATGTATAATTGGCAGATTTCTCAGTGATTTTATTGGTCTGATGTCATCCATGCATAATTGGGGAGGAGATACTTAAATGGAAAGAAAATTTCTAATGCAGTCTGGGCTGGGGGTAGCATTTAATTCTGCAACACTGCAGTGTTGCATTGCAGTGATTTGAACAGGCATTCCTCAAAAATTTCCAAAGTTCTGCAGCAGACATTTATTCCCAGTGTAGTTATCAGAGAGCTGCATCTCCTTAAATTCTAGTACCATACAGATGCATGAGTACTGATCAGAACATAAATCATCATAGCTTTATTAAGACAGTTTATGAAGATTCTGAACTTAAAATGTGATCTTTCAGCAACTGAAGAAAGTGATAAAAAAAATTCCCTTCAGTTAGTCTATTAATCTTGATGCAAAAGGTTATTCATTTGACCTAAATCAGATACAAATTGGAAACCTGGAGAACTTCTCAGACGCAGGAGATGAGAGAAGACAGACCATCAAAAGGAGGACCAATACTTCCCTTAGTTCCTGCTAGAAAAACATCTCACCTGTAACTTGTTGAGAAGAATCAGTGTGAAACACCATTCACCACGGCAGTTGACAGCAACTTCATCCTTCTAATTGTGTGCACCAAAATCCTTGAGAGTCACCAGGGATTCTTGCATCTTCTAGCCAATCCACCAGGAAATCCTGTTGGCTCTACCTTCAAATATACCCAGCATCAGACAAATTCTTACTAGCACCACAGCTCCTACCCTACCCACGCTACCATCATCTCTCAACTAAATTACTGCAGTAGCCTCCTAAATGATCTTTCTGTTTCCAGTTCTTACCTCCCCATAGTCTACCTTCAACCTAATAGATGGAGCAATTATTTTATTATCTTATTTTATTTTTGGAGCAATCATTTTAAAACTAAGGTAGAGGGGCACCTGGGTGGTTGGGTCTGTTAAGCCCTGACTCTTGGTGTAGGCTCAGGTCGTGATCTCAGGGTCCTGGGATCAAGCCCCATGTCAGGTTCCACACTCAGCATGGAGTCCATTTGAAATTCTTTCCCCTACATTTCCCTCCCCTCTGCTCCTCCCTCAGGTCGCACGTGCTCTCTCTCTCAAATAAATAAATAAAATCTTTAAAAAAAAAGGACTAAGGTGGATATTGTCACACATTTGCTCTGAACTCTTGACAAGCTCTTCACTTCACTGAAACAACAACAAACAACCTTAAAGTTCTCATCATTGTGTTTTTGATCTACACATATTGGTGCAGTATCACGAGCATTAGTCAGTCAAGAATCCTAGAAGGTAGAATAGACTGCTTCCAACATACTAATTATATGACTTTGTGGATCCGGAAAGCCCTCACTTAAAAACCCCTCTCTTGCTGATAGATCATGGAAATTCAAGTAGGGGGATTTATATGTCTGACCTATGATTTTGATCTTCATTGAATAACAAATACATTTCAGAAGGACAAAAATTATAAGGATAAATTACTTATATTTTAGAGTGTGTATGTTTCTCATGCCCTTTTTTGGCAGTAAATTATGAAAGAAAAGTAATATGGATGCTTTAGTGTGGAGAGAAGGAAATAGAATCAAACCTTACAGTACAAAGAGGCAGAAGACCCAGATCACAAATTTCTGCTGCACTGTAATTCTACCAAAGGCCAAAACTAAAAACAACTTGTATTAAAAATGTAATGGCATTTAAAAAATTCACTATCAAAAAATAATAGTACATGCTCATTGCAACAATTCAAGTAATACAAAGATATAGATAAAAAAATGAATCTTCACCTCCAGCTCTTACTCTATTCCCATCAAGACACATTATTTAATAGTTTAGTATATATCATTCCACTGAGATACATTTAAATTTAAAGTATGCCCCTAATGCTAACTGAGCTCAACTTTGACATTCAGCTCCATTATAATATTTTCTTCGGTTAAGGTTATTTTTCAAAAAAACATTTCAGCTATCTATAGAGACCATTTGAAGATAATTTATTTTATAAAAAAGAAAGAGGATCCACATGTAAAAGATCTTCCATTACATCTCTCCATGTCTGGCAAACTAGTTCATTAAGCAATTTTTTTGCTTAAAAGTTTGAGATTTTTGTCAAAGGTCATGCATTCTTTCAGAAGAAGAAAATGAGATGCTATTCCCCCAGTGGAAATTTTACAGAATTACTTTCCTTGTTTTTTTACACTGAAAATACACTTGGATAAATTAATGGTAATTTCTGTGATTGTTTGAATCCTTTGTCAGTGACAGGCTCTATGTTAAGAAATCACTCTTTGTGAATTACCTCTTGTAAGTCCTCATAACCAGGATAAAGGTTTATTCTGGTTTTTCAGATTATAGTTAAGGACTAGAAAGTACTCAAGGAATTCCAAAATTCAAAAAGAGAATATGTTCAAACTAACGTTTCTCTGATTTATAGGAAGTGTCTACATAATGTTACCTTCAGATTCTTTTACTTTTATTTCTTCACTCTGGTCTGCAAACTTTCAAAAAATGTGTTTTGGACTAAAATCTTTCTTTTTTCCCCCCTAAAACAAAAGGGAAATACCTTCTCTTTTCAGAAAATGGAAGAATAACCAAACTAACAAAGTTACTACAAATTCAGCATAGCATAACTTTATATATCTAAGCCCTATTAAGTCCTATCTTTGGTTCTTTGAGACATTTTTAGAATATGGGAAAAGAAACAGAAATCAAGAGAGAACAGGACTAGAATGTGAACCAAAACAAAGTCAGAAGACAAAGTGCTAGACTGACATGGGGTGGGAACAAGCAGACAGATGTAGCTGAACCATATTTAGAAGTGGGGGAAAAAATCATCTCTCATTTACCAGGACAAGATGACAAATGAGTCTTATCTCATGTGTGAACCGCAGCTGATTGATAGTAGCTGCCTGGAGGGTAGTGCCTGAAAGGGATTCTAAGGCCCTCCTTGCGGGCAGCCACAAACTATTAGGAAGATTTTGACATGTCTAATTTGAGCATAAAATAGGGAATGGCAACATATATCCTATGGAAACAAAGAAGAAATGGAGACTAGTAGTAACTAAGCACTTGCTTTGCATCAGGTACTTTATACATATTCTCTTACTAAATTCTCATAGATCCAATGACGTTAACACTATAATCTACATTTTATAGATGAGGAATATCATTCATTGAGTGACACTTCATAAAAGTGGGAGAGAAACAAGGATTTTATGATAGAGGGAAGGGAAAGTGTGTGCAAATGACCAGTCCTGCAGATGAACAGTTTGTGAACTGACTGCTGTCATTCAGGAAGAACCTATGTACACTAATGTCTTCATACCCCATTGCTTCCAGTGTTTCCAATGCTTCTTATATGTAAGTATCACAGATATTCAACAGTCTAAATTGCCTCATTCTTCAAGATGTGCCATTGTGCTAATTATAACTTCTTTATCAATGAATAATTTTTCCCTTTGGAAATTATTTTACAGTTGGAAAGAAACCTAATTCAAACTCTGATTACTACTCCTAGACCACAGAGATTATTTTAGAACAATGGAAAGGAAAGCATATGAGCCCAGAGCACAGAATGCATCAGTAGTCTCAGCCACTGAGATACTCTGCTACTGATAACTGGATCTGCATCTTGGATTAGCCACTCTCCCCCCTTTAGGCCTCAGTTTTCCCACAAAGGGTTGGACCACTCCTTCTAAGGTCTATATGGACTCCCGAGTGCTGTGGTTTCCATAAGTTCAAATGCAACTCTTACTAGAAAGAGTCAGAGAGGCTTTACTGTAAATAATAAACAATATTGCCTGGGAATAAAGAACATGTATTTTATCTGTACCTTTTTTTAAGACATATTGGGCATCTTCCAGGTGAATGCCCTTGCTGTACACACAGACTCAGGGAGAATCACTCATTCACTCCATGTTAATGTACAGACTAGTGGCTTTGAGTAAGGTATGCAGGTATGAGAGGAATCTAAAGTTGTAAATCAAGTATAAATGTGCTCTAAACTTAGGAATAATAAGGTACCTAAGTAACTAAAACATGGATCAGAAAGTAAAAAAGAATCACAGGAGTTATACAGATAAATTGATATGGGGGATAAAAGGAAGGGTAAATGCCTTTTGTGGGGCTATGGACAATAAGAAAAGTTTCTATGGATAGAGCCTTGTGAGCAGGCCTTCAGAAATAAAGAACACTTGGCCACATAGGGAAGAGTGAGAAGAGGAAGGCCATCCAGGCAGATGATCCACTGTGAGCAACGGCAAGAAGGAGGGCAAGTGCAGAACAAGAATGGAGAAAAGGAGCATATTCACTGTGGCTGGGCTGAAAGGTCCCTGCCGGCAAATAGTGGTCAATGATAGCGGAAAACAGTACAGCATCTGCAGTGACAAATAAAGTTAAAGACTTTATTTTCTAAGTCAAATCTTTTTGAGCAGGAGAGTAAAAATCCCTGTTATCTGCTAGATCTTTATGGCAGCAGAATATAAGGTGAACTGGACTGAGAAGTTCCAGGGGATGAGGAGGTCAGTCAGGATTACTTCAGGGTCCAACCAAGAACTAACAAGTGCCCGGATTAATATCATTACAGGGGGAATGGGAGAGGGCACCCAAAAAAACTAATAATAATCATAACAGCTCACATCTTTGGGGTGTTTACTGTGCACCTTGAACTGTTCTAAGTAAGTAAACTCATCTAATCCTCACAACAGTGCTTTGAGCTAAGTTCTACTGTTTCAGGTTAAGAGATGCAGACACTGAGGCACAGACGGTTAAAAACTGCCTAAGGACACCCATTAAGGAACCTAACCTCTGGTTCCATAACCCTGTTTCTTAACCATTCTGGCACACCGTAGAAGTGAGGGTGACATGGCAGGGTCACTGAGGCATGATGACAGGAAGGAGGAGAAAAGATCAGAGTTGATGCTGAGACTCCAAGGCTGGCTGCTGGGAAGGTAGAGGAGCAGTTGTCAAAGGATGGAGGAGGAAAGAGGCAGGCAGGTTTGAAAGAAAGAAAGTGAGTTTAGGGCATGTTGCTTTGTACTGGCTGCCATGAATGAAGGTAAATACCAACAATAACAAATAGAGGCCAGGAATGTGAGTGAGTGTTGGGGCCAAGGATACAGACTCATGAGGGTGAAAGTTGATGCCATGACACTCTCCAAGCAGAGAGTGTGGTGAGGGAAACCTTCGCGCAGGTGCTGAGGGAGCATTTAATTAGAAAAGAAGAGGAACTGAACAGAAGGGGTTCAAATCCAACAATGCCCACAGAGAAAGGGAGTAAGACTGGAGAGCACATGCTATGGAAACTAAAGAAAAAATGGCTCCAACTGGGAACACAAAAAGATGTCAATGGAATTAGGGAGCATCTAGGAAGGCCCCTTCCAGTGAGTTTGATATTTAATAGGATCCCAAAGAAGCAATGTCATTTCCACAGAAACTTAACCCACGATCAAGGACACAGAGAAAATCTATTTTGTCATTGAATGCAACTCAGGCTAAAGAGGCAAAATGAGCAAATCATTACCAAGATACTCTTTTTTTCAGGGAGCCTATGTTTGTATATGTGAAAAATAAAATAATTAGATAAATAAAATATGTGCTAAGTAAAATAAGCATTCCCAATTTATCTGTGGCATTTGCTCCACTCTTTGGCAATGCATTCTAAATAATCAATTTCATCAACCAAATGGTAATCCCATGACCTCATTGGGCTAGATAAAGAAAGCTGTGGACCTCTCAGCCCCACCTGCCACTGCATGTGCTATTGGACCTCACATAAGATATGTAAGAAATTCATTTTTGAATTTAATCAGGGACAGGAGCCCCCATCCCCAACCCCATTGCCTGATGGCTACTTATGCTATGGGAAGATGTATAGCTTTATGCCAAGTAAACCAAGGGTAACTGTCAATAACTGTCCCCTCCCAAGTTTTCCCTAACAAGCCAAGCTGACTCAGTCTGTCCTCTCAGTTCTCAGCCTCAAGACCTGATTTAAACTAAACCAGTGATTAGAAATGATGTGTCCTCACAGAAGGACAGAGTACAGGACTCTATTTTAAAGGAACGTTGAACTACATGGACACTCCAATTTTCCCTAATTCTCAGAGATAACCCTGACATTTGCAAGAATTGGCAGTGACCACCCTGTAACAACCCATCTACATTCCATGTTTATGCTTCTACTGCATCATTTTTTTTATTTCATTGGTTTTTTGTTTGTTTGTGTGCGGTGTCAGTAATGATTCTTATGAACACAATGACATAAGCAACATAAAATGCTGGAAGGAAGGAGAAATGTCAGTGATTAAAAGCCAAAGAGATTCATATTTAGAAAAATGAAATAAATGCCAGTTACATAATTCCAAAGAACAGGCCTTTGCCTGGGCAGCAGCCCACCTCAGGTTCAATGTCTCTGTCCCCCCACAACGTTCTTCTGCCTGTCTTCTGGCAGAATTCAACTCAGGGAAGGGTATAGCTGTCATTTGATAAAACACATTTAATTTCCAGTGAGGAAAATTAACTGTCTTCACAATACTGCTCTTGATGTAAATATGTTGTATATTTAACTCTAAACCATCTACTAATTTGCTTTAAATTGGCCCAATAATAATTATTGCTTAAAGTTATGGCAGTAAAACAGCCTCTGCTTTTTGAAAAGCTAATTTTGACAGCAGGTGCTTTTTATGCCACTGTAATCTTTCCTAGAAAGATCATTATCACTTAATTATAAATGGCAGCTGCATTTAGGGTATTTTGGTTCACAATGATGATTTGATTGATTACTGGAGTTCCAATTCCACTATGTTAATGAGTCCAGTCTACTGGGATTTCCAAAAAGCGTTATCAAGATTCTCAGTATCAGCACACATTAGTTCACTCTGTCACAAACTGTCAGCCATGAGGTAATGTTTTATATAAAGGACAAAGACAACTATCTTTTCCTTTTTGGTCAAGAAATTTAAAAAATAAGCAAAACATTTGTGTGTGCTCTTTCAAATAATATGTTTCTTCAGCGTCTAACTCAACCATATATGCTTTGAAGAAAACCAATTTAGACGAAGTGTTTTGTTTGAAGGATATTATTATACTTAAAGAAGAATAGGAGTTTTCTAGAATTTAAGGGGGGAAATATGATGGTAATACATCTGAGACTTTTCATATTTTTAAAAAGTAATACCTATCTTCCTAGAAACCCAATTTTGATATTTTTTCCAAACAAATGATAAACATAAAAGTCAGCAGATGTGATTACTTACCCTTGAAACTGATGAATCTTTAGGTCAATGACTATGTAGATATATGTCAATCTACATTTGTTTTCCATCGGAGAGAGAGAAAGAGAGAGAGAGATGTTGAATACATCAAATGCAGGGACATTTTGTCCTCTTTAGGAGCCTAAACCAATAGAGAAAGAACATATAAAATTGCCTCTGTTCCCAAACTACTCCTTTTCTAACTTCACTGCCTCTGTCCCCCTGCTAACTTCTTAAAGACATGTAGCTGCATGATTTAGGCAAATCCCTAAACTTCTTCAGGCCAACACTGCCTAATCTATAAAATGATGCTGACAATATGACTAGATGCTGTGCAAACCAAATGGTACAACCTATGTTAAGCTCTTAGAAGAGTTACTTTCACATATGAAGCATTTAAATATTATAGGCGATTTTATGTTCGTTATTGAAGAACTGTATGTTTTTATTGAGCTTCTTCTTGGTGTCAGGCATTCTTCTGGGTAAAAGAATGAAATATAATCTTCTCTAAGCAGACTACAGTCTATGGCAGCATGGTTTTGCTTGGCCCCTAATCTAAGAATGAATGTTATATTTTCAAAGGGTTGTAAAGAAAAACAAAGAATAATATGCATCAAAGACCTATAGGGCCCTCCAACTTTAAAATATTTATTATCTGGCCCTTTACAGAATAAATTTTCCAAGGGCTGCTCTGGAAGAGTTCTCAGGCTAGTGAGATCAACTAGTGAGTACTACGGTAAGTGCTTCATAAGGAACAGAAATGTTCTGGTGAGGGAACATCAGACTAATAATCTTGCTGAGGACAATGGAGAGAAAGTCACAGAAGGTCTTATAGTAGAAGATATATTTGAACTAGGACATGTGTATTGTAGAGTAGGTAAGGTCTGATCAGCCTCAGAAGGGAAAGGAGTATGCACAAAGAAAAAACAAGATCAAAACACTAAGATGGTATGTTCCAGGAACTGTGGTTAATTGAATGTGTTTGCTTATAGGGTGTCTATCTGTGTAGAAGGTAGGGTGAGGAAGGGGAAATTTAATGGCCTACAATGAATGTGGAAAGAGCCATAATATGAAGGGCCTTAGATGTTCTACTATAGGTTAAGAACTTTTATGCGAAAGTAAAAGTTTATCACGAAAGGTTTTTAAGTAGGAGAATGACAAAATCAGATTAGAGATTCAGAACAATAATTCAAGTAATAGTACAAAACCTAAACTATAAAAGAAACTCTGGCTTTGGGCCAAGATGCAATAAGAGGAACCAGATTTAACCTTCTGCTTAAAATAGCTAAAAAGAACTAGACAAAATACACAGAACAAGGTCTTCAGACATTGGCAAGAAACAGTGCCAGACACTGACTCCTGAAAGAGGGGGTAGAAATGAACTAAGCCTTGATTGCCCAGATTCCTTCATGGAGAGAGGTTCTAAGCCTCAGCATAGGAGGAGGGAAAACATAGCACATAATGATGATAAAAATCAATCAACAGAAACAGACTGAGAAACAACAAAGATTACATAATTGTTAAACAAGTATCTTAAAGGTTATAACTATAATCCAAATGCCCAAATGTCAAAGTAGAGGAAATATGAGCATGTTAAGTAGAGATATAAAAGGTATTTTTAGAACACCTAAGACTCTTAGAGACAAAAATATATATATATATATATATAAATATATATATACACACACAATGCCTAAAATGAAAAATAAACTGGATAGGATAACAGAATATTAGACAGTACTGAAAAAAGCATCAATGAACCCAAAAACATAGTAATAGAAACTATCCATAATGACACACACAGAGGAAACCCCTCCTGCCCCCCAAAAAGAAATGAGTATTAGTGGTCTGTGGGATGCATTGAGTCTCTGAAGAAAGAAAAAAGAGGTTGGACAGAAAACAATTATTTAAAAAAATTTTTTTAAGATTTTATTTATTTATTTGACAGAGAGAGACACAGCGAGAGAAGGAACACAAGCAGGGAGAATGGGAGAGGGAGAAGCAGGCTTCCTGCCAAGCAGAGAGCCTGATGGGGGGCTTGATCCCAGGACCCTGGGATCATGACCTGAGCCAAAGGCAGATGCTTAATGACTGAGCCACCCAGGTGCCCCAGAAAACAATTTTGAAGAAATATGGAAAAATATTTCAAAAATGCTTATACACAATAAACCCACAGATTCAAGGACATAAATAAAACACAAGCACAAGAACCATGGATGTAGTGACACCAAGGTTCATCATAATCCAATTGGCTAAAAACTAGTGACAAATAGAAAGTCATAAAAGTGGGGTTGGGGGAGACATTACATACAGAGAAACAAGGACATGACAGCAGGATTTTCCTTGGAGATAATGTGAGGTAGAAGGCATTGAGTAACATCTTTGAAAGACTGAAAAAAAAGACAACTGTCAATATAGAATTTTATACCCAGGTAAAATATCTTTCCAAAACAAAGATTAAATACAGACTTATTTATAACATACAAAAGCAAAAGAATTCACAGCCAGCAGACCTGTACTAAAAAGTATATTAAAAGTAGGTCCTTCGGGTAGAAGGAAAGTAATACCTTATGGAAATCTGGATTACCAAAAGAATGAAGAGCATTGGAAATTATTTTTTTTTTATTTTTTAAATTTATTTAAAATATAAGTGACTAAGGCAACAAGGGCTTATAACATATATAAAAGTAAAATGTATGAAATCAAGAACAAATTAGACATAGAAGGAGAATTCCCCAACCTGATAAAAGACAGCTATGCAAAACCTACAGCTAACATTATATTTAATATTCAAAGACTGGTATCACAAAAAAGGCAAAAACGTCCTCTCTTACTCCTTGTACTCAACATTGTACTAGAGCTTCTAGTAAAGGTAATAAAGCAAGATAAAGATGCAAAAGGAATCTTAACTGGAAACAAAAAAAGAATTATGGTGAGTGAAATAAGTCAGAAAAAGAATATTCTACTTATATCAAATTCTGGGGAATGCAAACTGATCTATAGCAATAGGAAACAGATGAATGATTATCTGAGAACAGAGTTATGTGGGGGAAGACAGTGAGGGACATATTACAAAGGAGCACATGGAACCTTCTGAGAATGAAGGTTATGTTCATTACTTTTATTGTGGTGATGGTTTGAAAACTCCTCAAACTGTATACTTCAAATATATGTGATTTATTGTCAGTGAGTTATATAGCTCACTAAGTCTGAAAAAAATGATGATGATTAGGATTGAGGTGCAAAGGCAGAGATTTGTCTAGGAGAGAGGAGCAAGAGAAAAGAGGAGAAATAATTGAGACCAGAGTTAGAAAGGTGACGTCAGGGGTGCTTGGGTGGCTCAGTCAGTCAAGCATCCAACTCTTAGTTTCGGCGCAGGTCATGATCTCAGGGTCGTGAGATGGAGCCCTGAGTCGGGCTCCGTGCTCAGTGAGGAGTCTGCTGGAGATCCTCTCTCTCCCTCTCCCTCTGACCCTCCCTGCCACTCTCTCTCAATTAAATAAATCTTAAAAAAAAAAAAAAGAAAAGTGACTTTAGGAATGAAGAAAATAATAAAAACAAGGTTTCCTTCTGAGGTTGAATGAACAAATTTGCAATGGGGTATATGGTGTGACTATCAACAGCATTAAGGAATGGAGGAGAAGTGTCTGACTGAAGGGGAAAGAGAATGATTTGAGTTCTAAACATGTCCTATGGGACATCTAATTACAAAGTGAAGAAATAGTTGCATATATAGTGTTTAATTTCAGGACAGAGATCTTGGTTGCAGATCCAGATTCTGGAATCCTAAGCAATATGGTAGAAAACTGAGCCAAGGGGAGCGGGTGCAAATGCCTAGGGGAAGTCCTTAGATTAAGAAACAAAAAGAGGAAGTGGAGCCAGGAGAAATATCAGTACTAAGGAATGGACAGTAGGCTTTGTTCTCTAAGAATCTCCATCTTCTTATCATCTCATACTCTACTTTCAATTTTCCATTCAGGGCAGATAAAAATAAACCAGCACAATCCCCAGCAACCAGAGATTCACTTCTCTCCAAGAACTGACATTTATAATTTCAACTCCATCTTGGATCAAATCAAGAACTATTTCATCAAGTTCTCAAGTATATTTACACACTTTGTATTTATACAAAATACATACCTAACTCTTTTCAGGGTACACATCATCCCTACATTTTGCTGTGCTTGGTAAGAGACAGTAGAGAACTGGGACAGACAGGAATGCAAGGAAGACTGGAACAAGTCTTGGAAGATCAAGCTCCTTCATCCTGGTAAATGTATCTCTAGTTCCCATGACAGTGTACTGCAATGAGTTTTTAATCAATATAAAAAAATCATTATGCTTAATTCTCCTTAAGATAACAGAAAAAGGGAGCCTGGGTGGCTCAGTCGACTGAGCAACTGCCCTTGGCTCAGGTCATGATCCTGGAGTCCCAGGATCAAGTCCCATGTTGGGCTCCCCGCTCAACGAGGAGTCTGTTTCTCCCTCTGATCCTCCCCCCCTTATGCTCTTTCTCTCTCAGATAAATAAATAAAATCTTAAAAAAAAATTTTAACAGAAAAAGAACTTTCTACTCTAAATTCCTCTGTGCTTACCAAGAAAAAACAAGGAGGAGGGAGGTCCAACTGAAAACTGTCCTTTAATGACCAAGCAGACAGAGATGCTCTGCCTTTAAGTGAAATACTACACCCAAGGCTACCACTACTTCCTTCCCTGTCCATCCCAGCCCATTGCTCTATGTGCTTAGAGAAAATAAAACTGTTCACATAAGCACTGTCTCTAATGACAAAAATCTTTTTTGATTTCTAAAAAAAAAAAAAAAAATCCAAAGAGTCAAAGCATCTTTATCATTTGTTCAGTTTAAATAATTCAAACCTCTCAGCCCCAGAAACTTCAAAAACTAGTGGAATACAAAATAAGGAGCTATGGAAGAAAGATTCTTTCCTGGATATCCTTACAAGCCAACGAGTATCTAGACAGTATTTTGACTTGGCAGAGAAAAAGATCGCAGTCAGACAAGGCTACCTCTTGCTCTCTGACATTTAACTTGATCTTTTATTTTTTTTTCCCACCTTCCATATGTAGACCAAATTCACTCATGAAATTCTAACTAATCAAGCTAACTTCCCTGCAGATTTAAAGATGGACCAGGTAGTACATAACACTTGAAGTTTTGTTTTTGTTTCTGTATTCTTGAGTCACACGAAGGACTGCAAACTATACCTTCTTTCTGGTCAACTCAGAAATTCAAGTGTTTCCAGTGCAAATATAAGCAGAGATAACAACAGTAAACCTTCAGTTCAATGGAATAGGCAAAGAATTCTAAATTTCACTACATAGATATGTAGATAGGGCCCCCCTGAGAACTTCCTTCCACAGGAAGATAAATTAGTGGTTCTCAAGGAATTCCTTTTGTGATTGTTTCTACTGGTCTTATAGTGGCTGTTGACTATAATTTTGCAGGTCACAGACAGAACACATGGCATTATAAAACCATCATCCTCATAAAAGGATGTTTTAGTTGCTAACACAAGCAGATACTAACATCATTTACTTTGTTTTTAATCATCTGAGATATACTGCATCCAAGAAAAACAATGTAACTAATTATCTGGGGAGCAAAGGTAGAACTAAAGAGCAAAATAAGGGCAATTAGAGCAGAGAGTCCAAACCTGAATGCAGAAGGCTAAGTTAATCTCTAGTCTCTTGACTAGAATATGCCAAGGTCTTAACATGTTCACCAAATCTATTATTCAAGCAGGCTTTTTTGAGTTTTGAAAGTTTTAACAGCTTTCTTTCATTGCCTCTGCCACCAAGTTTTCTTTCTCATGTGTCCTCTTCCCTTAATTCTAGCTTTCACCTATTTCAAAAGAGTTAACAGTACTTGGACCTCCTACACAATGATCCTCAAAGAGACTGTGCACCTAGTTTAGTTAAAAATACAATATGAGAGGGAGAGAATATATCTAGAATAACTGGCATTTTAAAAATAGCAACATGTAGGGGCACCTGGGTGGTTCAGTCGTTAAGCATCTGCCTTCGGCTCAGGTCATGATCCCAGGGTCCTGGGATCGAGCCCTGCATCGGGCTCCCTGCTCAGCGAGAAGCCTGCTTCTCCCTCTCCCACGCCCCATGCTTGTGTTCCCTCTCTCGCTGTCTCTCTCTCTAAGAAATAAATAAAATCTTAAAAAAAAAAAAAAATAGTAACATGTAATCCAAAAGAATGGAATTACTCAAATGAGGCAGCCCCCTGAGGAAATACATGACAATAACCCATAAAAAGTAATTAAAACATTCCTGGTATGATCCAAAGTAACCAGAAGAATTTAATTACAAACTTCATGGTTACATTATGAAGACTTACACCAAGGCTAGAAGCAAGAAGTGCCGAAGCCTGGAAAGACTTAATCACAGAGCATCATCATTACATCTCTCTCAGGGAACCACTGACCTCTTCTCTCACAGAAGCACTGGTCACTGTTTCTGAAGAGCAGTCACACCAACTTTTTCAAATACCCTGTGAAGCTCACAAGTGACACTGAGGGGGAAGAGCAAAGATGTCATAACCGGATCTTCTGTGAGAATAGTTAATAGGAACATCCATTTCTAGAATAGTCAGCAGTCATCACAACACCAGAGTATACAACCAAAAAGCACTCTGTCCGGTGCTATGAGTAAGGTGGGCAACTTCTAACACAATGGCATTTAGGATTCTCCATCAGACCTCATTTGCCCTAGAATAACTAACCTCCTACCAACTTAGAGTTGCTTAAGATTGAGTCATTAGAAACTAGAGTAGATTAAACAACAAAGGGTGATATTATTTCCAGAAAGCTTCTTTTGCAATATAGGCACTAATTAGGAGCAGATAAGGTAGGTCTTATCCTACTATTTCAGATCATCATGATTCTGAGGATGCTTATGGCTACAAATAAAAAACAACAACAAAAACACAGATTCAATTAGAAACTAGAAAACAGAGTTTTCAATCAATTAGAAAATTTATGATCTCACATATAGGAATTTATGATCTCACATATAGGGAAACTCTAAACACATACTGTGGTAGAATAAGAAATATATTTGGTCTCTGTCCCTGATTCCTGGCACAAAGCTCCTAAAACACTTGGTGTTTCCTGAGTGATAGGGGCATCTTTTGTTACTCATTATCAGCCCTGTTCTATCACACTTGGGTTTATGCTAATGAGGTGACTTAAGGTAAGGTCCCCAAACAGCTTCATGATGGGCTGGTCACCAGAAAGACTAAGTCACTAGAGTATTGGAACTTTCAGTCCTACCCACAAACCTCCAGAAGAGGATAAGGGGATAGAGATCAAGCTCTTAAAAAACGCTTGAACAATGAAAACTCTTGAACAACCCCTCCTCCTATACCTTGACCTATGCATCTCTTCCATTTGTGTGTTCTAAAACTGACCCTTTAAAATAAACCTGTACTAGTAAGTAAAGTGCTTTCCTGAGTTCTTAGTGCAGAAGGTCATCAAAAAATGTGACCACTGATTGACCCATGAGTTGGACTCAGGTACTTGGAGGCTCCGCATCCCCTCCACTGTCTTTGGAATGTGGGTTCCACTTGCCTTCCTGTTTCTAGAGGCTGCTCCAAGGACAGGGCCTTGAGATGGTAATGTGGTATTGAAGTCACCTATACATGACTAGACCCAGTTAAGACCTCTTTATAAACTTCTAAGATTTGGTAGGCGGGTGCGGGGATCCATTCATCTTGCTGCCACCCAAGACATGAGTCATATGCCAGTTCCTTTTACTTATTAAAATTGATACCTACAAACCTGGAGTAGCCTGCTTCTTTCTTAGGTCTCTCCTGTCCCCTGTATACAGGGGTCGGTTTCAGATTACACCAAGGAAGTTCCTGAGAGGGTTGTGACCCAACTGTTCTGTTACCCAATCCAGCAAATTACTGAACCTGACAAGGGGATTGTGAGAATTCCCTGACTTATAACCACGTGGGCAGAAGTACTGGTGGTCTGAGACTTGCAACTGGCATCTAAAGTGGAAGCAATTTTATGGGACAGAGTCCCCGATCTGTGGAGTCTGTGTTAATTCCCAGGGGTTAGCGTCTGAATTAAACTGAATTGTAGAACACCCAGTTGATATCTACAGAGTCGGAGAATTGATCGTGTGAGGAAAATCCCCCACGTATTTGGTGTCACAAGTACTGTGAGTAGAAAGATTATAATACATACCAAGGTAGGTTCCAGTTCAGGGCTTGGCAAATACAACCTACAAACCAAATCTGGTCTCTTGTTGTTTTGGTTCTTTTTTTTTTTTTATAAATAAAGTTTTATTGGAACATAGCCTTGGCTGTTCATGTATGTATTGTCTATGGCCACTTTTGTGCAGCAACAGGAGAGATGAGTACTTATAACACAGACCACAGGCCACAAAGCCTAAAATATTTGTTATCTGGCCCTTTACATAAAAAGGTCACTGACCTCTACTCTACCTCTACCTTCTTATAATTCTCTAAGCTCTGCCCTCTTCCATGCATTGACTCTATGCTCAAACTGCCTACTCCCGGTCAAAAGGTAGATATTCCAAGTATATTCAAGTATGGCAAAGTCCTCAGGCAGAAAAAAAAAATGTATTTTTCTTGTATCTTTTGTAAGAACAAAGGAAGCTTTTCTTTTTTTCTAGCTTTTACCTAGAAGAGCACAGAATACTTTTATTCATGTAGCATTGCCCTAAATCATATCACAAGCCAGTGCTAGAACCAATCACTGGCAAGCAAACTGAAACCACCGATCAGAATCCACTCTCTGGGAGGGAGGATGGGTTAGCCCCTCCTGAAATGCATGGCCATGTGAAAGAGGGTAGGTGTCTAAACCAAATCAGGACTCTCTGGGCACAGAGGATGACAAGAAGAATGACAGTTGGCTACTACTAAAGGGATGAGTTAGAGGAAAGGTAGAGGAAGTGAGTTTGACCTGGATAACCACAGGGGAAAATACTAACAATAATGATACAGGAGGATATGAAGAAGATTCCAGAGAGGACCTAGTGAGGGAAGTCTTGCCATCCATACTGAGGTTTTCTACAACTAGCCCTGCCATGATCCAAAACAATAAATGCCTCATCATTCACATGGTTCTACTATTAAAAAATGTGAGTTATCTACTCCCTTGAAGAAGGCAAGAAGAGAAGAACCAACAATGCAGTTCTCCTATGGAAAACTCTCTGAAGTAATTCTCTGACCATTTGTGCTTAACAACTACAAGTCACTTACATATGATGCAAGCCTTCAATGCAGACCCAAATGACTTCTAAAAACCATGGTTACAAAAGGGTTTATACAGTATCCTTTTCAACCATCACTAATCAATAAGTACTTGTATGCAACGTGTTAAAACATAAAATTGTAACAGCATAAATAATTAAGATGTACAGCTCATGTGTTTCCCTTCACAGGAAGACTTCAAAATCTCAATATGAGAAAATAGTTTTTATATATTTTCTATGTATATCTTTTATATATTTTCTATGATACATGAGAGTACATGACAAATGATTTAAGTAAAGGCAATTCTGGACAGACTAAAATATATTCTTTCAGTTCGATAATTTTATGGGTTCCGACCCTTAATGACATGTATATTTGAAACCACCCATTCAGCACCACACATTGTTGTATATTAATAGTTTCACTATAAGTTCCTTGCATATTGTATGTCCCCACCCCCGTAAGGTAAGTACTTTGTTTCCTCTTGATAACCCCTGCCCATAATAGGTGTTCACCATAAACTCAATAAAGAAATCTACATTTTTAGCAATCCACAGTTTTAAAATGATTTGTGTTGCAAAATTTTATTTGTAAACTTGAACTTGAACGTCGAGTCAATTTTTCCCCATTCAGAGAAATGTTAAAGATAGTAGTTAGGTCTTTAGTCCATGAGAGATTCTTGAACAAATATACAGCAAACATAGTTTACCTTTACAATGAAAGGCAGTAGAAAACCATACTAATAGAAAGCTGCAATGATCACTTTAGAAGTTTGTAATTTCAGGGACACCTGGGTGGCTCAGTCGGTTAAGCGTCTGCCTTCGGCTCAGGTCATGATCCCAGGTCCTGGGATCAAGCCCCTCATCGAGCTCCCTGCTCAGCAGGGAGTTTGCTTCTCCCTTTCCCTCTGCCTGTTGCTCCCCCTGTTTGTGCATGCGCTCTCTAATAAATAAATAAATAATCTTAAAAAAAAAAAAAAGACGTTTGTGATTTCAGATCATAAAGAGTGCCCTTGGAAAGTAAAAGCATTCAGTAGTCATGGCAAGAAGTTCCTCCAAAAGTGAAAAGCACTGCAACTAGAGAACACAGATTCTAACCCCAAATGCCACCCTACTGCAAAATCAACAGCATCCAAAAAATTCCTTATCTGGCTTTTTGAGTGGCAACACATGCTGAAAAATCAAACCAGCCCACAAGCAGTCTTAACCTAAAGAATAGTGATACCAGTTCAAATAAAATAATATTTTCATTTTCTTTGACTCATTTGCAAAGAAAAACTTTACATGCCAGTGGCACTGGAGAAAGGGAAAGACAGCATGGGGTGGGGAGCATGAAGCAACATAAGCAACACTGTATGATTTACCAATTGATGAGGACAATGTTTCTCAAGATATTGGTATACCCCTTAAATTTGTCAAGTACAGGTACCTGAGTTTACAGTGGTTTTAGGCCTTTTTCCTAAAGTTTTTTGTTAAGAGGAATCCCTCCTCAACTTAGCATCAAGTCGCTAACCAACCAGTTTTTCTCTCCTCTGCTCAGATACCTATGACAGATACAGAAATGGTTTTAACAGTCCATCCTGTCCCTCTGTTTAGCAACTCATAACCAGTCCTTAGAGTAAAATTCAAATCATCATGCTTGCCTGCTCCCTGCAGCTTGTTCTATAATTAGCATAATTAGTCAAAGGTGGCTAAATGGGGAAATCATATCATTTGCTTCCCAGGAACATGCTCTGGGATGCCTCGCCAGTGTTTTTCATTAATGAAGAGAGGAAAGATTGTGTAAACCTTGTTCCTCTCCTGAACTCAAAGCAGAGTTAATTTCCAATATCCAAAATTAACAAAATTACTACCTCGGTGATATTTTGTCTAAGTTCACATTCTTCATAATCACCAGATTTGGGGCAATAAACAAAGTGGTGATTACTTGAAGCATAAAGGATAGATTGTTTTGTAAAATTGATGCCTGCTCCCAAAGAATCAAGTAATAACACAGAATTTTAAAAAACCATTGCAATCTTCCAAATTACCATAGATGATTGGTAGACAACTTTCTAGACATCTCTTTAAGAACATGGTTAAATAAAAGATGAGTAGATATATTTATGGATAGACTGGGATCATTTTATTAAAATAGATCCATAGTATATATTCTATTTTTGCACAAAAAGCTTGAATTTAATTTTACTTGAATTTAGCAGAATAAAATAAAGTGAAATTAAAGAAATGGCTAGATTTTAGACAGATCCTTCCAATCTTAAAAATATAATATATAAAACCTTTAAGAAATAAGAACAATTTTAACTTGAGGCAATATCCACTGATACCCCATAAAGATAATGTATTAACTTAACATATCCTCCCATTTAACCTTCCTGCACATTCCTTTTGTTAGTTACATCATTTTATATGCACAATACCTATAGTATTTAGATTCAGTTCTATCATCAAAGTCCTCATAGTGGTTTCCAGTTTTAAACTTAAAAGGACTCCAAGATGAATATCACTTCTTTTACAACATCTTTTCCATGTATTCTTTATTTTGATTCACCTCTTGGTTGGCCAGATTTCATAGTATAGTAGATTATTCAAGAAGAACTCTATTTCCTTGAAGTATTTCATGTTGAGAATGTCAGTCTGTTGCCTTTACACCGAGAGACAATTTGGGATGGTACACAGCTTTTTCCTCATATTTATTACCCTTAAGCTTTCTAGACAATATTCAGCTGTCTTATATTATTTATTGTTGCTGTGGGAAAGGTAGTAGGGGTTGATATACCCAGAAAACATGACCATGAATATGTCCTACGATTTAAATACATTTAATACAGAAGATTAACATTCTGATTGTTGCAGGAGGTCAGCTACAGGATTTTATTTATTAAAGAGAATAGAAGGATAAGCAATGTTTCTTTTGCAGGCCTACCTTCACCAAGTTATGCTTTCAATTGTATAAAAATATTTGTTTAGGGCCAACTATGCTACGGAGGTGCTACAGGTGATGAGAATCTGTCAATTCCAAAGTTATTTTCTTACCTGTATAATAATATCTATGACATAATTAAAGTGAATGAGATAAAGCATAAACTAGTTAGCACAAACCAATTAACTCAACTGGTCAATAGATTATGTACATATGTGTACAATGGTTCGGTGGTAAATGTTTAATAACTATCTAGGGAGAAGCATGCCTCATTGTGATATTTACTAATTTCCATAGGGTAAATACTCTGACCATGGCCAACTGCAAGCTACCAACATATTTTCACTAACTGGGGAACTTGTAAGAGATGGGCACAATCAGAGCCCCATTGTGCTTACCTGCACGTTAAGAAAAGAGAAAACCAAAGCTAGAATGAGAGAGAAACTTCAGGGCTTTAAGTTTCCAAGGGAGCATGATATGAAACAGCTGATGTCTCAAACACATACAGGATAAGTCCTAGTAGTGAAAAAGAAAGGTATTAATAAGAGATTATAACAGGGAGACATGGTTAGAAGAAGTTTTTGATGATGTGACTTTTAGGCTGATTATTAAAAAATGAGAGCATATTGCCAGGAAGACTTGGGGGAATGTATTCCAGGAATTGGAATCCAAGGCCCATGAGATGGGGAAAGCATGTTTTAAGAACTAAGAAAAGGATTTTTCTCTGGTATTTATGTGGGAATCTGATCAAGAGCCTGGAGCCACAGGGGTACATGGGACAGCCAGGGCCTTCACAACTGCTCATAGGCCAGAATCTGGCCCTGACTCCTGTCACTGGCCTGCACTGCTTGGCTTACCTGCACCTAGCTCCTCCAGCTGTGCACCTGCACCCTACTGGCCCAATTCTCAGCACCAGGCTTCACTACTGTGAAACATCCATGGTGAGACTTTGCAGCCATAGGACTACACTCCAACGGGTGGGGCCCCTGCAGCTGCCTGTGCACCTGCAATTGGCTCTAGCCCTTGCTGCTGGCCCTGGCCCTCACCACTAACTATATGTCTGCAACTGGCCCCTGCCACAGCACAGGCACCTGCTTTCCCTCTGGGATAAAGAACAAGAGAAAGGTGCCCACTCTCACCACTCCTTTTCAACATAGTACTAGAAGTCCTAGCCAAAGCAGTTAGACAAGAAAAAGAAATAAAAGGAATCCAAATGGGAGAAGAAGATGTAAAATAGAGTCTGTTTGCTGATGACATGACCTTGTGTACAGAAAATTCTAAACTCCACAAAAAAAATTGTTAGAATAAATGAATTCAGGGAAGTTTCAGGATACAAAATAAACATAAAAAAAATCTGTTTTCTGGCTATAGTCTAACAATGATCTATCTAAAAAAGAAATTTAAAAATGAAATTTGAATAGCATCAGAAACAATAAAATACTTATTTACATTTAACAAAGGAAATTAATGATCTATACAATGAAAACTGTAAGACACTGAAGGAAACTGAAGACAAAAATATGGAAAGATACTCTGTGTGAACGAATCAGAGTTAATATGGTTCAACTGTCCACAGTACCCAAGGCCCTCTACAGATGCAATGTAATCCCTATCAAATTTCCAATCTCATTTTTCAAAGAAATAGGTAAATAATTCTAAAATTCATATGGAACCATGAAAGACCCCAAGTAGCCAAAGGAGTCTTAAGGAGGCATCACATTTCTTGATTTCAAACTCTACTACAAAGCTTCAACATGGTACTGGCATAAAAACAGACACACAGACCAATGGAACAGAACTGAGAGCCCAGAAATACACCCACACATATATGGTCAACTAGTACATGACAAGGGAGCCAAGAATACTCAGTGGGGTAAGGATAAACTGTTCAATAAATGGGGATGGGAAAACCTGATACTCACATGCAAAAGAATGAAAATGAACCTCTATTTTATACCACTCACCAAAACTAACTAAAAATAAATTAAGACTTAAACATAAGACATGAAACCATAAAACTCCTAGAAGAAAACATAGGAAGAAGCTCAATCTTGACAATGATTTTTTGGATATGACATGGAAACACAAGCAATAAAGGCAAACATCAACAAGTGGGACTACATAAAACTAGAAAGCTTCTGCACAGCAAACAGAATAATCAATGAAATGAAAAGGCAACTTGGGGAAAGGAGAAGATACATGCAAACCAAATATCTGATAAGGGGTTAATATCCAAAATCTGTAAGGAACTCATACAACTGGAATGGCAAAAAATAAATAAATAAAAATAAAAATCTTGATTTTAAGAATGGGCAAAGAACTTGAATAGACACCTTTCCAAAAAAAGACATAAAAATGGCCAACAAGTACATGAAAAGGTGCTCAATATTACTAAACATCAGGGAAATGCAAATCAAAACCACAATGATGTATTACCACACACCTGTTAGAATGTCTATTATCAAAAACACAAGACAAATGGCTGTTGTTATTTGCTATTAAATAAAATGATTTTTTTTAATATTAACAAATGCTGATGAAGCTGTGGAGAAGAGGGAAACCTAGCACTCTGCTGGTGGGAATGGGAACTGGCACAGCCACTACGGAAAACAGTACAGAACTTCCTCAAAAAATTAAAAACAGGACTACCATCTGATCGGCAATCCTACTTTGGGGTATATATCTGAAGGAAATGAAATTGCTGCCTCAAAGAGATATCCACACCCCCACGTTCGTGCAGCATTATTTGCAATAGCCAAGACATGGAAATAACCTAAGTGTCCATTGACAGAAGAATAAAGAAAATGTGATATACATACACACACACACACGTGCACACACACAGAGGAATATTATTCATCCGAAGGAAATCTTACTATTTGCATCAAAATGAATGGAGGATATTATGCTAAGTAAAATAAATCTGAGAAACAAATACTGTATGATCGCATTTATATGTAAAATCTTAAAATATCAAACTCATAGAAACAATACATTGATAGTTACAAGGGGCTGGGGAATATAGGAGATGTTGGTCATAGAATACAAACTTGCAGTTATAAAACATAAATTCCAGGGACCTAACGTATAGCATGATGACCATAGTTAACGACGCTGTATTGTATACTTGAAAGCTGCTGTGAGAACAGACCTTAACAACAACAAAAAGTGGTAATTATGTGATGTGAGGGATGTGTTAACTAACTTTATTGTCATAATTATTTCACAATATATAAGTTTATCAAATCATCGCAGTGTTCACCTTGAACTTATACAATGTTATACGTCAATTTCATCTCAGTAAAGTGAGGGGAGGGAGGGGAGGGGCAGATTTAGCAACAACAAAAAAGAGTAACTAAGAACCTATCCTGAACCAGTAAGAAAGAAGTACAACATACCACCAGGGAAGCAGGCAGGAGCCAGATCTCACAGTGCCTTGCACACCAGCCATGTCGAAGACCTTGTGTTTTATCCTAAGTGCAATAAGTAGCCATTGGAAGATTCAAATAAGGGAGTAAAAGGCTATTTGAAGTGTTAAGAGTCATTCTGGATACAGAGGACAAGGGTATGAGAGTTGAAGAGCTGGTATGAAGATGAGGAACAACTAGGAACCTCAAGGCAGGAAGCTGTGAAAGCACTTTCAGGACAAATAGGATTTTGAGCTGATCCAGGGTGGGGAAGGCAAAGAGGGAGAGACAGACAGAGACTTAAAATACACTATGAGAAAGAGTCACCAAAATGTGGGGAGTGAAGCAGAGGCAGAAGCCACAAATGACTTTCAATTATTGGCTCACACATGTAGCCTTTTTTTTTTTTTTAATTTCAACTTTATTTGGCCAATGTGCTCAATTCCAATATTGTGGTAGAAATGGCTGAAGAATAGCCTGCACGTGTTTCAGCTCAAGCACCCTTGGCCGTTTCCCAGCCTGGAAATGCAGGGTTCTGGTTCTGCCTGCCACAGGCCTCAGGTGGCGCTGGAAGTCACAGAGCACTGGGGAGCCTGGCTCAGGGAGGAAGGGGAGCTGCCTGGGTCTGTCCTGGGCTAGCCGACACCCACCGCCCCCTCCAGTTGTACAAGGCCCCCCGTGACAGAGACGCAGAGTCTCCATTTAAGCCAACAACGTGAGACCCATGCTCTGTCACGGTGACACCGGCATGAGGTGAGAGGGACCCGCCAAGCCCGGCTGAGCCCCACCCCATGCAGGGGACAGGAGTCTCCAGGGAGGCCCGGCCACCGTGGAACAGACACCCTGACGTCCAAAAATGTCTCAAGATCCCACAAATGGAATTTTTTAAAATGATAGTATAAACCTAACAGGAAGGACTTCACCCGCATGAGATTCCAAGAGATTTTAACGAGCACTTTGGACAGAGGTACCATGTACTGATAGGGGAAAACTGGGAAGAACACCTGTAGAGAAAAGAGTGAGATGTCAATGGTACATCTACATGAATTTTAGAACACCCTTTCATATATGTGGTTCTGGTCTTCATATGAGCTTGGGGCTGAAATTTTGGGTTTGTCTCTGTACAGCTAGGATTTAAACCATGACATAGGGGAACCTGGGTGGCTCAGATGGTTAAGCATCTGCCTTCGGCTCGGGTCATGATCCCAGAGTCCTGGAATCGAGCCCCACGTCTGGCTCCTGGCTCAGCGGGGAGCCTGCTTCTTTCTCTGCCTCTCCCCGTGCTCGTGCTCTCTCTCTCTCTCTGTATCCCTGTGTCTCGAGTGAATAAATAAAATCTTTAAAAAATAAAAAAAATAAAAAATAAAATAAACCATGACATAGATGAAAATGCTTAGAGGGAAAGC
Source organism: Halichoerus grypus (assembly GCF_964656455.1). Lineage (NCBI taxonomy): Eukaryota > Metazoa > Chordata > Mammalia > Carnivora > Phocidae > Halichoerus > Halichoerus grypus. Next base: position 101,672,930 of record NC_135713.1, read on the forward strand.
ATCAGGTAAGGCCAGAAAAGGGTCCAAGACTAAGCCCTGTAGTTCCAACAAGTACTGGGTGGTAAAACAAGGAGATACCTTGTTTTAGGTATCTTTAGATCAGAGAAAGAGAAAGAGCTATCAGAGGAGAAGGAAGGATTCCAAAGAACATGGTCTCATGAAAATCAAGAGATAAAATTTTTCAAAGAGAAGGAACAGTTAACCACTGAGAGGTCACATAAGATGGATAACATGTCCATTGGATTTAGCAATTTGGGAAGTCATTGGTAACTTTACTGAAAATTGTTCCTGGGAAGGGATTGGGGTACAATCCAGGCGTCAGTGGCTTGGACAGAGAATCATTCTACCACATGATTCCTGTTTTTAAACGTAAAATCAGGTCACTAAGATGGTCTGGATTTCTTGAAGATTTGCTCAATTACATGATTCAAAGGGCCATGTGTGATACCCACAATAAAGACAAAGGAATTCACCTTCTTGGAGCAAGCTACAGTTCAATGAGGATTCAGACATCCTGCAGAGAAGAGGCAATTAAAATTTCCACAGAGCGCAAAAATAATGAATCATCTTTGGAGACGTAGGTCCAGTAGCGTTCTCAGGGCTCCTTTCACAATGGGTGATACGTGCCTCCACGAGTTGGATAGAGAAAAGAAGTCAGTTAAGAAATATGACCGCATTGCCTTCCCTTTCCCAGTCAAGCAGCCCTAGAAAACATTGGATCTAAGAGAGTGGAAGAAAGGTACAGGGGTTCTTGTTTGTTGGTTTTGTGATAATGATGATGGATTTTGTTGTTTTGTTATGGTTGTCATTATTTGCTATTAGATAAAATAATGTTTTAAAACTAAGTCCATCTATAACTGTGGCATGGGAAAAATGTACTGTTTTCAATCCAAAGCACTGGTGTCATATTTCTAGGCAAACATTTTAAAAGATACATGTGCTATGTTCCCAAGTTCTTCACATCAAAAAGAGAAAGGTTAAATAAATTATGATTCTTTCCTCAGAGTAAATGATTTGCATCCTACTATGACTAAGAACTACTATTGATTTACTTCAGGCATTCCTGCTCCAGTTTCTTTAAAAGACCATTTGGCAAACTGGATTATTTTTTCCTGAATTTAAATATTTGCCTAAAATAATTATTTCATGAATCTATTTTTTCTCTTTCCAGGAGAATGTACAATTGTAAATTTAAAATCTTTAATTTTAACTAACTTGAAAAACTAAGAAAAAGATGTTCTTACTCAATTTAAATAAGTATTTTTCAAATAATAATGTGTATTGGAACCCTAAATTACACATTTTCCCACACCGTGCTGCACATGTAATGAATCTTCTTATAGTACCATTATCATGGATATTTAGAGCTGAGAAACTTACAAGTTGAAAGAAATCTTAGCAATCCTCCTAGTCAACTAATAATCACAGAAAATAAACATATCTGCATAACATTACTTCTAGAAGTCTGCACAATGTTGAGTTTCAAATTTCTAACCAGAGACATATGGCAAATATCAGAAATGACCTTTTGCTCTTTGAAAAAAACAGAATTTGAATGCTGCATTGTGAAAATGTTTGTTCTGGGGATACAAGAGCTCTAAGGTAGAGTCCCATCCTTAATGTACATATTAACCAGACGGGAAATGAGACAAGGGAGGTGAGTGGGGGCAAAAGGGGAGATGAGTCAAACAGTCTTTGCTCTAATTTGGGCATGAGGAGAATGGGGTCAATATCTGGGGTGCTGGTGGTGGGACACAAAAATGACATGAGGGGAAGGATGTAGAATGGAAGTGTCAATGGCATGGGGCCCCGAATGACTGCCATGTATGCCAGGGATGGGAGGGGAAGGAAAACAAAGGCGGATGGAAGTTTTCAGCTGCGGTGAGACTGGGGGCACATGAAGGAAACAGGGAAACCCAGAGTGGGGCTTCAAAGAAAAAGGAGCCTGATTTTAGATGCACTCAGGTGGAATATGGCTCAGACCACCAAGTCATCAGTAAGAGGGAAATGAAACTTGAGCATAGGAGAAAAGTCAAGCCCAGAGAAAGAGATACTTAAGTCCTCTACTTAAATGTGATACTTACATCAAGGATGGATAAGCAGTGTGAGGGCAGGAATCGAGAGGAAAGAACAAAAGTTTCCTTCTGATGCACCTGAGGAAACCCATGACTTTAATGGGCAGCAAATGGAAGTCAACTGGACATAAAAGTTCCCTCATCAAAGAAGTATAGGCTCATTTATTCTTCTCAATACAGATAAAAATGCTTAAAGGCCATCATTCTATATTAAAAAGCAGCTGCAAAAACCGACTCTACAAGTAGAACTTTAAAAATGAAGGAGACAAGGGCACCTGGGTGGCTCACTCAGTTAAGCGTCTGCCTTAGGCTCAGGTCATGATTCCGGAATCCCAGGATCAAGTCCCACGTCAGGCTCCCTGTTCAGTGGGAGGTTCTGCTTCTCCCTCTGCCCCTCACCCTGCTCTCATGCTCTCTCTCTCACTCTCTCTCTCTCAAATAAATAAAATCTTAAAAATAAATAAATTAAATTTGAAATGAAGGAGACAAAATGAAAATAAGAGACACAAGAGGAACCAACTGCAAAATGAAATTTTAAAGTAGTATCAGGGTAAGTGTAAATTTCAAAAAAAAAACTAAAGTATTTTTGAAACAAGTGAGTAAAAAGGGTTTTTTTTTTAAGTTTTTACCATCTTTTATAGGTTTTCTATTATTCAGAAGACAGGTGCTGAACCCAAATATGAGACTCTCCATGCCGATCATTTTCCTGTTCTAGAAATATTAGTTTTTCATTTAAGAAAACATTGAAGAGATTCTAAAATTAATTCCATATTTAAAAGGCTTACTAAATGGTGTGTTTTGGGGTATGTGTGTATGTGTACAAAATGCTTTAACCCCTTGAGACTGTTTGGTCAGCAACAGGAAAGACCCAGAGTCTTTCATAGGGTAACTTCCCATGTAGCTCACAGCGGGAAAAGAGGGAAGAATGGAAGCGGAAGACAGAACAAAAGGCAAGCCAAGGGTGAGCCAGAGCTGACCCGCACCCCCTCCCACACACCCCCCTTAAGGTGGGGTATGTACAACATTCCTCAGGCCCTTGTTACTGCCTAAGAACAAAGGCACCAGAGAAACAAATGGTCAACTGATAAAGATCACAGTCATGCAGGACATGAAATTCCTCTACAGTTTGTAACTGTCTTAATGATTTACAAGAAAAACACAGTCTTAATCTTCAGACCTCCAGGAACCTATAGACTCAATTTCCTAGAGCCCTAACATCACCTTCACCTCCAAAGGATAGAAAACCCTAAGTAATCAGTCACTCCCTCCAATCACAATGCAGCTCATTCTGTCCATGGGTCCTGTCCCTGCGCTATAATAAAAACACCTTTTTGCACCATGAAAAAGAATTCTTTCTTGACCACTGTGCTCAAAGATCCCTCAAAGAAGCCATAGCCCTTCTTCCCATCCATTTCCCTATCCTAAATTAGGTTTACTTTATCTTCAGGACTTTATCTACAATTAAAAGAACTAAACTTGAAATAGATATAAATATATTTGTCAGGAATTATGAGTCTTTTTTTTCTAAAATGAAAACAAAAAACCTACCAGTTGTTAACTGCTCTTCTGATTTCAAAAACCCCAAAATGTGATATGGCAAAACAAAGGTAAAATGCTTACTAAGATGGGACATTGAAAAGTAGAATGCATATATAATTTAAGTACAGCTGACAACCCTGGGTTAATTCCTGAGGAGATAGGGTATATGCTCACAATGCCAGACAGAGTTCATTGGCCATTTCTTTCCCATTACCCTTCTCAGTTCAAGAAAGGTCAAGGGCCCCATCTGGCAGATGAGCCAGGGCCTTCTGGAGCAGGCAAGTCTAAGAAGCTGGGAGAAAGGAGCCCTGGAGAAAACCCAACACAGTTTGGAAGGAAGCAGGGCAGATATAAAAATGAAAAAGAATTCTTCCTAGATGGTTGAAATTTTTAACATGTGCTGGCTGAGCCAAAGCACCCTCAGTCCCCTTCTTCAGCACTGGCCCATTCTGGCTGCCTGCCATTGCTGCTGAGTTAGAGATATGCAGTCCCACGAGGGATTCTGTCATCTACCCCTTGCGGGTCATTCATCTTGGCTAACTCCCATTCACACGGTATTAATACATCAGGAAGCAGAGCTAGCAGTAAATATTTCAGGGCACCCAAATATCTATCTTGACATGGGTGTCATTTATCTTGACAAAGAGCAAAAGCTGTATCTCTAACAATCTACATTATTGAGCTTATCAATGTGAAAATGCACCACTCAGAGTGGTTCTCCCAAACTTTAATCCTAGACCTTCTATTCTAGCTCTGCTCTCCCCTTCTCTCACACTCATACACACACACACACACACACACACACACACTACACATATGTCTGTACGTATCCATGTACATATGTATGTGTTTGCTACCAGCCTACATGTGTGTCTCCTGTATTAGAATGTGAGTTCTGGAATACAGATATTTTTGTCTGTGGTGTTCCCTGCTATATCTCCAAAACCTACAACAGTGCCTGCCATACAGAAGCACTAGTAAAAATTCGTGAAATGAACGTAAGGATTATGCTAATTTTTATTTAGTACCATCAAAACAGTTTGCTTATTTTAGGTAATTAGGCTGTATATGGGGGTTAATGGTCACAAACTAATGCTCTATGAGTTCCAGGGAGCTTTAGTCTTACCAATGAATGCTTATTCATTTGAAGATATGTGTTACTCTTGCTAAGTAACTGTCGAACACATCATTACCTCAGGACTCAAAATGTATAACAAACCTGTGGATATTTGGAGAAGGTTCTGGACAAAGTGATTATATAAATAAGTTTGTGAGGCACTTAGTTCCAAGTTTTCTTAGTTCTAAGTTATCTTAGATAACTGAATTTACATATTCCAAATACATCTGGTACAGACCCAAGAGCCTCTCAGTTATCATTTTACAAACTGCTAGCTTTGATAAACAGAGCCAGCAATGGACTCTGTTTGATGAGAAGCAAAGTGGGACCCCTCCTTTACATGTAGACTTCATTCAAGATAGCGGTGAAGATGATGATGAGAAGAGCGACAGAAATCACAACCACCATCGGCAGCCATTGCCATTTCTGGAGGCTTTAGACGCACTGTTTCATTTACCCTCTGCCCCCACACCTCTGTGAAGTTGCTCCTACTGGTAATAATTAAATGAAGCAATCCTTGTGAAGCACATCTCACACCTAGTAATTGTTCTAAAATTGTTAGATGTTAGATTATCATTTTAACGATGAAGAAACTCAGTGAGGTAACTCATCCAATATCACAGAGATGGTAATCGAAGTACTGGGATCTGACCTGGAACTGAATTCTGTCTCCAGATATGAACCCTCAGCCTCTGGACAGTTTTGCTTCTCCTGGGATCTGTTCCTCTATCCTCAATGTCATCCCTCCATGTTCTAAAACTCCACAGCTATATTTAATGTAAGAGGCTAAGCTGGAATAATAGAATCATTAAATATGGTTAATCAAAAATCTTTTTTTTAATTTTATTTTATTATGTTATGTTAGTCGCCATACAATACATCACCAGTTTTTGATGTAGTGATCCACGATTCATTGTTTTTGTATAACACCCAGTACTCCATGCTGTACATGCCGTCCTTAATTCCCATCACCAGGCTAACCCATCCCCTCTAAAACCCTCAGTTTGTTTCTCAGAGTCCATAGTCTCTCATAGTTCATCGCTCCCTCCGATTTCTCCCGCTTCATTTTTCCCTTCCTACTCCTAATGTCCTCCATGCTATTCCTTATGTTCCACAAATAAGTGAAACCATATGATAATTGACTTTCTCTGCTTAACTTATTTCACGTAGCATAATCTCCTCCTCCCATCCATGTTGATGTAAAAGTTGGGTATTCATCCTTTCTGATGGCTGAGTAATATCCCATTGTATATATGGACAACATCTTCTTTATCCATTTATCTGCTGAAGGGCATCTCGGCTCTTTCCACAGTTTGGCTATTGTGGACATTGCTGCTATGAACATTGGGGTGCATATGGCCTTTCTTTTCACTACATCTGTGTCTTTGGGGTAAATACCCAGTAGTGCAATTGCTGGGTCATAGGGTAGCTCTATTTTTAATTTTTTGAGGAACCTCCACAGGGTTTTGCAAAGTGGCTGTACCAACTTGCATTCCCACCAACAGTGTAAGAGGGTTCCTCTTTCTCCACAACCTCTCCAACATTTGTTGTTTCTTGCCTTGTCAATTTTTGCCATTCTAACTGGTATAAGGTGGTATCTCAGTGTGGTTTTGATTTGAATTTCCCTGATACCTAATGATGATGAACATTTTTTCATGTGTCTGTTAGCCATTTGTATGTCTTCTTTGGAGAAGTGTCTGTTCATGTCTTCGGCCCGTTTTTTGACTTGATTATTCGTTTTCTGGGTGTTGAGTTTGAGAAGTTCTTTATAGATCTTGGATACCAGCCCTTTATCTGTAGTGTCATTTGCAAATATCTTCTCCCATTCTGTCGTTTGCCTCTTTGTATTGTTGACTGTTTCCTTTGCTGTGCAGAAGCTTTTTATATTGATGAAGTCCCAAAAGTTCATTTTTGCTTTTCTTCACTAGCCCCTTTGGAGATGTATCTTGAAAGAAGTTGCTGTGGGTGACGTCATAGAGGTTACTGCCTATGTTCTCTTCTAGGATTTTGATGGATTCCTGTCTCACATTGTGGTCTTTCATCCACTTTGAGTTTATCTTTGTGAATGGTGTTAGAGAATGGTTGAGTTTCATTCTTCTGCATGTGGCTGTCCAATTTTCCCAGCACCATTTATTGAAGAGACTGTCTTTTTTCCATTGCATGTTTTTTCCTGCTTTGTCAAAGATTATTTGACCATAGAGTTGAGGGTCCATATCTGGGTTCTCTATTCTGTTCCATTGGTCTATATGTCTGTTTTTGTGCCAGTACCATGCTGTCTTGGTAATCACAGCTTTGTAACATAGCTTGAAATTGGGCAATGTGATGCCCCCAGCTTTGTTTTTCTTTTTCAACATCTCCTTGGCGATTCGGGGTCTTTTCTGATTCCATACAAATTTTAGGATTGTTTGTTCCAGCACTTTGAAAAATGTCATTGGAATTTTGATCGGGATGGCATTGAAGGTATAGATTGCTCTGGGTAGCATAGACATTTTAACAATGTTTATTCTTCTGATCCATGAGCATGGAATATTTTTCCATCTTTTTGCGTCTTCTTCAATTTCTTTCATGAGTGTTCTGTAGTTCCTAGAGTATAGATCCTTTACCTCTTTGATTAGGTTTATTCCAAGGTATCTTATGGTTTTTGGTGCTATTGTAAATGGAATCGTTTCTCTAATTTCTCTTTCTATAGTTGCATTGTTAGTGTATAAGAAAGCAACTGACTTCTGTGCATTGATTTTGTATCCTGCCACATTACTGAACTGCTGTATGAGTTCTAGTAATTTGGAGGTGGAGTCGTTTGGGTCTTCCACATAAAGTATCATGTCATCTGCGAAAAGAAAAAGTTTGACTTCTTCTTTGCCAATTTGAATACCTTTTATTTCTTTTTGTTGTCTGATTGCTGTTGCTAGGACTTCTAGTACTATGTTGAACAATAGTGGCGAGAGTGGGCATCCTTGACGTGTTCCTGATCTTAAGGGAAAGGCTCTCAGCTTTTCCCCATTGAGGATGATATTCGCTCTGGGTTTTTCATAGATGGATTTTATGAACTTGAGGAATGATCCCTCTATTCCTACACTCTGAAGAGTTTTAATCAGGAAAGGATGTTGTATTTTGTCAAATGCTTTTTCTGCATCAACTGAGAGGACCATATAGTTCTTCTCTCTCCTCTTATTAATGTGTTCTATCACATTGATTGATTTGTGAATATTGAACCACCCTTGCATCCCAGGAATAAATCCCACTTGGTCGTGGTGGATGATCCTTTTAATGTACTATTGGATCCTATTAGCTAGGATTTTGGTGAGGATTTTGGAATCCATATTCATCAGGGATATCGGTCTGGAATTCTTTTTGATGAGGTGTTTGCCTGGTTTGGGGATTAAGGTAATGCTGGCCTCATAGAATGAGTCTGGAAGCTTTCCTTCTGTTTCTATTTTTTTGAAACAGCTTCAGTAGAATAGGTATTATTTCTTCGTTGAATGTTTGGTAGAATTCCCCAGGGAATCCATCAGGCCCCAGAGTCTTGTTTTTTTGGACTTTTTTTTTTTTTTTAAGATTTTATTTATTTGAGAGAGAGAGACAGCGAGAGCAGGAACACAAGCAGGGGGAGTGGGAAAGGGAGAAGCAGGCCTCCCACCGAGCAGGGAGCCCAATGTGGGACTCGATCCCGGGACCCCAGGATCATGACCTGAGCCGAAGGCAGACGCTTAACGACTGAGCCACCCAGGCGCCCTTTTTGGGACATTTTTGATCACTGCTTCAATCTCATATTCAGGTTGTCAATTTCTTCCTGTTTCAGTCTTGGGAGTTTATAGCTTTCCAGGAAGGCATCCATTTCATCCAGGTTGCTCAGCTTATTGGCATATAGTTATTGATAATAATTTCCAATAATTCTTTCTATTTCCTTGGTATTAGAGATGATCTCTCCCCTTTCATTCATAATTTTATTAATTTGGGTCCTTTCTCTTTTCTTTTGGATAAGTCTGGCCAGTGGTTTATCGATCTTATTAATTCTTTCAAAGAACAAGCTTCTAGTTTCCTTGATCTGATCTACTGTTTTTCTGGTTTCTAATTCATTGATCTCTGCTCTAATCTTAATTATTTCTCTTCTAATGTGTGGCTTAGGCATCATTTGTTGCTTTTTCTCTAGTTCTTTAAGGTGTAGAGTTAGCTGGTGAATTTGGGATTTTTCTATGTTTTTGAGTGAGGCTTGGATGGCTATATATTTCCCCCTTAGGACCGCCTTTGCAGTATCCCATAGGTTTTGGACCGATGTGTTTTCATTCTCATTGGTTTCCATGAATTGTTTAAGTTCTTCTTTGATTTCCTGGTTGACCCAAACATTCTTGAGCAGAGTGGTCTTTAGCTTCCAAGTGTTTGAATTTCTGCCAAATTTTTTCTTGTGACTGAGTTCCAGTTTTAAAGCATTATAGTCTGAGAATATGCAGAGAATAATATCAATCTTTTGGTATCGGTTGAGACCTGATTTGTGACCCAGTATGTGGTCTATTCTGGAGAAAGTTCCATGTGCGCTCGAGAAGAATGAGTATTCTGTTGTTTTAGGGTGGAATGTTCTGTATATATCTATGAGGTCCATCTGGTCCAGTGTGTCATTCAAAGCTCTTGTTTCCTTGTTGATTTTCTGCTTAAGATGATCTGTCCATTGCTGAGAGTGGAGTATTGAGGTCTCCTACAATTAACGTATTGTTATCAATATGACTCTTTATTTTGGTTAACAGTTGGCTTATGTAGATGGCTGCTCCCATGTTGGGGGCATAGATATTTACAATTGTTAGATCTTCTTGTTGGATAGACCCTTTAAGAATGATATAGTGTCCTTCTGTGTCTCTTATTACAGATTTTAGTTTAAAATCTAATTTGTCTGATATAAGAACTGCTACCCCAGCTTTCTTTTGAGGTCCGCTGGCATGGAAGATGGATCTCCATCCCTTCATTTTCAGTCTGGATGTATCTTTAGGTTCAAAATGAGTCTCTTGTAGACAGCATATGGATGGGTCCTGTCTTTTTATCCAATCTGCAACCCTGTGCCATTTTATGGGAGCATTTAGGCCATTCATGTTGAGAGTAATTACTGAAAGATATGAATTAATTGTCATCATGTTGCCTGTGAAGACGTTGTTTTTATAGACTGTCCCTGTAAATTTCTTTTCTATATCATTTTTGGGGTCATTCTCCTTTTATAGAACCCCCCTTAATATTTCTTGCAGGGCCAGCTTAGTGGTCACATATTCTTTCAGTTTCTGATGGTCTTGGAAGCTCTGCATCTCTCCATCCATTCTAAATGACAGCCTTGCCAGGTAAAGTATCCTTGGCTGCATGTTCTTCTCGTTTAGTACCCTGAACATGTCTTGCCAGCCCTTTAAGGCTTGCCGGGTCTCTGTGGATAGGTCTGACATTTTTCTGATGTTCCTCCCTCTTTATGTAAGGAATCTCTTCCCCCTAACTGCCCTTAGGATGGTTTCCTTGGTTCTAAGATTTGCAAGTTTTACTATTACATGCCAGGGTGTTGGCCTGTTTTCCTTGATCTTAGGAGGGGTCCGCTCTGCCTCTAGGACACAAATCTTTGTTTCATTCCTCAGATTAGGGAAGTTCTCAGCTACGATTTGCTCAAATATATCTTCTAGTCCTCTCTCTCTCTCCACCCCCTAAGGGATTCCAATAATTCTGACATTGGAATGTCGATTTTCATGGATTCTGAGTTGTTTTTCCCTGGCCTCCTCTTTTCCCTTTTTCTCTATTATATGGTCTTCTAGGTCACTAATTCGTTCTCCTGCCTCCCTTACCCAGCTGTTAGATTATCTAGATTAGATTGGATCTCACTGACAGCATTTTTTTAAAGATTTATTTATTTATTTGAGAGAGCGAGAATGAGAGAGAGCAAGAGAATACATGAGAGGGGGAGGGTCAGAGAGAGAAGCAGGCTCCCCGCTGAGCAGGGAGCCCAATGCGGGACTCGATCCCAGGACTCCCGGATCATGACCTGAGCCGAAGGCAGTCGCTTAACCAACTGAGCCACCCAGGCGCCCCTCACTGATAGCATTTTTAAGTTCTGCCAATTCAGCTTTCATTTCTGCCCTTAGAGACTCTATGTTGCCATTAATCGATTTCTCCATTCTAGCTATTGTCTTCACAATTGCTAGCCTGAATTCCATCTCCCACATCTTGGTTATATCTGAATCCATTTGTAAATCTGCGGCATAAGTCATAATCTCTGAGTTTTTCCTATTTTGGGGGTTCCTCCTCCTAGTCATTCTGTTGATGGGTGGTCGAGGGAATGTATAGGGTCCAAATTATCGACCACAACCCAAGCAAGATGCACCTGTTTTCTAGGGACCTTAGGGTTGTTGGCCTCTTGTTTTCCCAGCCTGTCTTCTGAGGGAGGGGCCTGCCACGCTGTCACACAGGCAACCCTGTTTGGGCAGAGTTGTCCTGCCCCCTGTGGCGGGGGATGGGCTCAGTGAAAACCGGTTTTGGGGGGCTTTTGTTCCCTGGCGGCTTTTCCTGGCAGCTTTCTGCATCTCTTCTGAGAGTCAGAGCAGAAGAGACCATTTCCAACCCTCTGCCTCAGAGCAGAGAGATCGCAGTCTGTTCTTCAGTGAGCTCTCCAGGCCACACTATCTCCGTTTTTGTCTGGGCTGCTATAAACTGCAGCATCCTGGGTTGTGTGCCCCTCAGTAGTGCTCCCAGTCCTCACCTCCAGGTCGGGGCACGTCTCTGACCTTTGTGCTTCTAAAACCACCAGCTGCCCCCAGTTCGCATGCGCGGCCCCGCCATTCTGGGTTTCAGTCTAGGGGGCTGCCCTAAAGTCCCTTCCCCATCACTACTTGTCTGCAAGTCTGTGCCCTGTCCCCAGCAGGGGAGGCTATTGCTCACTGGCGGTGTAGGATCCCCATGGCCAGGGTCTCTCCCACTGCCGTTTATCCTCCGATATCTGCCCACGGAATCACGGCTCCCCGCTTTGTACCTCGAAACCAACCGCCCACAATATTCTGTTTGTAAAGATCCAGATCTATATTCTTACGTCTCAGGCTGATTTCATGGGTGTTCAGAGTGGTCTGGTAGATATCCACCTCAATTCCGGGGACCAGTTGGAATAGGGTCCCCTACTCCTCTGCCATCTTTTCCCTTTCAGTGTAGATCAGCGTTCTCAACTCTGGTTAATCAAAATTCTTGAAGAAAATTCAGGTAACTCTGAATTCACTGATTTAGTAAGGTTAGCATTAATTCAATAATGCTCATATATTGACACTTTTCTGTTCATACTGTCACAGGTCACAGACCTGACTGGGTTGTTGAATGAAACTGTCACCAATTCATCTCAGCTAATTGGAAATGTGGAAAATCCATTTCTTCTATGTTAGACAACTAGCTATATTTGAATTACATATGGTAATGTGAGTAGCCTCAACCTAATACCATGAACACAATTCTGCAAATCTGCTTTAAATCCAGTTTCCATTATAGGATTTCATACAAATTACATTTTGTCTCCCGCTGGAAAAACAACGGGTTCCTAAATGAAAAGTCATTTGCAAACAAAAATGCACGAGAATGATACTATTTATAAAAAGCCACCCATGTGAATAATGACAATGGATAAAATACTACTAGCAAGTCTATACTCCAAGTAAGTCACAAACTTAACATGCCATAAGTCATGCTTGCTGTGTGAAATCTGAAGATGAAGACAGTCTGGCCCACTGTCTCCCTAATCTGCTTGGAGAAAACCAGGTATTTGACCTGAACAGTATTTCTGTCTTTTTCCATTTCCCATATGGAATCTTCAAATAAGAGCACAAAGATATAATAAGTAATTCATTTATTTATATGCTTCCTACCAAGTATTTTCCCCCTAATCCACTTTAATGAACAGCGCTTCTAGAGCAAAGGAAGCTGACCATCTGGCAGACACAACTCAAATACTTATTTTAGTCAGAGTAATTGAATATGAGGATGTGATGAGGAGAACGAGATTTTGCTGAACAGAACTGATCCTGGTCAGCAATTCCTAATCAGTGGCTAATCTCACTTGGGCTGCATGAAACCTGAAGCCAGTTAACTCTCAGCTTCTTCTCAAGCACCCAAGAGTCAGCTTCTAGAAACAACGACTGCACCTAAAGACGCAACATTTGCTCTTTGCACCACCCAACCCTTCTGGGTCTGCAAGTCTAGTCCAAGTTCAGGCTCCCACTGGAATGCCAGCCCTCTTTGTGGGCTCCTTTTACTTACCTTATACTTGCCTTCAAGCCACCCTGCCTCCCACTTTCCTACAAACAACACTACTCTCTATCAGGCACAAATGACTTTTAAGTCTTATTTCTACAATACAAATGTAAATTCTTGAAGGACACAGGCCACAATGAATTCTTCTAAAGCAAATACTTTTAGAGGAAATGCATCCTTGACTGATTTCAATATAACTGCTTTTATGGGATACCTACTCAGTGCAAGCACTGCACTCCAGGAACCAACTGCCCAATAAGCTGTTTCTCTAGATTGAAGAAGTATTTTAAAGTTAATTTGGACTTGAGAAATCACTGGAAACTTCCCTCTTTTTGTAGGAGGAACAGATGTAGAACTAAAAAAACAACACTATATCCTTCTTGTTTTTCACGACGAGGACCAAGTCCTGTTAGCTATTTCCCATCATAAGTCCTTGCTCTTCTAAGTGCGATCCATGGACTGGTCCATGCATGGCATTAGTATCACCTGGATCTTATTAGAACTGCAGCAACGCAGAGCCCACCCAAAACCCAGTGAATCAGAATGCACTTTCACAAGATCCACAGGCAGATTATATGCACATTAAATTTTAAGTACTGATTTAGTTCATAACTTTTTCCTTTTAACATCATATTTTGCCTTTGGTTTCATTTTATTGGATTTTTTTAAAAAGTACTATGTCTAATGTAACAAATCAAACAATATAAAATTGTAGGTGTAAAAAGGTTAACAATCATTCCCATCCTGGCCACCTGTGAAAATCCATGTTAAAAGCTGACTGTGGGGGCGCCTGGGTGGTAGAGTCAGTTAAACGGCGACTCCTGGTTTTGGCTCAAGGTTCACGTGATCTCAGGGTCATGAGATCAAGCCCCCTGTGGGGCTCTGTTCTCAGCACAGACTCTGCTTAGGTTTCTCTCCTTCTTCTGCCCCTCCCCAACCCCAATGTGTGCACACTCTCTCTGTCTCTGTCTCTCTCAAATAAATAAACCTTTAAAAAAAAAAAAAAGTTGACTATGTGACATCTCTAACCAGGTTCATCTATCCTTACACCAAATATAATGTGCACATAATATCTGAGTGATGGAACAATCTTATTTTCAATCAGCTCTAGAATGTGGGCACTGACACACCGGGGCTGTTAACCCAAATCAGCATCAGCTGCCTACACCTGCCCAAGCCATTTCTCGGATTCCCTAGGTGCTAATGGGCATTTTCACAGTAATCTGTGCACAATCACCAACCTCCAAGCAATAAAACAAAGATGAATAAAGTGGGCAGACAGAATAAATCTTCAGGTTACAAAGGCCTGAGCCTTTGTGTGTGATGTATTTCACACGATGGTATTTGTGTGATATGGCTAGAACCAAATGTTTATATAATCAAATGAGCACATTCTAGTATTTTCTTTCTCCATTTACAACTGGGCAGCATTGACAGTGATGAAAATTCTATGGTTTGATTCAGAGGACCAAGGATGCTATAAGCATGATTCGCCCCTAAGGCCAAATGCAATGTTACAAAGCCAGGAAATGGTTCGGTTATATATTCACAAATTTTCTCTATACAAACAACATGTCTTGCCTAGGCATCTTTACAAGGGACTGTATAAGTAAAAAGGAACAACTATGCAGGAAATGAAAGTTGCAGCCTATCCTAGGACAATAGGTAGCTGGAATACTCAATAGAAGTCAAAGCTGGAGAAAAGTTAAGAATAATGTTAACAGCAATGAGAGGTAAAGGTGTGCGTCAGATGATGCACTCGCCAACTCTGCTGATAGATGGATGCCTCAGTATGAGATGAGTCTAATGCTGGAGCGACTAATATGCACAGTTGTTAGATACTCAGATTAGCTCATATGGTATTTATACCTTGAAAATTGAAAATTTTCAATGGCTTGAAAATTGGCTGTACCTTTTTTTTTCTACAGATAGGAATTTGATGGGTCCATCTAGGCCCCTCCAAGGGGTGACAGACTCCAAGCCCTTTGTGACAGAGTGGTTTTCTCTGATGGCACAACCCACAGCACAGGGCATGGGGTCACGAGCAATGGAGGTAAGCCTTTTAAGTTATCCTTGAGATCTCCTCCCACATCTTAGCTCACCAAATATCCAAATCCTAGCACTACAGCGTTCTTAACTTTGACCCAAAACTTCTGGTCTGATCTAGTGAGATCTGCAGAAGAACTGGAACAAAAAGAACCCATAAATAACTGAGCAAGCTTGGGGGGGTTCAGATGGTGATACGCTACAAGGCCACTAAGTCCCAGGGCCCTACCGTTAGTGGGTACTGATCAGGCTTCCACCAGCCCAGAATCAACTTTATTTCTTTTATGTAACCTCGCTTGTGTATAATACGCTCCTCCTCCACAAGAGGAGATAAGGTAAAACATGAGGAGGTTTGAAACATACTTCAAAAAGGGTGATATATATATATATATATTTTAAAGATTTTATTTATTTGACAGAGAGAGCGAAAGAGCACAAGCAGGGGGAGCAGCAGAGGGAGAGGAAGAAGCAGGCTCCCTGTGGGACTCGATCCCAGCACCCTGGGATCATGACCCGAGCCGAAGGCAGATGCTTAACCATCTGAGCCACCCAGGTGTCCAAAAAGGGTGATATTTTAAACATCTATTCCCCGTAACTTGCTCTGCCAACAACATCCAATGGCCTGACTTTAAAACGGGGAATGACCGTTTTAAACAACAAAACAGCTGAGAACCAGGGCCAGGGAAGGAGAGCTAAATGCGAACCAGGCAATGGGCTAAAGGTTTTACCCACACTAGCTCAGTACTACACATCAGTAATCACTAAAACAGCTCAGTGTGTTAAAAATTCTCACCATGTTAAAGATAAGGAAAAAGAGCGAGAGAGAGAGATTGAGAGGCTTCCAAGGGTCACACAGCCAGCGTAGCCACAGAGGTGCCTATTGATCCTGGATTTTTCTGCTTCCAGAGCCCTCGGCATCTCACCCTTTCCTGCAGAGACTCCACAGTAAATCCACTAACATATGGGGGGAAGAGAGCACTGGGTTTCAAGTTACAGTGTGTGAATCTAAATGCTGGCTCTGCCACATGCCCCAGGCAAGTTACCTAACATCTCTGGATGGCAGTCCTCATTCGAACATGGGATGTTTGAAGAAGTGAAAAGGTTTACAAAGAAAAGAAAGCGCCTGGCATGTAGTAAAACTTGACAAA
The DNA here is from genome assembly GCF_964656455.1 of Halichoerus grypus. Lineage (NCBI taxonomy): Eukaryota > Metazoa > Chordata > Mammalia > Carnivora > Phocidae > Halichoerus > Halichoerus grypus. Next base: position 101,689,099 of record NC_135713.1, read on the forward strand.
TATTACATCCCCCAAAGTGGATTCAGCCTTAGCCATTTAGTAGAATTACAGAGACTTGATCTGGGTACATGTTTTTAGGCCCTTGCAGCATATTCCACAATGCACAATCAAGTGGTATCAAGTACTTATTTTGTGGGAAGAAAGAGGACACCCTCCACAGATACACTGAAAAGTGAGGGTGGGAAAAACGTCTGTGGTGTTTTGCCTTTTCTGTTAAGGCAAAGCTTGAAACAAATTGACAAAGGTTTTTATTCCCCTAATATCAGTCCAATTAATTCAAACAGAATGTGAAATTAACTTATAAATTTCAATTCAGGGGCATTATTACTTTTTAACTAGTGGTGCATATCTAGGCTACTATTTATGACACAGATCTTATTTAGCAGAAAGTCTGCTTATAAGCTGGACAGACGTGCAGGGTTCTCTGAATCTCATCAGCACAAAAGCCAAAAAAGGTTAATCCTGATTTAGCCGCCTAGACGTTCAAAGCTGATCAGCTCATTCTGTCCTTTAGTTCTGTCCCACCTGCACAAATCCTCCAGGCTCCATCTAACTCTGCTCCAATATGCTGGGTGTCAGGAGGGCCCCAGGCTGGTGACATGAAGGGGCTTCACTGAGACTCTCCCAGGCCCATCCCTACCCTGCACACAAGTTCACACATGGGTGTCCACACACTCAGATGAGAAAAGCATCCATCTGTCCCAGCTCTGTGGTGTGCAGGATCTTACAAGAGTTTGTATACCATCTTTATCTTTCAGAACAAAGAACGAGAGAGAGAAAGCGATTGGATTACTGCAGTATCAGGGCTTACAGGAGTGGCTGGTGTATCTGAATGTCCAGGAGCTGTGGCACTCTAGGTTCTAACCCCAGAAGAGCCAAGAGGGGACAAAGCAAGAAAGACTAAGAGTCACAGAGAATTCTGCAGCTCTGTGAGTGTTTTTTTTTTGTTTTGTTTTGCTTTTTTTGTTTTGTTTTGTTTTTGCTATCATTATGCACACAAACAAGCAAGCAAGAAAATAAATGAACAAGCAAGCGGAAAATCATTTGGTCTAACATACGCATGTTCCAGATTTTAAATAAAAGTAGGTCCAGAATTGTGGCTGCAAAAGGAGGCCTTCTTTTGACCTAATCTCCTCCTCTAATGATCAATTCCTTTCTCTCTTCCACTTACTGCCTTGATTCAAATCCTTTCATAGGATTTACTAATTGTAGGTTCCTAGGCAAGTTATTTAAATGATCTTCCCTTATCTTCTCGTCTGTAAAAAGAGGATACCAAGAGCCCACACCTCATGGAACTGTTGTAGGGATTAAATGAGTCCCTGAAATGAGTGCTAGACTCATGAGGGACATTACAAGGTCACGGTAAGTCCAGATCTGCACATGTCTGCAGAATAGGACTGGCCACTACATTTGAGGATGTCCCTCAGTGATGTAGGATGACACAGAGTAGGCACTTCATGTAAAGAGACTGAGGGTAGCAGGTAGTCTACTGAGGATGGTTTAGGGACTTTCACTCAAGGTTTTAAACATAAAAATCTGAGCAGGTGGTAGAAAAAAAGGAGCAACAAGTGGGCCTTTGGGAGATGTCCACTCCATAATGGACAATCTTTGGGTGAGGACAACTAAGAAATGTTGTATGGAGGCAGGGAGGAAAGGAAGACACAGGTCAGGAGGCAGCCCATACCCAGCATCAGTGACAGGAGACTCAGTGAAAACACCAAGAGCACCTCTGTGTTAGTTCAGGACCTCTGAGAGGTAGAAAACAAAATAGAATTAGATACGCTGGAGATGTGTTGGAGGAAGCACCTGGAAAGGAAGCAGGGGAGGGAGCCAGAGAAGGCAGGGGAGAACCTTGAGATTGTGGTTGCAGGTTGGAGTCCTGTGAAGTAGGGGTCAGAGGAGATTGGGCAGGGAGAGTCCCAGAAAGTCCAAGAAAGTCTTGGTCAGGCCAATGGGAAGTACTCAAGCCAAAGTTGCCCATATCCTATAGGGAAAAGGGCCTGCATTAGTCCCCCACCGTGCTGGTCACTGGCTGAGAAGAGCCTGTAGAAGTGAGGCTCCAGCAGGAATAGGGTGGTGGGTCCAGAAGGACAGCAGCAGTGGTCGTTAGTCAATCACGCTCCTGACGCAGAAAACCTGAGAGTTCATTTTCATGGCCGCCACATTCCACTTGTGCTGCAGAGGTTTATTCTGTACATGGGCTTGGGAGAAGCTCTTCCATGGCTCTTGGGTACCATCTCTTACTCAAGATTAGTGGTCTCAGGACAATAGCTAGTTCTCACCCTCTCCCTCCTCCACCATCTGTTAGAAATTCCCTCACCCTCCACCATCATTGTGGCAGAGCTTGGTGGTTTATCTGGCAGTGTGACGCAAACTTTCATTTCTTCTGGGAAATCACACCCTTCTGGGTGGGAGATGGCTACACATACCCGCTCACAGCTCCAGTGGGGTAAGGCGATGCCAACAGATGCCAAAGAGGATCAGAAGGTGGCACACACACTTCCCCCTGGTCCCATCGCGCAAACAGTTCTACTACCCCTGCTGCCAGGGCGGTGGCTCCTTCTTGCCTGCTGACTCCTGGACACAAACTGTCTAAAGTGCTTTGGTGGCGGAGGTAGCTTGGACTTCAAGAGGACGTGACTGTGGCCTCTGGCAGAAGGTTATCAGCTTCAAGCCTTCCAGACCAGAGTGGGAGGGACAGAAAGCACAAAATCTCCACAGGGAAAAAGCACCGGGAGTGATTTCCCAGTGACCTAATCATAGTTCCCAAACTTGTGTATTTTTCCTATTGGGGACACAGTGTCCTCGAGAGGGCTCTGATTTAATGTATGTACTGCATCTTAAAGGAAAGCCTTCCATCCTTTCACAAGGTTGCCTCCAAGCTAGTCCATCAGCCATCCCTTCAAATGACTCCAGGATTTTCTGAGGTTAGCTCCTTCTGAATGATGGATGGTGTAGAATGTGATAAGATCGGCAGAAGCTATGGTCCTGATCCCACTCCCCCTCTTCCTTTGCTATAAAGTCAGATCCCTAATCAGATCCGTATCTGATGGTCAAGCTTTCTGTGAGTCCCAGGATAGTGGTGCTGGCTGAGATTGTGCAGAAAGGAAAACAAACGCATGCCCAGAGTAGATATCTATCCCTGTGAGGATGAGCCACCGGCCTTTCCAGGGCAGGCCCATATAGCCACTTTGCTACCAAGGGGCCAGTTGGACTCCTCAAGGAATATGCTGTTACAGGGGCTCAGATCTGTTTCTCCTGCACACAGGGAGGACATTTAGAGGCAGCAAGGGCTACAGATGATGATGCACAGTTCATGGCCACTGCTCCGTCCACACTGCCAAATGTATTGCATGACCTTGGGCAAATCACATGGCCTCTCTGCAACTCCGTTTCCTTTCATGAATAATAAGGGAGATCAGACTAAATGTTCCCTGAATCTTCTTCCATGTCCAACACTATGAACTGCTAAGACATGAAGATCTGACATATCACTGAATAGGGATGGGGGTGGTCCTCTAACCGTGAGTCCATGCACAGCAAGCCCTCTCTTGAATTACCTGAATTACTATGGACTGTGGAGAAATTCACACCAATCTGAAAAGTAAAATATTTGAAAAAAAAAAAATATTTGTTACTTCCAAGTGAACTAAGCTAATGCCTAGTAAAGCACCTACTTTAATCAAGAGAGAAAAATGTGGTTATTTTTCATTTCACTAACTTGCACGTGAGTGGTTAAAAACAAAACAAAACCACAACTCTCTAAACCTCTGCCTCAAATTCACTACTCAGCCAGGTTTGTAATCACCACCAGCAGGGTTCTTAGTCGAACTCATTTCAAATATGGTATCACCAGGGTGACAGATGTAACCAACATGATAAAATCCAGATGTTTACTGATCAAGATTGAGGTTTCAGGGCCTCGGCCAGTTATCTGTTTTCCTGCTTGTTCTGTGCCTGCTTCTCTTTCTGAGAACTTCCCGGTTTCTCTTGTAAAGCTTGACCTTATACAAATTACTTAACTTCTCTGAAACCTTGCTCCATGTCTTCACCTGTAAAATGGACATAATAATGTCTACCTCACAACATAGTTGTGAGGATTAAATGAGATAATGCACATAAAGTGGTTAACCCAGGGGCACCTGGATGGCTCAGTCATTAAGTGTCTGCCTTCAGCTCAGGTCATGATCCCAGGGTCCTGGAATCGAGCCCCCCATCGGGCTCCCTGCTCCACGGGAAGCCTACTTCTTCCTCTCCCACTCCCCCTGCTTGTGTTCCCTCTCTCGCTGTGTCTCTCTCTGTCAAATAAATAAATAAAATCTTTAAAAAAAAAAGTGGTTAACCCAGATCTAGAGTGTGTGAGTGTTAAATCGTGGTCCTTTCCACTAGTTTGATTTGTTGGTAATTGAATTGCCTCATTCTGCTCGCCCCATGCCACTAGATACCCTCCCTCAGCTCTATTTGCCTCGGCTCTCGGTGTGCTCCCAACTTTCTCAGCTCTCGGGAAGAAATAAATCTTAGTCTCCACTGTTCTCTTGTTCCAGACATTGGCACTCCACTTGTGCCTAAACCTTGGTGATTCCCAGCACCCAGGACCTCATGTCACCTTCCCATCTCCAAAGTGAGGGTAGAAGCAGTTTGATTTCAAGTATCTTAAATAGTCTCCCCTTCCTTCACTCAGAAGCACAGTCACTTTTCCAGGCATAACTGGCACAATCTGTGAAGGAAGACTTTGTGTGCCAAACAAAGAGAAGCCAGAGCTCAGACTTGGTCCAAAGTACCAAAGTCTAATTGGGGGACGATGTCCAATATGAGCTCAAAGCAAATAATGGGATGAAAAGTGCTGTCCCTAAAATAATTTCACTAGAAAATAAAATTCCGTGTCTTTTCCCCACCAAATTTAAAAGCAGTCCATCAAAACTCTTATTTATCAATGGAAAGAGGCTACAAGTTTTTGATGATACCACCAACTAATCTCTAGTTGCAGGTGATAGTTTTCAAACCCCCCCCCCATTTACTTTCATGTGTGAGACTGCCAGGTTTAATCATCCCAAAGTCACAGATATGAAAGCAGGCTCAGAGCAGACATGCAGTTCGCCTGGAATCAGAGATGACTGAATAGCTCTATATCCTTTCTTATTTAGACTGGATTAGAGTCAGCAAATTCTTCTGGAAGGAGTAAGATAGTAAATATTTTAGACTTTGCAACCACACATGGCTTCTGTTGCATATTTGTCTTTATCATATTTTTTACAACACTCTGAGAATATAAAAATCTTAGCTCACATGCCATATTAAAACAGGTGGTGGCCTGGATTTGGCCTGCAGGCCACAGTCTGTCAACCTCTGAACTAGAACACTTTATTGATGTATTATTTGCATTTTATTTTTTACCCTGTCCCATGAACCAGATAAAATTAAAGATGCCTTCAGATTTTACAACTAGGTTTTGTTTTTGTTTGGGGAAGGTGGATTTTTTTGTTTGTTCAATAGCAATTATAGGACTTTGGATTCTTTTTTTATAGGTAATTCTCTTCCCAAAGGTTCTAAAAATAAATTTAGGATTTATAGGTCTCTAACAGATCCTTCTGCCTAAAATAGCTAAATAATTTGACTATATTTCTCTGAAGAGTAAAACATGTCGGTCCAACCCCTTTGATTTAAAAACATCTTAGGTAGTCTAAACTTCTGAAGATTTTACATAGTGTTATTTCCAAAAATTTCTGGTTATAAAAGGAAGAGAGAATGGGGTTTCTGAACTTATTAAGCTAAACTTTACTACTTGTCAGCACTCTGAACTTAACCAGTGAGTCTTTCTCTGAAAAATTCATCAACCCGTTATGAATAGCACACAGAGACGTCTAAATGAATATAAAGAATCAGGTTCTTTCATCAACGTCCACTTGTCTGACTATTTAGTCCTCATAACTTTTTTAGGGGTTAAAGATCACTTTCCATGTTGACTCAGAAAAAGCAAACAGGAAATCAATACCATGTTAATAAATACAAGGGTCATCCTGGGTCAAAATAAGTCGTTCTTCAAATGTTATTGGCCTTAATCTGTTATGGGAATTGTTCTTCTTATGTCCTAGAATTATAGGAAATGTGGGGTTTCAGTAAACCAGATGCTAAGATGACTTTCTTCATAATCTATTCCATATGCTAATTGTTTCACAAACCCACTCGTTTCTCAACCAGGTGGGTCAGATTGTTTTTTGGCACAGCATTGATGAGAAGCATATCCCATATGTTATACATTACACAACTGGCATTGACACAAGAGTCAGGGCCCATCCCTCTCCTCCTTTCCCCCCACCTTCCTTTAGAAAATTAAGGATGTGCATCAGCCAGAAGCTGGATACTATATGTGCTCCACCAGTTCCCAAAGGAGCATTTCTACAAGCCAGGCCCCAGGTTATAGTATGTGCTTGCTTGCTGTTCTGCACAGCCACCTGCTTCTCCTTCATGGGCTGCAGGGTCACCCTCCCGTCTCTTTTGCATCTTTGTACATTTCCTTGGTATCCTCCCCACATCCCCTTAAATAAAACAACTACAATACAAACTTCCAGTTACAACATAAAAATATGTCATGGGGATATAATGTACAGCTTGGTGACTATAGTCAGTACTATGGTACTCCATATTTGAAAGTGGCTAAGAGAATATCTTAAAAGTCCTCATCACAAGGAAAAAAACTGTAACCTTGCATGGGGATGGATGTAAACTAGACTTACTGGGGTGACCATTTTGCCATAGATACAAATATCGAATCATTATGTTGTATACCTGAAGCTAATATGATATTATATGTCAATTATACCTTAATAAAATTTTCTAAATAAAAGAAAAAAATTATACCTTGGGCTATTTCTATGATGTTTTAAATCTGAATCTGTCATATACTCCCATCCAATGACAACAACCAGATTCCATATTTAAGGGGCGCCTGAGTGGCTCAGTCTGCTAAGCGTCTGCCTTCAGCTCAGGTCGTGATCCCAGGGTCCTGGGATTGAGCCCCATGTCGGGCTCCCTGCGGGGAGTCTGCTTCTCCTGCTCCCTCCCCACCCACCCCCCACTTGTGCTCTCTCTCTCTCCCCCTCTCTCTCCCATTCACTCTCTCTCTCACACATAAATAATAATAATAATAATAATAATAAAAGAAATTGTCATCTAAGTATTTGTTATTCCTACTGCTAAATCCTTCTTCAGTCACTAGTTTTGGTCTTAGTTATAAGAGGCTCTTCTCCAATAATTTCACTGTCTAGGCAAATAAAAAAACACATATCATAGAAATCAGTGGTTCTCAGAGTTTTATGTGCACAAGAATCAGGAGAAGAACTGGTCAAAGATATAGACCACCAAGCCCCAGATCTGATTTAAAATGTCTGAGGTAAAGCCTGGAAATGTGAATTTCAGCAAGCTCCCCAGGTGAGTCTGATGCAAGGAGTCCATTGGACAGGTACACAATCTAACAGTTTAGGACCCTTTGGGGAAAACTCTAAAAATCATTGGGTCAAAGTTGGGCTGAGTTTGTTTAATGATACCACAAGATGAGAGTAACATAATAATCATCAATTTGTAAAATTATAGGTCTTATATGTCAGTGTATTAGTCAGGGTTCTCCAGAGAAAAAGAACTGATAGGATGTACATCTAGAGAGAAAGAGATTTATTTCAAGGAATTGGCTCATGGAATTGTGGAGGTGGGCAAGTCCACAGTCAGATGGGGGAATTTGGCAGCTGGAGACTCAAGAAGGAGTTGCAGCCTGAGCCCAGAGACAGCCTGCTGTAGAACCAGGAAGAGGCAATGTGGCATATAAAGTTTGAAGGTAGTCTGATGAAGAATTCTCTCTTGGTCAAGGAAAGTCATCTTTTGTTCTATTCAAGTCTTCAACTGATTGGATAAGGCTCATGCACATTAGAGAGTACAATAAGGTTTATTCCAAGTCCACCAATTTAAATATAAATCCCATCCAAAAACATCCTCACAGAAACATCCAGAATCATGTTCTACCAAATATCTGGGCACTGCACATTCAATCAGCAGTTACAAGGGAATAGAAAGCTCCTATTTTTAAAAACAGAACAATATTAAAATCAACCTGTTCATGAGTAATATGATAGTTCCAATTTCAAAAATATCAGGTTATCATAAAATGTTTAAAATAATACTTGTTTTAAAGGAGAGAAAATCTGTTAAAAGCAAGAGAAGTTCATATTTACATAATAAAATGTTTTTTATATTTCTAATAAAGTATTTTTGCGTATATTTTGTTACTGTAAGCTACAAATAAGTTGAACAAAGGTAAATACTTTCTTGTCAGCCCTTCCTTCCTCACACTCAGAGGACTCCCCATCATCTCTGTCATCTCTGCTCTCAACAATGTTGCTGGCAATTCCATCACAAACACCAATGAGAAATAGAAAAACAAAGACAAGCAATTCAAACAAAGTACTTCAACTTTTTCTGCAGAGCTTTGATTTATTTGGGGATCCTAGTTATAAACTCCACACATATTCCAAACAATGGGTCCACACCATTCAATGTATGTCTTTTAATGAATTGACATATTTGATTTGCATTTTAATAATGTGCATTATGGAAGCTCATACTTTAAGACCATACTCTTACAGCACACTCTAAAGTACTTTTAAAACAAGGCTTAAAATAACTATCTGTATATAATTCAAAAGCTCAGTTACTTCTCTTTAATCTTTAAGTCTTTAAGGTGAGAAACCATTGGTTCTTTCCTGCCATTTATTTAATCAAGATTCAAAATATTCAATTTTGGAGGGTAGAGCTCAACAGAACTCATTTATAGGTACACACATTGTTCTCAACTTCCTTCTGACTGTAAAAATCTACCAAACGATTGCTATGTTTCCTTAACTGACCATCAGAGGAAGCATAGGTCTTTGATATTCCCTTTTAAAAAATACTTTCGTAAGTTAAAACTTTAATTTCTTAAGTCAATGTCCATCAACCTAGGTTCCAAGGACCTCCAAGGGAATACTGAGGAATTTTCTTTTGCTTTTAAAAGGAGCCTCAATGTTTCCCAAGTTTGACAAATACTATTTTCCAAAGGTGTTATCTGGCTAGTTTAACAAACACAACATCCTTGTTATTTTGGAGGCAATAAAGTGGGAAATGCATGTTTTGTGCAAATATTCCAAATTTTCTTGGTATTTACATGTACATTTTAGGAATGAAATTTCTGCAAGGTAGAGTCTGGAGGAGGATATCCAAATGCCAACACAAACAAATATGATCAGAGCCTACACAGCTTCAAGAAGCCCTGACTCCTGAAGAAGTAACTCCATAGCAGAGCATTCGGCTGGAGAAATTATACAAGAAAATTCTGTAACAAGTCAAAAACCATGATGACAGTCTCTAAGATAAAGTCCAAGTTCTTCACTTCCCCCCAAATTCTGCTGCATAATTTAGCCATCACCTGGGATTTAGAGACCCACTTGTTTTGTTCAGCCAAGCATTCGACATCATTGGGTGTTAGTGAGTAAATGGTAAGCATGTGCACCCACACACATACAAATGGAACAGCAGGTTTTGAAACCAGGTGTAATATAAAGTAAATATCTAGATTCTATTTGAATATAAAAATCAAATCAATGATATTTGCTCAATCAGATTTTTTATTCATAAAATGTTACAGAACCTTGCCATGCTAAGGGCTCCTTTCCTCCAAGATCTTTGTTCTGCCCAAACATTCATTCTTCATTCTATGTGTTTCCCATTCCCTCTGGCATAGAGTAAGCTTCTTATTACATAATCATCATAAACTTTTATGGGCCTCTCCAGAAGAGAGAATTCGTGATACAGAAGACCAAATGATGGAGAATAAAGAAGCTGAGAAAAAGAGAGATAAACAACTACTGGTTCACAAGGAGAGAATCTGAGAGATAAGTGATACCATAAAGCAAAACAACATTAGAATAATTGGGATCCTAGAAGAAGAAGAAAGAGAGAGAGGGGCAGAGGGTATGGTGGAGCAAATTATAGCAGAGGACTTCCCTAATTTGGGGAAGGAAACAGGCATCAAAATCCAGGAGGCACAGAGACCCGCCCTCAAAATCAGTAAAAATGGGTCAAGACCCCCACATCTAATAGTAAAACTCACAAGTCTCAGAGACAAAGAGAAAATCCTGAAAGCAGCTCAGGACAAGAGGTCTGTAACCTACAATGGTAGAAACGTTAGATTGGCAGAAGACCTATCCACAGAGACCTGGCAGGCCAGAAAGGACGGCATGATATAATCAGGGCACTAAACGAGAAAAATAAGCAGCTAAGAATACTATATCCAGCCAGGCTGTCATTGAAAATAGAAGGAGAGATAAAAAGCTTCCAGGACAAACAAAAACTAAAAGAATTTGCAAACACCAAGCCAGCCCTACACGAATACTGAAAGGGGTCCTCTAAGCAAAGAAACAGCCTAAAAGTAACATAGGCAATATAAAATAACAGTCACCTTACAGGCAATACAATGGCACTAAATTCATATCTTTCAATAGTTACCCTGAATGTGAATGTGCTAAATGCCCCAATCAAAAGATACAGGGTATCAGACTGGATTAAAAAAACAAGACCCATTGATATGCTGTCTGCAAGAGACTAATTTTAGACCCAAAGACACCTCCAGATTTAATGTGAGGGGGTGGAAAACCATTTACCATGCTAATGGGCATCAAAAGAAAGCTGGGGTGGCAATCCTTATATCAGACAAATTAGATTTTAAACCAAAGACTATAATAAGAGACGAGGAAGGACACTATATCATACTTAAAGGGTCTATACGACAAGAAGATCTAACAATTGTAAATATCTATGCCCCTAACACGGGAACAGCCAATTATATAAGCCAATTAATAACAAAAGCAAAGAAACACATCGACAACAATACAATAATAGTAGGGGACTTTAACACCCCCTTCACTGAAATGGACAGATCATCTAAGCAAAAGGTCAACAAGGAAATAAAGACTTTAAATGACACACTAGACCAGATGGACTTCACAGATATATTCAGAACATTCCATCCCAAAGCAACAGAATACACATTCTTCTCTAGTGCCCATGGGACGTTCTCCAGAATAGATCACATACTGGGTCACGAATCAGGTCTCAACTAGGACCAAAAGATTCAAATCATTCCCTACATATTTTCAGACCACAATGCTTTGAAACTAGAACTCAATCACAAGAGGAAAGTTGGAAAGAACTCAAATACATGGAGGCTAAAGAGCATCCTACTAAAGAATGAATGGGTCAACCAGGAAATCAAAGAAGAATTTAAAAAATTCATGGAAACCAATGAAAATGAAAACACAACTGTTCAAAATTTTTGGGATGCAGCAAAGGCAGTCCTAAGAGGAAAGCATATAGCAATACAAGCCTTTCTCAAGAAACAAGAAAGGTCTCAAATACACAACCTAACCCTACACCTAAAGGAGCTGGAGAAAGAACAGCAAATAAAGCCTAAACCCAGCAGGGGAAGAGAAATAATAAAGATCTGAGCAGAAATCAATGAAATAGAAACCAAAAGAACAGTAGAACAGATCAACGAAACTAGGAGCTGGTTCTTTGAAAGAATTAATAAGATTGATAAACCCCTGGCCAGACTTATCAAAAAGAAAAATGACCCAAATAAATAAAATCATGAATGAAAGAGGAGAGATCACAACCAACACCAAAGGAATACAAACAATTATAAGAACATATTATGAGCAACTCTATGGCAGCAAATTAGATAATCTGGAAGAAATGGATGCATTCCTAGAGATGTATCAACTACCAAAACTGAACCAGGAGGAAATAGAAAACCTGAACAGGCCTATAACCACTAAGGAAATTGAAGCAGTCATCAAAAATCTCCCAACAAACAAGAGCCCAGGGCCAGATGGCTTCCCAGGGGAATTCTACCAAACATTTCAAGAAGAATTAATACCCATTCTTCTGAAACTGTTCCAAAAAATAGAAATGGAAGGAAAACTTCCAAACTCGTTTTATGAGGCCACCATTACCTTGATCCCCAAACCAGACAAAGACCCCATCAAAAAGGATAATTACAGACCAATATCCTTGATGAACATGGATGCAAAAATTCTCACCAAAATACTAGCCAATAGGATCCAACAGTACATTAAAAGGATTATTTACCATGACCAAGGGGGATTTATCGCTGGGCTGCAAGGTTGGTTCAACATCCGCAAATCACTCAATGTGATACAATACCTTAATAAAAGAAAGAACAAGAACCATATGATCCTCTCAATAGATGCAGAAAAAGCATCTGACAAAGTACAGCATCCTTTCCTGATTAAAACTCTTCAGAGTGTAGGGATAGAGGGTACATACCTCAATATCATAAAAGCCATCTATGAAAAACCCACAGCAAATATCATTCTCAATGGGGAAAAACCGAGAGCTTTCCCCCTAAGGTCAGGAACACGACAGGGATGTCCACTATCACCACTGCTATTCAACATAGTACTAGAAGTCCTAGCCAGAGCAATCAGACAACAAAAAGAAATTAAAGGCATTCAAATTGGCAAAGAAGAAGTCAAACTCTCACTCTTTGCAGATGATATGATACTTCATGTGGAAAACCCAAAAGACTCCACCCCAAAACTGCTAGAACTCATACAGGAATTCAGTAAAGTGGCAGGATATAAAATCAATGCACTGAAATCAGTTGCATTTCTATATACCAACAACAAGACAGAAGAAAGAGAAATTAAGGAGTTGATCCCATTTACAGTTGCACCCCAAAACATAAGATACCTAGGAATAAACCTAACCAAAGAGGCAAAGGATCTGTACTCAGAAAACTATAAAACGCTCATGAAAGAAATTGAGGAAGACACAAAGAAATGGAAAAACGTTCGATGCTCATGGATTGGAAGAACAAATATTGTGAAGATGTCAATGCTACCTAGAGCAATCTACACATTTAATGCAATCCCTATCAAAATACCATCAACTTTTTTCACAGAAATGGAACAAATAATCCTAAAATTTGTACGGAACCAGAAAAGACCCCAAATAGCCAGAGGAATGTTGAAAAAGAAAAGCAAAGCTGGTGGCATCACAATTCTGGACTTCAAACTCTATTACAAAGCTGTAATCATCAAGACAGTATGGTACTGGCACAAAAACAGACACATAGATCAATGGAACAGGATAGAGAGCCCAGAAATCTCAACTATATGGTCAACTAATCTTCCACAAAACAGGAAAGAATGTCCAATGGAAAAAAGAGTCTCTTCAACAAATGGTGTTGGGAAAATTGGATAGCCACATGCAGAAGAATGAAACTGGACCATTTCCTTACACCACACTAAAAATAGACTCAAAATGGATGAAAGACCTAAATGTGAGACAGGAGTCCAACAAAATCCTAGAGGAGAACACAGGCAGCAACCTCTTCGACCTCAGCCGCAGCAACTTCTTCCTAGAAACATCGCCAAAGGCAAGGGAAGCAAGGGCAAAAATGAACTATTGGGACTTCATCAAGATAAAACGCTTTTGCACAGCAAAGGAAACAGTCGACAAAACCAAAAGACAACCGACAGAATGGGAGAAGATATTTGCAAATGACATATCAGATAAAGGACTAGTATCCAAAATCTATGAAGAACTTATCAAACTCAACACCCAAAGGACAAATAATCCAATCAAGAAATGGGCAGAAGACATGAACAGACATTTCTGCAAAGAAGACATCCAAATGGCCAACAGACACATGAAAAAGTGCTCAACATCGCTCAGCATCAGGGAAATCCAAATCAAAACCTCAATGAGATACCACTTCACACCAGTCAGAATGGCTACAATTAACAAGTCAAGAAATGACAGTTGGAGAGGATGCAGACAAAGGGGAACCCTCCTACACTGTTGGTGGGAATGCAAGCTGGTGAGCCACTCTGGGAAACAGTATGGAGGTTCCTCAAAAAGTTGAAAATAGAGCTACCCTACGACCCAGCAATTGCACTACTGGGTATTTACCCCAAAGATACAAATGTAGGGATCCGAAGGGGCACGAGCACCCCAATGTTTATAGCAGCAATGTCCACAATAGCCAAACTATGGAAAGAACCAAGATGTCCATCAACAGATGAATGGATAAAGATGTGGTATATATATACACAATGGAATATTATGCAGCCACCATAAGAGAAATCTTGCCATTTGCAACAACATGGATGGAACTAGAGGGTATTATGCTAAGCAAAATAAGTCAATCAGAGAAAGACAAGTATCATATGATCTCACTGATACGAGGAATTTGAGAAACAAGACAGAGGATCATAGCGGAAGGGAGGGAAAAATGAAACAAGATGAAACCAGAGAGGGAGACAAACTGTAAGAGACTCGTAATCTCAGGAAACAAACTGAGGGCTGCTGGAGTGGTGGGGGGTGGGAGGGATGGGGTGGCTGGGTGATGGACATTGGGGAGGGTATGTACTATGGTGTGTGCTGTGAATTTTGTAAGACTGATGAATCACAGACCTGTACCCCTAAAACAAATAATATATTATATGTTAATTAAAAAAATTAAAAATAAAAAAAACTTTTATGGGCCTCTCCAATTTGTGTGTGATTTTGTTCATGTGTATATTTTTTTCTCTTCCAAAATGCTAAGAGATTCCGTTTGGTCTCCTGAAAGCCTGAATCAATTCTTGGATTAAGTCAGATCAAATTGCCAGTTCCAAATATTGCCTAGAGCTCCAGAATACATTTGTGCTTGTGGAAAGTGTCCTGGGTTATTGGTCAGACTCGCTTTGGGTGTTGGCTTTGTTCCTTGCACAGCAACTTGGGAAAGGTCTCTACTTGTTAGAGGGAAAAAATCCTTTTTGGGAGGACCCATTCTTTAAAAAGTGAAGAGTTTCATTCATATTCCGAGAAATGGTGATTGGTTTAACTGTTGTGAACCAAATGTACAAAGGGTACAAAGCATAAAACCAAAACATTTGTCCATCCAAATCGTTGAGCATCTGTGCTCTGTGATGAGGATAAACAGAGGAAATGGCTGTATTTTCTCCCCTCTAAGTGCTAAAATCTACTGGAAGAGACAGCTATATAAATAGGTAATTAGAGTACTGTATAATACGTGCTACAAGGGTATGTGAATACAGTGATGTGGAACCCAAAGGAGGGGAGGATTTTTGTTTGTGTTTGTGTCATTTTTCCCTTTAGCTGGCATCTCTTTCCAGAAGCCTCCTGAGACACAGGCAAAACAAAGAAGTTCCAAATATGCATCTGGAGGCATCACACAGGGACGAGGGCTTCATTGTATTGGGACTGAATAAGGTGCTGATTATGTAAGTGTCATTACCTGCCTGTATTGAGCTTTGACTATTTCTAGCACATTGCTAAGAACTTAGGCTTCTCAGCGGCAGTGCCAAGGAAACTGTTGGAGGTTGCCAGTCATTTTAGAGAAATGCCATGGAACGCCGCATGCCAGATGGCTACTGATGAAAGTGATGAAGGTTCACGCTTGGAAATGAAGTCCAATTCCATATTTGGTCCTTCTTTCCTTCTTTCTCTTTTGAATACATAAGAGAGTACAAACTCAGCCTTATTCTACTCCTGTCACACAAAATCCCCATTGTCCTTTCTTCCTTTAATAAGGTCCTGGAGAGATGGAGTCAAGTTAAATCTGCTTTATCCCAAAGCCTCAAAGGTCCCAGAGTCCTGTCTCTCACTGAGTCAGGCCTTTTCTCTTTTACCTCCTGTTACTCATGACTGCCAGAAACGACTGTCAATGGAACCCACTCAGGGTCGGCCTGCCAGCAACTCAAGTTTCTGTGAGGTAAGTTTTTCCCATCTCAACATTTCGTGGAAGGGGAGAAAAAAAAAAAAAGCCCTGCTAGAAATGTTTTATCATGGTTCTGCTTTGTAGAGGAAGTTCACCTAGTCTCTGTGGAGGGCCTTCCCTACAACCACACCCCCCTGTCACCTTTTCTTTCTCTGACTAGTGTATAATATTAGGAAAAATTGCTTCTTCCTCACTCTTAACATCCTAGGTGGAGAGGGCTCTGGTGGGACAGCAATCCTGGTCTGTCTTCCCTTCTTCTCTTACTCTACCTCAGGAAAGTGAAGTGGTAATGAGAAAAATAAACCAAGCCTCTTATCCCAGCACCTTGCTTCTTTCACATTCGGAGCTAAGTGACCTCTGTTCCTCCATGCCGGCACATGGGCAGGTGTGCTTAGTTTGGGCTAGGCATCAGCTAGCCATCTTGCCTAGAATCATACAACCATCATCCAAACTAAGGTTTTAACATAGTAAATGTGACATCTTCGTACTCTATCTGCTATTAGGTCCCTTCAAAGAACCCTGGCAGATGAGTAGTAGTAATATGAACTCCAAAAAATAGCCTTCACTCTTTCTGAGTAGATTTTTATTGGACAGAAAGCATTGTGTCACTTTCTGTTCTTTGCCCTTGAGGTATAGGAAGCCTTACTAGGAGAAGGGAAATAGCAGATTTCTCAGTCCATCCTGAGGGTGACAAGAAAGCCCTGAGATGAGGCAGAACAAGTTAGTAAACCTCTACTTTTTGATGGCTTTAACTTGATTCTTGTTTTTTAGGCTAGGTAAAAAGCATTCTGACATTCAGACATTCTGGGCTCATAACGGTCTGGGTCTCCTCCTTCCTTCCACCTACCACATTCCCATAAATACATCTCCAAAAATCCTTCCTAAAGCTTTCCAGAAAGTGTGCTCTGGTCTCTGACAGCCAGACTGATGTTACTACTTTTCCACTGTATTTTGTCTAAAGGCATTTGAATAAATAAATGAGTAATGATAAAAGAAATGGAATGTCTCTTGCTTGCACATCTGTAAAAGAGAGATGGGAACTTCTCTGATGTTCTTCAGGGTTACTATTCTGCCCCACTGAAATGCCTCAGGGGCAGCTAGAGCCCAGAAGCTCCTCATTTGATAACCTAATAAAAAGTGTGAAGAACATGCAGCTTGATTTTCATCACACTGGACTCTGCTCTACAATGCCTTGGACACTGGGGTTAGCATAAGGTCTGTAATATTTAGGCTTAGGCTTCAAATATCTTCACTGGGGCCAGACAGCTGGACCGCCCAGCCTGAGACCAGGTCTCCACCAGCACAGGATGGTGAGGGAGAGGGCAGCATTCCAGGCAATTTGGAGGAACAGAGACTGAGCTTGGCTAGAAAAGACCCGAGAAAAGCAATTTTGATGCCCGGATAATCGCCCCCGTTGCTTGCAAAGCATGCCAGTGGAAACCCATCCCAGGGGTTTCCAAGCTTAGAAAGTAAAATGATTGAAGCTCAATCCAGAATAAGGGTAGTGAGGCAATTAAGCAGGGGAACAAGTGGGGCCTTTGCCTGGAGCAACTTCTGTCCCATCAATTGAGAGAATTTACTTGCCCTCAAAGGAAGGTTATTTCAGCACCTGGCACCAGAATTCTCAATATATGAGCTCTGCAGTCACCTTTGATCTGCACTTACCAGTTCCTGGATTATCAGGCAGTAACTAAGGGAAAGAACATGTTCTCTAGCTGCACCTGGCCCGTGGGCTTTGATCAGCTATGAGGGCTGTAGCCACCACATAGTTCGTCTACTTCATGTATAGGCTTACTCATTGGGGCTCCCTTCCAGAGATTCAACTAAACACATTTTAGTCACCCCTAAGGTCAGACTACATCTCTACCTATGCTGTGGGTTACTTTTAACTGCACACGTCTTTCATCTCTTAGCCCCCGTGATAAGATGCCACCCAAAGAGACTGAAGGTACGATTTTTTTGTTTTTCTAGAGGGGCAGAGACTTTGGGTTCAGGCAGTCCTGGATTCAAATTTCAGTTGTGTGACTCAGAGAAGTCATTTCATTTCTCAATTTTCTCATCTAAAAAAAAGCAGGGGGGGAATGACACATATAATCACACACAAAAAAAGACCTAATCACATAGATTTGTTCTAAAGACCAGTGAAACACTTTACGTCAAGGACCAAAACAGCATACCATATGACTAGCATATAATAAGTGCAGAATAAATGATCACTCTCTTCCCCAACCTCTTCCCCAAGCAGGACCCGGAGAGCTGTTCTAGACTAATGGTTCCATTCTGGTGGTGTGCTCATGAGAGCCAATTGTTTAATTCCAGGAATTTTGTGAGTTGATGTCATGTTGGGAGCTTAACAATGGCCACAGTGGGAGTATTCACTTTGCAGAAGTCAGCAAACACTGTAAATCAGGCCTTCTATCCACCCAGCCAGAGTTCTGGTTTATTGGCATATCACCAGTGGTCCTCAAGGTATGATCCAGCAACATCGGCAACCACATTGCCTGGAATCTTTTAGATATGCAAATTAACCTTAAGTCACAGCCCAGCCCTAATAAATCACAAACTCTGGAGGTGGGGCCCAGAAATGTACTTTAACAAGCCCTTCCAGTGACAGGGGTATGGCATGTTAAATGACCAGCAGGGAGGGTAGTGTGGCTGGAGGGAAGTAAGCCAAAGGGGGAAGGGTAAAAGGAGATGAGGCAGTGGTGGTGAGGGCTGCAAAAACACTTTAAAGAGTTTGACTTGTGTTCCAAGTGACAAGGAAATGACCAGAGAGTTCTGAGCAGAAGAACATGTCTTTTAAATCCCATTTTAAAGGATTGCTGTGATTGCTATGTTGAGAACAGATAGTAGGCACTAGGGAGGTAAGAGAAGACAGTGCTTGGACCAGGAAGACAGAAATACATATGTTAAGAAGCAGTTGGCTTCCAGGTATATTGTGAAGATATAGCCAGTAGAATTAGTTGTTGACAGTTAGAGGTAGAGAGTGAGAGAAAGAGAAGAGTCAAGAATGACTAAAAAGTTCCTTAGCCTGAGCCACTGGAAAAACAGATTTTCACTGAGATACAGAAAGAATGGGCTGATAAAAGGCAGCAGGTTGGAGATTAGGAGATCAGTCCATTTTGGACATAATGAGTTTGGAAGTCTGTAAGACACCAAGAGGAATTGTCAAGGAGGCCATTAGAACTGGAGTCTGGAGTTTGGGGGAGGAGCTGGGCTGAAGACAGACACAGCTTTGGAAGTCATCAGCTTCCAGATGGTACTTGCTGAGTTGGTATAACATAATGAATGCAGATGGAAGAAGTGGTCCTAACTCTAGAAAGTGTAGAGTCTGGATGATGTGAAGGAACCAGCAAAGGACACAGAGAAAGGACAATCAATGAATATTATTAGTTCGATACAAATTATGGAAGCCTTCAGAAGGTTGAAATAACACACTGCAAGTAGCTGTACAACTTCAGTTCATGTTTCCCAGGACTTCCTATGTCCTTTCTTAACCATCAGTGAGTAACAGAGTCTTCACTCACAACCTTCTAAGTAGAGGCAGTGTTGAGTTACATATGAAATGGGGCCCACTCTTCCTTCCCCCCTAAGATCCTGCAGGACTTGGTTCTCCCTAGGGAGTAGAAGACTTGTTACCACAAGCTAACCACAGCCAGTAGCCAGCTCAGCAGACCAGTCTGAAACTATGCCTGTGTTTGTGAATGTTTTTGCTTTATCAAAGGGAACATGTAATTATCTTAAAAATATAATTCTCCATCTTTAAAATAAGCGGGAACAGTCAAACCTTCTTAAGCCCACAGTGCTTTTACAAGGACAGTTTAATCAATTACCTTTTTAAGCTTTTAAAAGTCTCTGACTCATTTGAGCAAGTCGAGAAAAAAGACAAAACATCAGTATCTTGCTGGAAAAATATTGTGGTTATTGGCATTGGAACAAAAATAACACTAAAATAAAGGCACTGTGTTCCCCAAATCAAGTGTATGCCTCATCTTTTTCTTAAGAAATCTTCCTGCACTGGGGACTTCATGAGTCGTAAATGCTTGCAACCTCCATGATGTGGCCTTGGACTGGCTCTTCTCTCTGATCATTCATTCCTTCCTGGATAAAATAAGGATAATAATACCTATACAATAATGTGTATGTGGGAGGCACCCAACACAATGCTGGATACTCAAAACTCCCTTTCTATTGCCCTGGAAACAAACATGGCCCCAAGTAGTTGAAATGACCACTTCACACTTGAAAGAACAGTGGTTAACAGTATAAAGCAAGAGAACATGTACTTGGGAGCATTTTCGTCCAAGCAGAATATTCTGACTCAGTTGTTTATTTGTAGAGAATATTAGGGACACAACCTCATCAAAACAGCTGTGAAAAAATATAAAATGACTTTGTAAAAAAATTACAAAGTAATGTGCAAAGCAGGTATCACTGACCTTTTATTCCATCCATGACCTTCACTGTGACTCTGAAGCTCTTCCTTAAGAGATAGATTAAGGATATCTATTTCCCACATTATTTAAGTTTTTCTAAATGGAAAATTTAGTGCTTATGTTTGTAACCTAGTCCAAACATATAGGTCGAAAGGCAGTACCTTTGTCCAAACCCATATGAATGCACAACACCAAGCATGAACTCTAAGTAAAAGATGGACTTCGGGTAATAGTGAAGTGTCAGTGTTCATCAATTATAACAACTGGACCACACTGGTAGGGGATGTTGATAGTGAGGGAGGCTGTACATGTGTGAGGCAGGGTACATATGAGAAATCTCTGTACCTTCCTCTTAGTTTTGCTGTGAACCTAAAACAGAGCTAAAAAAATAAAATCCACTTAAAAACTCTATAAGCAAAACATATTATACTTTAAAAACAACAATTTTTCAAAAAATCTTCTTGAAGTAACATGTACCCATCTTTGTGGTCAATAGGAGGCTCAGTGATACAAGGAAAGAGTTCTCAAATAAAGAGCCAGACTTAAGGCAACAGTCTTGCTCAAGGTAGAAAACCAATGGAATAGCCGCCCCAGGCATAAGGGTTGGAGGAGGAGCTGACTGAGCCTCCCCTCCCCAGGTAAGACTTGGTATATGAATCACGTTTAATGCAGTTTCTCCAAGTAGCTAAATCCCCAAATGTTAGGCTTCCCCATGGGAAACCTTCCATCTTACTTTATACTGGCTCCTTCTAGAGGCTTCATTAAAAATGAATAAATAACCTAGCAAACAACAAGCAATAGAGTAATTATGGTCAATGTTTTCTGCAACAACATATGCGAGGCAACCCATACTTCACCAGCTCTGAAGGAAATTCAGAGTTGTTTCTTGAACACTCTTTCCTGAAGCTCTCCCACCTTAGCTTCTCCTGGAGTCCCTCCTGCTTTACTGAAAGGTCCTTCTCTGTTTCCCCAATGCCTTCCTCTGCCTCTACCTACCTCTAAAATGTGAGGGCTCCTCCGCTTTTCTTATGCTATACATGCTCGTTCTCAGATTCCCTTTCTAGGCACAAAAAGGCACCTGGGTATCCCACCTGTGCTGGGGTCGCAGGAGATGGTGCTGGACCCAGGGAGGGGAAAGATCTGATTTGAAAATTTGAGCAAAGGGTAGCAGGGTTGAATAGGGGACCTTTGTCTGAACTACCAGTCATAAAGAAAATTAAGAGCCAATTTTCCTGTTGCTCTGACTTCAGTTACCATTTATATGTTGAGGAATCCTCAGATCTCTATCTCCAGCACAGCATTTCTCACAAGCTTTACAACCTTGTATCTCTACCTGAATATCCCCCATGGAACTCAAACTAAAAAAAAAAAAAAAAAAAAAAAAGTTGAAAAATCACATTATTCATCTTCTAATTTCAAACCTACTTCTCGTTTGTTTGTTTTTTTCACAATTTTTGGGGGACCACCATTTATCTAGTTATCCAAGCTAAAAACTTTTTCCCCTTCTCCCCCACTCCCATTCCCCAAATCCAATCAGAAATCTTACAAATTCTGCAACCCAAATATTCTGTGGATCCATCACATCTCTCCATCACTAAGTCAAAGAAGCACAAAGTTCTATAAGCTGCCCTGATCTGGCCCCAGGCTAGCCCTAGTGATTAAATCTAGGATACACAGGACCTGAGGGTATCCTTCAAGGACAGGTCAAGAGACACACCACTCTTGTGGCTGCACACATTTTTTTCCCTGTCAGTAATTAGTTTTTACCCCTGTAGTAAATTGCTGGGCAGTTTTAATTTTCCTTGACATCTTGCATTCTTCTTACCCTCCCAATTTCTCTTTTGGGATGTAATCATCTCTTGAGAATTCTAGGATTCAGGTCTTTGCTAGGTCAATGCCACCATCATCTGTTAGCTATGGTGAAGGGGTCCCCTGGGGATCAAAATGATACTGCAGCCCCATGACTGTGACAAGTCGTACATGCAGAGGTTTCCAACACCAAAATGGCGTTGCACCCTCTGTTGGCTGGGAGGACACCGCCACAGAAGAAATATGCACTGGATAATGCATAATTCTATTAAGGAAGGGCCTAAGAGTCTAGTTTCTATTTGAGTTCTCTGAAGAAAGAAAAAAGATGTAGAATTTGGGGATAATCAGGGGTTGGGAGAATGGAAAGACACAGCATAAGTTCTCCATCCCAATCAAAAGAAAGAAAATTGGGAAAGCATTGTCAACTCTCATGAAACTAAGACATCATTTCATGAATTATTCTACAGAAGTTTAATAAGAATCTACTCTGGCTAGGTAGGAGGATAGACTGATAGAGCTGTTTTGACGATTGCTGTGGTCAATAGGTATACAGCACAGAGGTAGCTGAAAATAAGGAAACAGGCACTGTCACTAGAACTGTAATGAGTGGGATGAGGGGAATGGGAAGGAGGTTATATGCGGACATGTGACATGGGTAGAGAACAAGATTTAGGAGAGAATGAAGAAAATCTTGCTAAAGGAAATTATATCTAAGTTGAAATCAGAAAGTGAGTAAGAATTAATCACAGTGCAGCAAAGGGAATGTGAATAGGGGAGACGGGCTCTAGAAGAAGGGAACAGTATAAGCAAAGGTCCAGAGATGAGTAACAGCCTGGTTTGTGTAGGCCTCCAAACGAAGTTCAAACTGGCTTGTGTAAAATTCAAACGAGACAGGAGACCAGACAAACAACCTTTGGGTTTTGAAGTCTCTTACTAGCCATGTGAAGAAATTTTGACTTTGTCATATTTTGTGTTTTAGAAATATCCCTCTTCGTTGGGGAGAATGGATTACAGTGGGGAAGGGTTATTTATTAGGAGACTCACAGCAGTAATTCAGACGAGAAATTATGATGGCTTGTATTAGGGGAATAATGATGGGGATATAAATAAGTCGCTGCGTTCAAAAAATGTTTAGGAGCTGAAATCTAAGAATTGATGGTTACATGTGAAAGTTGAAAAGAAAGGAAGGAGGACTCCAGGGCTCTGGTGTGAGCAATCTGTGGGGCAGGAATCACTTATGCTAGGATAGGAAACTAGAGAGAAAAGCAAGTTGAGGGAAGGTGATGAAGAAGGCTAGAAAGCCGAGTTCCTGACGTGCTCACTTCTCCATCAGGCAGTCCATTCAAGCTGAAGTCCGCAGTAAGCAGGTAAGCATGGGTGTCAGGAAAGAGAGGCAGATGGGCGGCGGAGATGAGTGCATCAACAGCACGTGGCAGGGCGTGGGAGGTGAGGATGCCTACCACAGAGAAGGGGGAGCGGAGACTCCGAGGCTCGCAAACAGGGCCATGAGTGGTCCTTGCCGAGAGATGCTTTCAGAAGAAGGAGGGGAGCTGCTGTGGTCTGGAGAGCAGGACCTTTCAGGAGGAGGGAGTTTATAACAAGACACTGCACTTATCAAAAAATGGAATCTCTACGTGCTGATAGGTGAGGAGGTTCAAAATAAATCACGTGAGGATGCCTGGGTGGCTCAGTTGGTTAGGCGACTGCCTTTGGCTCAGGTCATGATCCTGGAGTCCCAGGATCGAGTCCCGCATCGGGCTCCCTGCTCCGCGGGGAGTCTGCTTCTCCCTCTGACCCTCCCCCCTCTCATGCTTTCTCTCTCTCAAATAAATAAATAAAATCTTTAAAAAAAAAAAAAATCACGTGAAAAGAGCAGGTTGAAGAATAGTATGTGAGGTATCATCTCATTGTTTTTTTTTTCTTTTTTCATATTGAAACTGATTTGAGTATTTCTTCAAGAGACTGTCCAAAAAAGATCCTTAAGAAAGTGAGACTGGAGAGTCCCAGACAGGAGGAGGTGACTAACTCACCACTTTGTGGACAGTTTGCCTTGAGTGCATCTTATATTTGTACACAAGTTTAAGTCTGTGGGCAAGGGTCAAAGTGGCTGGCAGTATTAACCGTGCAGAGAGATAAAGTAAAATGAAAATGAAAACTATTCATTAGCTTGGCCACAAGGAAATCGTGAGTGGGTGCGTGGAAATCTTTTCAGTGGAGTGATGGGACTGCATCTGCAGATACTTGTCTTGAAGTGGGAGAAGAGGAGGAGAAAATCTGTGTAGATAACTCAATCAGGAAGACTGGTTATAAAGAGAAAGGAAGAGTTACAGCAGTTACAGGAGGGAGCTGGGGGTCAACAAGGAGACTTTTTACTATGGAAAGTTAACAATACCTTGACATCTTGACAGAACTCACTTCAACCTGAAGGGAGCCCGTGCAGAAGAAGGAAGGAGTGCGGGGACTGAGGACACACATCTCAGAGGGGTCGGAAGGAATGGGACTCAGAGAAAAGGTACAGGAGGTAAGCCTGGGCAGGAGGGGACAGACCTGCATCACTGCCAAGTACGTGAAAAGGAAAGAGTAAAGGCAACATAGGTAAGTCTGTCCAGCTAGCAGCATTTATACACACCAGGGTCTCGGGCTCCAGAAATTTCCCTGGGTGCAAGAAAAAATATAATAAAATTCTATGCTGCAGGCCTGTAGCAGAGGAATTTGGAGTTTGAATATTACTATCTACAATAAAAACATATCCTCTCTTTGTGATTGTAAAAGATCTTATGTATGGGGGCGCCTGGGTGGCTCAGTCGTTAAGCATATGCCTTAGGCTCAGGTCATGATCCCAGGGTCCTGGGATCGAGCCCCACATCGGGCTCCCTCCTCGGCGGGAAGCCTGCTTCTCCCTCTCTCTCTCCCCCTGCTTGTGTTCCCCCTCTCGCTATGTCTCTCTCTGTCAAATAAATAAATAAAATCTTTAAAAAAAAAAAAAAAAAGATCTTATGTACGAATAGTGCTTTTGAAGGGGTTGTCATTTGTACCTGGATAAGCTGTATGAATTTATAATTGTCTCTCCATTCTTTATTTACACCCAAGAAGTCACGCAATATGGCAATATTAATTTATTTTACGAGTAATGCTGTGAGTCTCTCTAGGTCTTCTTTGTCTGTATGTACTTGCATTCAGCACAAGGCCCAGCAAAGAGTCACTGCTCAATTAATGTTTAATTAACAAATGAATGTAATTCTGAAAAAAAAGAGTTGGTGCTTTATTCTGACCTGTACCACCATGAAAAAATTTTAAATGTATCTACATACACACATAAACTGCCACCCAGATTTTATTCTTGAAAGCTTATAAAGAAGCAATTGCAAGGGTGCTTTGGGAAACGGAAAAAAAGAAGAGTTTGCAAGAGCTCTCGGTGCAGACTCGCCTGTGTATATATACTCCATGTTGCTCACTTTGACATTAGTCATGACTTCAAAATAATAGCACAACTTAATGCTTTTTCACACCTCTAAAAAAGGGTTATGCTCCTCATGCCAGCCTGCTGTGCACAATTACAGGAGAGAAACCACAGGGAGTAACCAGTTGCTAACAAGCATCCCCTAGAACATCCAAGGATTTTTACCAATATATTCACTCACGAGAGCTGCCCAGTGCAAATTCAATCAGGCCTTTCATTTATGCGTCCTGATGGCAGACTGCTCTGAAGGACCAGATTGCTCCAAGGGACTGCAGGGATGGAATCTTGTACATCGAAATAAGTGGCTCCATTTTTTTTCCTCCTCCCTGGCTACAATCAGAATTCATTACCATCTGAGGGCTATTTACCAGTCTGTATAAAAGGAGTTAAATGTTGGGCTAACAGATTGGAAATACGTCCACATAACATGATTTGCTCTCCCCACTGGCATGCATAATGGCAGCCTAGCAAAAGGGCCAAGAATGCAAAACACATCACAGCTACTGAGCTGCATCCCAGGTGGGCCAGCTCTGACAGGGTGAAGGCAGACTGACCAGAAAGCCATTACTGATCTGAACTCTCTGATTTTATACAACAGGAAGAAGACCTTTTGGAAGTCCAAGATTTATTTTTTCAAGTAAATTGAAAGGCTGGCCTTCTACACAGAGCACTCCCTGTCTAAATTATAGAGATTGCTTCTGACCGCCACACACTAAGACTGGCACTGTTTGGTTGAGACATCCCTTCTGAAACACCTCGTGTTTCTTTTTGCTCTCCTTTTCGTCGCATACGCCAGCACTTTGACAAGCTAACCTCTAGCAAGGTTCTTTCTTCTGCCAGGCTTAAGAGATTTGAGAAGCAAAAAAAGAAAAAGACAAAAAGAAAAGAGTGAGTGATGAGGCAAAGTTAGAGGGTGAGCAGGAGAGGACAGAGGTCTCCATGTGGGTGGTGTGACATTTTTGTTCTGAGGAGTTCAAGGCAATATTGCACAAACTCACCTACACTCCCAAGTATATTCATGGAATGGGCATTCATTGCCTTGTAAAAGCAAAGAAGCACTGATTTGATATTTTGTCCCAAATTTTAAGCCTCAACTTTATCTGCAAAATGGGAATTATGCATAGATCATGGGAAGTCATGAGGATTAAATAAGATCACAAGGCAATGTGTGTAGCACAGTTTCTAGTACCATGAAAGCACTCAATCTGTTATGACCATAATTATGATGAAGCACAGTAGGAATCTTGCCTTTACACTGTAAGATAAACTGCTAGATTACCTTGATCCATGAGGTACAAGATCACTCACCACATCAACCGCCATTTGGGGAAAAATAAAAGGTCCTGGCCATTATTTATGGCAGTTACCAATGGGATCTGGTTGTTATTAAACAATGCAAATAATTGCATTACCCTCAAATGCACAGAGTATAGCTGTAAAATGCAAGAGTGTGGGCATCCTCCACCACCTTCACAGGCACCAACCCCAGACCACGCAGTAGAAGGTCTATGCCCTGTATTAGGCCACCCGGTATAGGCAAGGCTACCCTGTGGGTGCCTCCTCTATGCCCCCTCAGCAATAACCAACCCAATACTCCTAGCTGAATGCACCATGGCTCCTTGCCCGACAGCTTTCTCTGGCCCACTCAGCTAGAAGGTAGGGCAGGCAGAAGTGCCAGGGAGTAACTATCCCCTGGAGCAGACCTCTATAAATACCCGGTAGACGTTGGTAGATTGCTATCTCCTCGAATGGGACAACTGGAGACATTTCTACACGTTTCCCAGAATTCCCCAGGAAGACTGAGGTCTGGCTGCACACAGCAGGAACATGCTCAGTAATGCCCTCACTGGCTTCCTTCTCTCACTTCCCCACTTCCTCACCAGTGTTTGCTGGGACCACCTCCCAAACAGGCTACTTGTCCTCAGAGTTTCCTTCCGGAAACACTCAATCTAACCCCCAAAAAGACCCTTCCTTCAGGCTCCACAAGGAGCTCCCGCAGCTCCTCATTGCCACCCCATTCCATCATGGGCACTTTAGCAACTGCTATTTCCACCTGGGGATTCCTGATTTAGGGAGATCATGCATGGCTTTCAAAATAAGGTCTGTGGGAAATGGCCCCAGTCAATGTTTCTTGAGACCTCACCTTGTAACATTCATGATAAAAATCAAATCTCCTATACTATCTATCTCTAACTATTATAATAAATTAAGTATCATTATTATATTCCAACTTAAGACGTGTGGAAATCCAGGTTCAGGGAAGTTAAGTCACTTGTCAAAATCTGACAGCAAGTGAAAGGGAGAGGTGGGTTGGCACCCATGTTGGCATCAATGCCCATGACATTTAATTCCTTAAGCTACCCGTAGAATCTGCTGAGTGGTAGTTCTGGGGTCAGTAAATTTGTAGAGCATGCCTTGGGCAATGGATATATTTGGACTTACTGAAACAGTTTATCACTTTCCTTATTCTTCCCCAGTAGCAGCTTGCAGTCTAGTCTGCTTTACCCCAATCCTCAATCATTTTGTCTCCCCACATCATTCTCAAATTTCTTCCTTTGATAACAGAGCCCCTTAGTTTTAACTGAACACTTGGCTACTAGCTAGACACCATCTCTCCCAAGCAGACTTGCAGCTAGAAATGGCCACAAGGATGTGAGTGGAAGTGCTAAGGACAATTCCCAGGACCTACCTGCTTGTGCTTTATCTCCACATCGTCCTTGTCCCTTCCTTCGGGAGGGAAATCAGATGTGGGGGTAGAATGTTAACACTGACCGGGAGCACAGGGTGGCAGAACAAACTAGAAGAAGCCTGCATCCCTAGACCTCCACACAGAGCCAACTTGCCCAGTCCTCCTGATCACCCACCAGCATATACTGTCATCCAGGAGAGAAACATTTATCTACTTTGAGCCCCTTGTCTTTCTTCTACTATGAAACAGCCAAACCCAAATCCTAGCTCATAGAAAGAGAGAAAAGAGAACAAGGAACTGAGAAGAAAGTCAGCAAGAAAAAAGGGGGAAATGGCAGAGGACAAGCAAGGCTCAGAAGGGGATGAGCTATATAGTATTTTATTTGTTTGCTTGTTTTAAAGTTTTCAGAAACACAAAGGAAGAGGAGGAAATCAAAGCCAGAGAAGAAAGGAAAAGCAAAGACCTTCTCTTTTATCCTGCCTCTTGGGAGGCTGTGGGTGGCAGGAAAACAGAAGGGGAAAGGAATCCCCAGCTGTTATCAGAACCCATAAAAAGTTCAAACTCAATCTTGTACTGCAGAGCAGAAGATGTCACCGACTCCAAAGCAGAAGAGGTCCTCGGGATCAAGTAGGTGCCCATGGAGGCCCTTGAACGTGCAAGTAGCTGAAGCCACCCTGGGCCTCCCTCACTCTGGAACAGAGCAAACCTCCTCACCCTAAGGGGAGGGTCCAGGTCACTCACTACAGTTGAACCTGTTTCCACTTTACTCACAAGAAGGATAACCACACAATGCAAATGTGTGCAAATTGCTAGTTATTTTCTAAGAGGACACATGCTTTAAAGCATTCACTTCCAAAGTCCACGCAATGGGACACTGTCCGTTATTTACATAAAAACAAATACAGCTACTCTGAATTAAGGAACACTTTTTTAAAAAATCACCTGCTAATTATTCATCCATGCAATGCCTCACCACAGCCAGCACTTTTGCTAGTGAACATCACTGACTGCATTTCAGGATTTGGCAAAGGCCCAGGCCCACATGAGTCCCACACACAGCGCCACTGAAGCTGGCTGCTAGACCTGAGCAGCTCAGCTGTAGGCCGCCAGTACGCTGCTTGTTGATGGGGCGCTTTATAAGCAACACACAGATCAACTGGAGAACAAATGAGCCGTGGTCAGTGAAGAATGCTAAGTGAGGGGGGGAAATGCAACAGCAGACAATATGAATCAAGATATACTGAAAGGGAAAACCCAGCAACTCTGGAAGAATATGAATTAATGGGCAATCCAGGTTCCCCATCTCCTGAGTTGTCATGAGTCATTCCTGCATTTAAGACCTGCTCCGAGAACCCATTTTACAGAACTTCAAGAAGCCCACTCTTTGGGGAATTTTTCTCCCTCATCTATTTCCGAATCCTTCTAAAGATACTTCCACAGGAGTCTGTTGTGGGTGTCACCTGCCACCTCTATCCGCTATCTTGTTCTCAGCAACTTGTCCCTTTTGTGGGTCATTACTTGTGGCTCACAACTAGTTGTCTGGTCTGTTGTCTTTTTCCCTGAACATTAACACCCTCAAGAAAGGCTGGGACCAGAATATAATGTCTAATAATAGAGAGGCTAAGGGATACTCAAGGGAATAACAATGCAGACAGAAAATCTTCAACTAGCTACCGGACATCACCCATCCAAGTATGCACAGGCCAGGCCAGTCCTTAGGTGCAATGACCTGCTTGCACCTTGATTCCTCCCAAGCTTGCCAAACTCCTGTGGGAGAAGGGAAGGAGATTGTACTTTACCGTGACTGGACTTCAAGTAATACAAGCCTGCTGGGCATCTCCACTAGAACACAGCTTCCTCTGTATCCTTGGTTCCTGGTTGGCCCTTCTGGGCAACATCCCTCAGAAATACAACTCTGACCTCAAGAAAGGTGACTTCCATATCATCAGGCAGAGCCTCTTGACTCTTTATTGTCCTAACTTAATTTGAGATTTGTCTTACATAAACCAGTTTTCAAACTTAACTCTACTTAAACCTCTCACTAAACAGAAACTACGAACAGCCTAGAAAGAGCAGTTATCTCTCCTCCAGCCCCATACTTTATTCTGATTGAGGGTTCAGAAATACAGGGATTCGATAAGGCTGAGACTAAACCATTGGAGAGTACTGATAACATTATAGTACCTCCAATCCATACAAAATTCAAAATTAAAATGATCCAAACCCATAGCTTAAGTATAAAGAAATCCAACTCAATTCTCATTTTTCTCATTATGATGATTTGGTGCTTTTGCCAATAATTTTTTAGTGCAAAGATGCTCTCATTTTCTTTGTACTCCTTCCCTACTGGTGGCCCCAGCTCACTCAGCTTCTTTGGGAAGCCCACGACTACATCCAGTGTCAGAGCCCCCCAGTTGCACATGAGGAGCTAATTCCAGAGCCCTGCTAACATCACCGTTGCCTCTGCTTAAAAATGCACCCATAGTAAAATACAATGCTCCTTCTCCAATGTCTTCCCACTGGAGTATTCCTGAGAATAATGGGCTTTTGTACTCAGCAGACAGCGTGAACTGCCCCAAGATTATTTAGAACCAAAAGTGCCCCCTCCCTTTCTTTTTCTCCACTATTTACTCTGGGACTTAAACCTGAAGGTCAGAGGAAACCTCATATGGCTCATTTATTCAACGATGTTTGTTGAGCATGTGTAGTGGGTTGAATAGTGCTTCCCCCAGAATCCACATCCACCCAGAACCACAGAATATAACTTTCTGTAGAAATAGGGTCTTTGCAAATGTAATTAGTTAAGATGAGGTCATGCTGGAATAGAGTGAACCCTAAATCCACAAGAGAAGAGGACACACAGATATATACATGGGGAATTAGGCCCCGTGAGAGCCTGGAGTGGTACAGCCACAAGCCGAGGAGCTAACTCCAGGTGCTGCCAGCAACCACCAGTGGGGAGAGGCACGGACGGGACCGTGCCAGAGAGCCTCCCCAAACACCCAACGTTGCCAACACCTGGATTTTCGACTTCTGGCCTTCTGAACTGGGAAAGAATAAATGTCTGCTGTTGGAAGCCACTCAGTTTGTGGTGATTTGTTACGGCAGCCCCAAGAAACTAATACAGCTCCTGGTATTTTGTAGTCACAGCACCAAGCACAAAAAAGAATAGCAATGAGCAAGACAAGTAAGGGCCCTGTTCTCATGTAGCTAAAATTCTAGCAGAGAAGACAAACAATAAGCAATTAACAAAATAAATAGGGCTACTTCACAAGGTGATCAATTTTATGAAAGAACAAAAACAATGAAGTGATAGAGATGACCGGGGGGAGGTGGGGCAATAGTGCCTTTTGCAATGGGATGTTTCTGGAACATTCACACGGACAGTGTTGACACTACCCACGAAGTCTCTCTCCAATCCAGCCAGCACTTTCCAGGGAGTGTGCCCCCTTCCACTCCACTGTGTTGCTCTCATGCCAGCCAGAGGTCTGGTCTCTCCTCTCCTCTCTTCAGAAGCTCAGTGCCTCGGAGTTCCAAAGGCAGTTCTGCCTCTCGCACAGCACTCTGTTTTCACCCACAGAGGGTTTTCTTCCTTCACATGCTCCCCAGCTTGAACATGTATCAAAACTGACAAGAACTGCTTTTCCCCCCCTCGACCAGCTTGTACATAATGGATGTCAGTATATGCCCTCACCATACTAAGAGAGCAGATCCAATTTGACTTAATTACTACCGGAGCTCTGCAAACAGCCGCTAGTTACTGCTGAGCCCTGTGGTTTATGAAGGGAACACCACAAATGACAGGAAGCTGCAGGGGGAAAAATAGTCTGAGCTGCCTTTGGCTTGTTCACTTCTGAGTACAGACACTTCCATTCATCAGTGGGGACATTCATGACACGTGGGCTGTCAAGACGATATTCCAGAAAGGAGCAACAGAAACCCCAAGTGCTGTAACTATGTGGCCATGTCTGAGCAGAAGTCCTAGGACAAGAATGCAAGATGCTGCCCCAAAACCGTAATCAGCCAGACCCTGCACACCAACCTGAGCATGACTTCAGTGCTGCCCTGCTCTGCCCCCAGCCCTGGGCTTCGTGAATCAGTGCGGACCCAGAAACACATTCAGTTAAGCAGAACTTGGTTTCGTAAGAGAAAAATTTCTACCCAACAAGTGTGTGGTTTCACAGGATGAATCATGCTACCCCACTGCCTGATAGACTGAAACTTGCAGCATGGGCACAGAGAGGAAGGGCAGGTAAAAGTGCAGCAGGCGCCTCTGTTCTCCTCAACAGGGACACCGGAGTCCCAAGCTCTGGGCCCTCCACACGCAGTGAAGGCATGACAGAGGCGGTACTCCGAGGGTGATGTGCTCAAGCGTGAAAGGAAGGACCTGATGAAAATGCAGATTCTGATTCAGTAGGTCTGGGCCAGGGGCCTAGAATTCTGCATCTGGAACAAGTTCCCAGGGATACCCACAGGCTGTCGAGGACCTAGAGAACCGGCTGCCACGTGTGCAAACGGACTGGGGGCAGGGGTCCACTTCCGAGGCCTTTGCCAATGCCTGGGCATCCAGGTAAAAAGCAGTGCCACTCTGCTTCTCGTGGGCAATGATAAACTGCTATATATTAGATACAGTTTCTGACCAACAAAAATAATTTATTCCTAATTCAACAGCATGACGATTCTATGTGTTGAATTAAGGCACATTCAAATCTCAACATAAGTAGTTTTTAGAAGATGATAAACCACGTATCTGCAGTTGATCTGCAGGGGACAGTCATCTAGGGAGCAGTTACAAAGACCAAGGCCCAGGCTCCAGGCCATGGCAACTGAATCCAGACCTCCTGGACTTTAGTGTGTATAAAGGGAGTCAGACGAGGCAAGGGAAGAGGCGGACAGCCCTGAAGGGAGGGGAGAGAAAAATCCAAAACAAGAGGGACTGGAGAAAAGGATGACTTGCCCTCATTTCTTACTTCAATTCCCACTCCTTCAAATTGCACTTGCTTCTCCCCTTGCAGGACTCTCCTTCCCAGTATTCTTCCAGTCACAATGTGTTCTGTGGATCAGCAGCACCAGCAGCACCTGGGAGCTTATTAGAAATGGAATCCCAAGCCCCTCCACAGACCTACTAAATCAGAATCTGCATTTTAACAAGATCCCCAGGTAATTAGTGTGCACGGTAAGGTCCGAAAGCACGGCTCTATGTGGATTTGAGCCCAAGCTCTTCCGAGCAGACATATGCTTGGTACAAAGGCAATCATTAAGCTGCCCAGGCAATTCACACTGGGGTCAGCTGCTTCTTATACCCCTGGCAGGCGACTGTAGGAGTGGGTGCCTGTGAACGGGTAATTGATTTACAACATCATCTGGCTGTAACCCAATGAAAGCCAAGTTGTCTCTTTCCCTATATTGATATAATTACCGACATGAAGGGAAGCAGGTTCTTTCTTCAGGTCAAGTAACCTTGTTATTCATCAGCCTGTGCTAGCTCCGCTTCTGATGAGCAATTTATTCTGGGGGGTTATTGACTGACCCCACTTGGCTCTCATTATTCATTCTCTTCCCAACAGCAACAATTATCTAGTGCTCAGGATGATAGAAACGTACACGCAGTTATGCAGATTTGCATTTTCTCTACATTTTTCTATTTTTCTTGCCTCCCTCCGTAGACAGGACGGTACTTGATGACCACAATTGCTTTTTTAACTGCTCACAACACCTAGCAAAGAAGCACTTGGTGAGAAATGTAACTGATGCTGCTGGGTGCTGCCAGGAAGCATTGGTAACACTGTTCATCTCAGTGCTCCATCTCCTGAACTGTTTGAAAGCCGCACTGGAACCCCGTCTGTCCCACAAAGCTCACCACCTGCCTCCACACCCTGACTCTATGCTGTAATCCACTCATGAAAAGCAGATGCTTTCACCAGCTTAGAAGTGATTCCCAAGAGTTCATTTCAAAGTCATTTATTAGAATTTCAAGTGTATTATCCCAAAACAATCCTTTCAGTTCCCTCTGCAGCCAGGGTGGACCCTGCGAGTAGAAAGCCATACTCCTACAATACTACTAATCAATGGCAACAATGTTAAATTAAATCCACATGGGCTTGCATTCAACTTGATGTTGATGCTTAAGAAAGACTATAGGGGGTAGGAAGAGATGATTTTACAGACTCTGATGCATATATAGTTCTAAGAGCTTTAAAGATGAGTAGTGTTAATTTTTCAGGGTAAATTTCTTAATTAAAACTTCTGATTTTTCTTTTTCTTGCACATGTGAATGCACCTTAATTTTTACACTTATTTTCCATGAGTATCACTATTGTGTGGCTCACAGATGGCTCCTAGATGAACTCACAAGAGGGAGAAAAAAAGGAGAGAAATTGAAAGAGAAAAGTGAGCATGATCACAGTCTAGTGAGCCTAGTATAATAGAAGGAATTAAAAGTTTAGGTATATGAATGAGTGAAGGACTGCTTGAAGTAGATATAAAATAATCAAATTTTAGACACGGAAGGGACCATGGTCACAATGACCACATTTTCCTTTAGGGCCCTGTTCTTTACTTGGTTTTTTTTTTTAAGATTTTATTTATTTATTTTATTTGAGAGAGAGAGTGACAGAGATAGCGAGAGAGATCACAAGCGGGGAGGAGAGGGAGAAGCAGGTTCCTGCTGAGCAGAGAGCCTGACGTGGGGCTCGATCCCAGGACCCTGGCATCATGACCTGAGCCAAAGGCAGACGCTTAACCAACTGAGCCACCCAGGTGCCCCCAGGGCCCTGTTCTTTAAATGGAGGGAAGAAGGGACTATGTCCCCTGGGTGACAGCAGAGAGTATCTGGAAACATTTTTGGTTGTCACAACTGGTGGAGGAGTACTACTGACATCTGGTAACATCTGGGGCCAGGGATGGTGCTAAGCATCCTACAGTGCACAGGGAAGCCCCCAAACAAAGACTCACGCAGGCCAAACTGTCAGTAGTGCTGAGACCGAGAAACTGCCTTGGAGGTAAAGAGCAACAGGTAAGGTGGTCACTAGCTGGCTGAAAAGGGATAGGCATAACTAAGACTCTTCTACAGCAAGACTGTGGGGAAGAGGATTGGAACGGCTCATCTAACAACCCAAGGTTTAGCATAGGTGAGAAGATGATACTGCATGTCACATACTAAAAAGGAGACAAAGACAGAAAAAGATCAAATTGTTGGGAGAGTGGTGAGTAGGGAGAAACACGGTGCAGAGAGTGGGCCAAGGAGCAGAGTTGCCAACTGAACACCTCTGATGTTGTGGAAGGTCACAAGATAGCTTAAAAGAGCTGCATCAGGCTGGTCAAAAGCTCCTTCATGTGGAGCCTGCCATCTAGGTTGAGTTTCAACGTCGGTAGAAGTGGGGACCAAGCCAGCTTCTAGCAGCAATTCATTAATGTGAACATGGGATGTCTGTAGGGAAGGTCTGTGTAATCCGGCGGACATCCAGAAACTAAGGATGACCTCCAGGAACTAACAATCTCATTAAAGTTCACATACATATGCTGATCACTCCCAAATTTTCATCTTTAGCCAGATCTCCTCCCCTGAACTTCTAAATCATGTATCAAATGCCAATTTACCTTCTCAACTTTAGAATTTCTAAATATAAAACTCTTGACAATCCCCCACACCTATACTTCCTACAGTTTTCCCTACCGCAGTTGCCCAACTAGAAACACTGGAATCATTTTTATTCTCTTCTTCTGACACTGAACATCCAATCAGACAACAAATCCTCTCAGTGTTATCTTCGAAATGAATCAGACTGAAAACATTTTGTTAACTGAAAGAAGCCGGTGACAAAGGACTGCATGTTGTATGTTTCCACTTACATGAAATGTCCAGAACAGGTACACAGACGGAACACAGACTAGGGACTGTGAGGGCTGAGGGAAGGGGGATTGAGGGGTTATGGCTAAGGGGTACTGGGTGGCTTTTTAAGGTGATGAAAATGTTCTCAAATTGATTGTGGTAATGGTTGCACAAATCTGTGAATATACTAAAAGCCACTGAGTTGTACACTGTAAATGGGTATAGTGGATGGTATATCTCAATAAACATGTTATTAAAAAAAAAGCATACATATATATATATAGAATCTCTACCATCTGACCTCTTCTCAGGATCTGTTCAATGACTAACATGGGCCCAAGCCATTGCCCCACCCATACATTACAGCAGCAGTCTCTGGTTTCTCTTGCTGCTCTACCTGGACCCTTTTCTGCAAGCAGCTCATAGTGACCCTTTGAAAACCTAAGTCAGATAATATTACTGCTCTTCTCAAACCCTTCTGATGGCTCCCATCACACTGGAGTGAAAGCCAAAGTGGCCCCTCACACAAACTGGCCCCTACTTGTTACTCCAGCGTCATCTTCTCTAACCCTTATCACTCAGTGCTATAACCACCCACTTCCTCCCTGCTTGGTGAACACAGCAGGCCCTGCTCCATCAAGGACTCTGAACTTGCTATTTCCTATGCCTTTTCTCCCAGATCCAAGTGCCCTGCTCCACCACCTCCATCAGTCTTTGCTGGAACACCACCTTTGCTTTAAGGCTTTCCTGATCATCCTATTTAAACTGCGACTCCCCAACAGCACCTCCTAGCCCTCTTTCCTGTTTTATTTTTCTCTTTAACACTTACCACCATCCAAAAGTATGTGTAATTTACTTACTTCTTTTTACTGCCTCAGTTCCCTAAAATGGAAGCTTTGTGAGAGCAGTAATTTTTACCTGGGTGTTCACTACTATATCTAGAACACAGCCTAAGAGTAGATGCCTGATACAGATTTGTTGAATGAATGAAACAAGTCAGCGCAAGAAATAACTAAATGTTAAATTATATAAAATTGAAAATATATGCTATACCCTATGACCCAGCAATTGCACTACTAGGTATCTACCCCTAAGATACAAAGGTAGTGATCCAAAGGGGCACGTGCACCCCAATGTTCATAGCAGCAATGTCCATAATAGCCAAACTATGGAAAGAGCCCAGATGTCCATGGACAGATGAATGGATAAAGTATATATATATATATATATGTATATAAAATAGATTATTAGCCATCAGAAAATGAAATCTTGTCTTTTGCAACAACATGGATGGAACTAGAGGGTATTATACTAAGTGAAATAAGTTAATAAGAAAAAGAATTATCATATGATTTCACTCATATGTGGAATTTAAGAAAACAGAGGAGCATAGAGGAAGGGAGGGGAAAATAAAATAAGACATAATCAGAGATATAGACAAACCATAAGAGACTCTTAACTGTAGGAAACAAACTGAGGGTTGCTGGAAGGGAGGTGGGTAGGGGGATGGGGTAACTGGGTGATGGACATTAAGGAGGGCATGTAATGTAATGAGCACTGGGTGTTATATGCAACTGATGAGTCATTGAACTCTACTTCTGAAACTAATAATACACTATATGTTAAATAATTGAATTTAAATTAAAAAAAAGAAAATACATGCTATAGAATTTTCATGGTAAAATCACTTCATATCTCTGTTTTAAAACCTTGATACCTTTTACCCTCTTTTACCTATGTTCTATCATAGCCATAGTGGCCCTATTTTCAAAACTAATAATTAGTAAACACAGAAGAGGAATATATGGTCTTGAGAGAAACAAAACTGTTAAAAAAATAGTAAGAATAATATACCTTTAATAATTTATTGAAAAAAAGACAGTGTCAGGAGGGGCAAGAAAGGGGCAAGAGTTCCTTCTAATCTGGACATCATTCGCTGGTTTAATTACCTTCTGTAAATTTTGGCTTAGCCCCCAAAATGAAAAGGCAATTCTTTTATAAGTACTCTTAAAAAAAAAAAAAAAAAGTAAGAGACTATGAGAAAGAGAACTGAGGCCCCACACAAGGCTGGAAAAGAAAAGTGACCATTAAGAACCAATAAGCCTCTTTGATTAGGATATGACCACAGGGTTTTGGCACCTCCTAGGGTTACATGAAATCCTAGAGTTCCTCATCTTTCCCCAAAGTAACTTTTGAATCAGATAAGTGACTGTAGAGGAATTTCGGAAAACATTCTAATAATCCTAGGAGAAAAATCATGATTTGATTAAAGAATCAATAATGATTAGTGAATAACCATCTATTCATACCTATTCTTAAGCATTTCTCTCAGCCTTGCTCTAAAATAGTTCTTATTTAGGGGTACTTGGGTGACTCAGTTGGTTAAGCATCTGACTCTTGATTTTGGCTCCCGTCATGATCTCAGGGTCATGGGATCGAGCCCTGCTTTGGGCTCCACACTCGGTGTGGGGCCTGCTTAAAATTCTTTCTCTCTCTCTCCCACTACCCCTCTCCTCCTCTAAAATATAATAAAAAATAAAATAAAATTTTCTTATTTAAATAGATTTTAAAATAGAATAGTTATACTTAGCCACATTGAATACAAAGTCATGCTAAGTTCTTAGTTCATTGTGAGTTGGGATAACATAGAGTTTGGGATCACTGCATTCCAAGTGTGCATAGGAAAAAGGCAGTGACCTGGGGAGAGCCACAGATACAAATGAGTAACAATATCACATTTCTGAAGAAGGGATTTGTATAGCCAAGGAAAATGTCATGGGAAAAGTAGAATTTCAGATAATGGAGGGTTGGATAGGTAAGAGCAGTTGAGAACAGAGTTGAGTGAATCAAAGAGGATTCTAGGTAGATGAAAGCAAAGACAAGGCCTCTATTGTGACAGCAGAGAGGACTTTCCACTTATACCTCTAAAGGAATTTAAAGGACACTCCGTGTTCCAAAGGGAAGCCCCCACAGGCATGGCCATAGCTGTCATCTGGAGAGCATGGCATTCCAGAGTGCTGGAGTTGGAGAGCAGATTATGGCCAAGAGTCCCAACATTTTCTCCACTTAGTTTTGTGCATAGACAGGCCTGCCTCAAATATTTTCAGAGCCTAGGGCAAGAGTATAAATGGAGGTCCACATGCCATATATCATAATTATAAGCCCAGCAAACAAACTATTAAATAAAATTTGTTCTATTCTCCTATCTTAACAGATACACCTTCCCAACAACCTGGATAGCCAGATTCAAAATGACAATTCTCAGGACTGTAGCAGAACATGACATCAGAGGATGGCATTGAGGGGAGAAGCAATCATAGCCTCTGGGCTGTGGACTGTCCCCTTGCCTTCCCAAACCCAGCTCAATCCTGCACCCCTATCCACATATATGTGGACACCCAGATTGCATATCCAGACTCTGTCCACAGCAGCTATTGACTATCCCCAGGCCTAGAAATTTGCACATCAGTGGCCCAGTCTGCCTTCTAGAGATAAACCTGGAGATGGGGACCACAGAGGTCCTAGAAGTGGACACAGGGC
This sequence comes from Halichoerus grypus, assembly GCF_964656455.1. Classification (NCBI taxonomy): domain Eukaryota; kingdom Metazoa; phylum Chordata; class Mammalia; order Carnivora; family Phocidae; genus Halichoerus; species Halichoerus grypus. The sequence continues at coordinate 101,728,696 of NC_135713.1, forward strand.
CATCTAGGCTGAGAATTCCAAGGTCCTGGGTCCCAGAAGCATGATCTTGAAGGAGTATACAGGCTCCAGGTGGGTACATGAGGAAAACGTGCCTGGACAAAGACCAGAGTGGATCTAAAGAATATGGTCCTTTTGTCCTAGTGATGCAGAAATGACTGCCCCAGAAATTTCCTCATGTCTCTTAATGATCCAAAGGAACTACATAGGAAAATCAAAGTGTATACTTCTCCCAAACAAACAGCAATAGACCTCTTACTGATCCAGAGGAATTCCATTATATACACACCTCAAAATATCATTCAGGAGAGAGGGTATACATCTTTCTTTTTTTTTTTTTTTTTTAAAGATTTTATTTGTCAGAGAGAGAGAGCACAAGCAGAGGGAGAAGCAGGCTCCCCGCGGAGCAGGGAACGCAATGCGGGACTCGACCCCAGGACCCTGGGATCATGACCTGAGCCGAAGGCAGACGCTTAATGACTGAGCCACCCAGGCGTCCCGGGTATACATCTTTCTTATAGAAGAATTCAAAAAACTGTAAATAGATAACCCGGATCCAAGAAGTAGAGCTTAAACCCCACCCCAACCCCACCCTTAGCATGGGCTGAACTCAGGGATTTGCATCAAAAAATAGAGTATAGAAAAGTAAAAATCTTAACTTCACAGTGGAGAAACCTGGCAAACCCTACCCTAACCAAATGATGAAGGTTAATCTCATCAGTGAAAAGTCATGCTGATCTCATGTGCTCCTAATAACATGTCAAGTTGATGAGGAGGGACATTCTCTGTGGTTTGCTTCCCCAAACCCATAACCCCAGTATAACCATAAGAAAAACATCAGACACATTCAAAATGAAGAGCATCAACAAAATGCCTAGCCAGAACCCCTCAAGACCATGAAGGTCCTAAAAACCCAAGAGAGATTGAGAAACTGTCACAGACCACAGATTCTGGAGACATGAAAACTAATTCCAGTGTGGCACCCTGGATTGGATCCTGGCACAGAAAAAGGACATTAATGTGGAAACTTGTGAAATACAAATAAAATCTGGATTTTACTTAATAGTACTGTAACAATGTTGACTTGTTAGTTCTGACAAATGTACTGTGCTAATGTAAAATGTTAACAATGGGGAAAAAATGAGTAAGGAATGTTTGGAAACTCTGTATTCTCTTGGCAACTTTTCTACAAATCTAACATCATTCCAGAATACAAAGTTATTTTTAAAAAATGTTCATCCACAGCATCAAAGGATCACAGTACATCCATCATTCTGTCTCCCTGTGGCCCACACTCACTCAATGGAACAATGGGATGGCATTTCCCAGGTCTAGCATGCTGATTTGGAGCCCTTTTTCACGAAATCTCAAAGATGCCAATTCTCCTGATCAAAATCGGTCTGATCCCAGAGGGGCATGTAACCGACAGCACCTCAGAACGTCAAGATGTGTCTGTGGGCATTCCAAAGAAAACAAATCAGGTTTAAAAGAAGAAGAGAAAGGGAAATTACTCGTGGCATGTTTACAATTTGGAACGGCATAAAACAGGAAACAAATGACATATATAAAACTCTGGTAATAAACTTGAGAAGGAATCCTAAAACAGATCACAGAGACCTTAACACACTGCAATAGAACATTCAGCTGTAGAGCCTCCCCCTGGCATGCACACAGTAGGCACTCCACAAAACTGACTCAAAATGTAATTAACCATAAACATAGGCTCTCACCTGCCTCTATTGTTTAGGAGGGGACACCAGGATTGTGCATAAAACTCAAAAGGTCAACTATTTCTAAGAAAAGCATTTGGTTTATCATGGGTAAGCAGCACAAAGGCATAGATCTTGCCATGTATCTGGTTCCATTCACTCAAAGGTCCAGAGAGAGCCTGTTGAGTCTCATGAACATAAACATATAGCATTTGATAGTAAAGAAAACATATGATTTCAAGTATTTACCATAGTTGTAAACTTGCTCCAGGCACAAATAATGGTAACTTTCCAAACTAATTTAGGTACCCCTCAGTTAGCCCCACTATGGTTTAGGGAAGCAACACCTAGTAACTGCATCACAGCTGTTCCGCTTGAAAAGAGACTATCAGGAAATTCATCAGTACCTCTTTCGTAAGCCAAATTTCGCTCTTTCACTGGGATTCTTACTACTGACAAGTTGTTTGGGAAAGTGTTACATTAATTATAGAAAACTCCAGGCCTTACAAAATGTGGCAGCGATTTAGAAACCCCACTTACATAGGATTAGCTACTTTTGAATAAATGTTTCAACATCCATCTAGGACCTAAGTGTTATGCCATCCTTTCTCAGATCATCAAAGCAAGAGAAAGAGAACATACATGTGTATTGAGCACAGTCTTTGCGCTATGAATTTCATGTGCTTGCTGTATTCATCACCCCCACCATCTCTATGAGGCAGGTATGATCTTTCTTTTACACAAAAGGCAACCAAGACTGTGAGAGGTTAAGTGTCAGAGATAAGGCCACATTTTGGGACTGCTAGAAAAGGGATTTGAACTCAGCACTGTTTTCTATTAAAGTGAAAGATATTGCCATTAACCCATATTGCCCCTGGAAATACTCTGGAAGACAGAAAGAGATTGAGAGACTGAGAACGAGAGAGAGAACATGAAGGAGGGAGGGAGGGAGGGGAGAGCCAGTTTGAATGAAGATCATCTGCAGACAAAATCTGGAAGGAGCGAAGTTTCTATTTATCTGGCCATGCTCTGTGTACTTGCTTTGCCCTCCTCCTCTCCTCTCCTCCTCCAAACTTCCCTGCCTTGGAAATCACCTCTGCAAGTTTACAGTCCTTTCACTTGCAATTAACAGAAAGCCCAGCTCAAAATGGCTTAGAAAATGGAGGAAATTGTTTAAATCAATTACTAGAAGATCCCGAAATAGAGCAGGTTTCAAACCAGTCTCTATCCTGGGCTCAAACAACAGAGGAAGGACCTGTTTGGTCTCTCATCTCTCACATTCTCAGGGCTGTCTCCATCTGGAGACTGTCCTTTCCCAGTGCAGATCCCAAAGAGAAATGCTTCCTAATGTGCATCCAAGGAAAGATGTTAGAGAGCAAGATGAGGCAATGGTGTGAAGATAGAGCCAGAAGAACACAGAAAGGTCCCCAGTCTGTGTTGGCCCAGTAAGCCTTGCTCCTCATCCTCATACCACCAGCCCCCATCTCTCACCTCCAGCTCTATGGTTTTAGGGAAAATATGTATATAGGACAATGGAAATGAGGAAATAAAACTCCACCTTACCACTTGCCAGGTGCACATTACCCACAAAGCAGAATTCCCTGGTAAATATGACAAGAGTCCTTGATGGAGGCTTAAGACTTCAGGATGGTCTTTCCCTTCCAGCCACCAAGTTAAATGCAATGAGAACTTTCCAATACTTAAATGTTTCTGTGAGAAGAGAAGAAAGATCCCACTTACCTGGCAACATGGTAATAGAAGGGAAAGAGAAACAAACCTAGGGCCAACCTGTTGTTCTAAACATAATTTAGATGGAGGAAGCAGCAGACCGCCATGCCCATGTGTGGCGTTTCTCCCACTAGAAAATGTGGCTCCTTCAATGTCCTGAAATCTGACCAAGTCCTTTCAGCACTACTTCCTCTTAGAGAGGGAGATACATTCTTATCAGACATTGCCTCTTAGGCTCAGAAGCAACTTCTTCCTAGCAGCTTTCTAGCTTCTTAGGTGAAGTGGGATGAATGATGTTTCTTACAATAGAACTAAAACAGGAAAAGTCACTCAAGGACTAGCTGGGGACATTGCTCTGCATCACTGTGCTGGAGAAATGGGACCTTAAGCAGGAGGTCAACATTACTTGATTTTCCCACAATGAAGCCACTGACAAAATCCATACAGATTTGTAGTACAGAAGTTTGTTGTAAAATGTCTACAAGATAAGTCCAGTCTTCACACGAAGGTTACTCAGAGCTGAGAGGCCATCATCTGTTAGGTAACTCTAAGCAAACCACCTACCTTCTCTGTGCTTTAGTTTTGTCATGTACACAGTGCAAGGAGGTGGGACCGGCTTAACTCTAAGGTATTTTCCAGAGGTCTCAAACATTGAAATGGAAGGGTATTTATATATAAATATGGATTCAAATGTTACCTGTTAAGAAGTAACACTTATTTGTGCATTACCTTGCTGAACAATGGATTTAAGTCTACTATTACTTTTTAACCTCAACAGAGACGACACTGTGTCTTCAAATTATATATAGTGCCTTCTATTCAGAAGATCCTAGGAAAATATTTAGTAACAGCTCTAATGGAGATGGAGTCACTCTCACTCAAGAGTCCAGTAAAGAAATAAGATCTTGGTCACCAACTCGGGTCTGTAAACTATTCCTCTACTTGTGTGAATTAATTGACTCAAACAACAAAAACAGGTTACAAAAATTAATGTATTTGGTTCTATAGAAACATTCTAAGAATATTCTAAGTCCAACTTAGCTTTTGGTTTACCACATGGGTGAAAATGTTCCTTCTGGTTCGCTTTCTCTTTCCTCAAAGAGTGTATTATTCTTCCACCCCTCAGCATAAATTATGTATTGAGTATGTCCTTGATTCCTGTGCTTTGTCCTCCATTATTAGTAATTTATTTTTATTTTTTTTAAGATTTTATTTATTTATTTATTTATTTATTCATTTGAGAGAGCAAGAATGAGAGAGAGAGAGAGAGAGAGCACACGAGAGGGGGGAGGGTCACAGGGAGAAGCAGACTCCCTGATGAGCAGGGAACCCGATGCGGGACTCGATCCCAGGACTCCAGGATCATGACCTGAGCCGAAGGCAGTCGCTTAACCAACTGAGCCACCCAGGCGTCCCCCTTATTAGTAATTTAAAAAATCAGTCATGCGGTGTGGTGAAACAAGCATAGGATCAAAAGAACTAGGTTCAGGGCCCAATTCCTCTACTTAAAAGGTGTGACAAATGGTAAGAGATTCTTAATCATAGGAAACAAGGGACGGAGGGATGGAGTAACTGGGTGATGGACATGGGGGAGGGTATGTGTTGTAATGAGCATTGAGTATTATATAAGGCTGATGAATCACAGACCCGTACCCCCGAAACAAATAATACATTATATTAATTGAATTTAAATAAAATAAAATTAAAATTAAAAAAAAAAGGTGTGGGCTAGGCAAGTCACTTCTCTAATATAAATGGAATGATTACGTTTACCATACTGGGTTACTGTGAAAATCATTTTTATTTATTTACGCCTTATGCTCTTTCAGAAGGGAGTTACAACAAGTACCGTGAATATGTAAGATATAAGATAGCAGTCAAAATGGGACTGAGGGAAGACAGAAAAAAAGAAGACCTGTGATTTAAAATGGATTCGGGAATAAAGTTAAAACAGTTCATCGCATAAAGACCTAAATATCTGCTACAAGAAGGTAAACCGCATAGTGGACAGCCGGGGACGATGAAGATTATCACAGATGAAGAGTGCCTGGGAAGGTATCAAGCACCGCATGGCTGTTACTTGTTTCTCTACAAAAAGCCCAGGCTTTGAAATCATGCCAATCGCAGTGTGACCACTGACTCTGGGTTCTACTTTCACAACCTCTCAGCACCTCAACTTTTCCCATGTCTGCAATGAGAAGAAATCCCACTTTGCAGGGTGGTGGAGCTCCCAAGTGCCTCATCTGCGGTAGGCACCCAGGGAATGTGAGCTTCCTGCTCCTTCTCATCCCCTCTCTCTCCCTCCTCACTTCTGTATCGCCTTTCTGCTTACTTCAGGTAGTAAACGCTCCTGTAAGAAATTATTTCTAGTTCACTAAATTATCCTCTGTTTACCATCATTTTATTTATACTTATTAACAGCAATACAATACCCACGTCAGCCCCGGAGAGTTGCATATATCTGTATTTGCTAGAAAACGGTTTCCTCTCAAGGTGTCAACAGTAACGACAAAACAGAAAAGTACCTTTAAAAAATTGCCCTGAAACACACAGAGCCATTAATGTCACACACAATATAGGAGAGTTGATTTCTTGACAATAGGTTAATTAGTTCTCTCCCATAGGATGGCAGTGCCATAATTAAACCAATAGCAACAAGGAAAAAATACACCCCTGGGCAACTGAAGACATTCTGACAATAATGAGAAATGGCAGCGGGCACTGGGTACCAGGGCTGTTTCTAGTTGCTGTTGTTTAATCATCATTGGCACAAGAAAGCAAGTCCTCCCGTGCCAGATAACGTCTGCTCCTGAGAGCGCCCTGTTTTAAACAGAAAGCAGCTATTTCAGCTTTATACTAGGCCTTTCTTTACAACCTCTTCATAAATGAAAGCAAGAAGTTCCAAGTGTGGATAAAACCTTAGTACCTGTGGTTATATGGTACCATATATCATTTCCCCTGGTAATGATATGATCAATGGCATCTGTTCTGTGACCTAATCATAGGCAAATTCATACATATTCATGACAGGGAGGGAGGAATGGAGCGTGCCCACATTAGGAGCCTACCTTCAGGAGCAGAGTCCCCTAAAGAAGAGAGCCAAATAAGCCCCAGCCAAGGCTGCTGTTGGGAGTGCTCACCCTGCTGACATGGCGGGAAGGTGCTTTTTTGGGGGAGGGGGTCAAGTCAGGAGGGGGGTGGGGCGGAGGGAGAGGGACAGAGAGAATCTTAAGCAAGCTTCATGCCCAGCACGGAGCCTGACTCGGGGCAACCTCATGACTTCGAGATCATGAACTGAGCCAAAATCAAGAATTGGACACTTAACTGATTGAGCCACCCAGGCTCCCCTGGAAGGTACATTTCTCTTTTCTTCGATTGGGCATGGTGGAAATACACAATTTCCCCTGGGACACTTTTCTCAAGACCCTGGAGAGGGTCAGGGAAGTGGTATTAGGCAGTTTGAACTCACTGGGCTATCTTTCCAAAGGGCATGGGGGGTTCAAACTTCAAAGAAGAAAAGGAGTACCATATGGTCACACATATCCCTACACCACCAACCCTAGAGGTTGGGTTTGTTGGTGATAATACAGCTTCCCACTTCCTGTACATTCAAGACTCCAATGGGCTGAGAGGTGGGTGTCCAGTCTAACCTTGTCCACTACCACCTTTAAGGCCCAGCAGAGTATCTGGGGGGGCTCATGGTTCAAAACAACAAGTAAAAAATAGAACCAAAGATGATGGCTCAGAATATGTAAAAACTGCTTTAAAAGTCTTCAGTCTGATTTCCAGAGTACTGTCTCTCTGCTAAGCCTTGTCTCGGCTTTAGAAGGTCAGAGGCATTAACAGTTCCTAGGCCCTTTACTGGAGGCTGCTACAGAAAGGCTGCTGTCCAAGATGCAGAACCAGAGGAACAGTAGTACTTCTCAACCTAAAACTCGGCTCCATGGAAATCTGGATACCCTGTTTTTCCTTCGAGAAGCACTTCTGAATCCGCTCTGTCAGTTACCTGGGCTTAGCCTAGTTTTCAAGGTAGCACAAGAACCAGTGTTTGCCAAGCAAATAAAGAAGTCTGCTCAGAGGAAGCAGGCGTGCAGGTGGTTACGGTTTCCTCAAAGATCTAGGACATTAGCAGACATCATCAATGGTCTCTGTAATGAGGCAACCTTGGAGTGTATCTTCAGTAACACTAAGAAGTCCTAAGTCAATGCCTGTCCCACAGGCATTTTTACACACATGACATTCAAAAGCATTCACCTGCTTGGAAATAATTTGTAAGAATCTTCATCATGATGTGATTCAAGGCAAGGTGTCAGAATACTTTTAAAAGCTGAGTGTTCTGTGGTGATTTAAACATACCCTTAGCTAATTCTGGATAATTAACTAGAAATTTCAGTTCCTACACAATCAAAACACACAAATTATTAAATTCAAAAGCATATGAGGCCTACAACAGAAATTAGGATAGAATCATGGACCTCTTGGAGCTTAAAACCTAGGTGAAAAAGTGAGTGATATAAACTGAACAGCCTGAATATGAAGCAGGATGTGATAAACGCCATAGGATACTACAGCAAATAGGTGCCGATCTTGGGACGGCATAGAAAAACAGGAAAGCAAACAAAATCCAGAGATCTATTATTCCATTTCCAAATAATACGATACTCCTTCTACACACACAAAAACATAAATTTTCTTATTCTTCATTGATTGGGTCCTAATTGATACGCATTTCAAATCAATTATTCATTTTGTGGCCTAACGCTATATTACTTTCTCAAGTAGCCACAGCTATAAATTCACCAAGATGACTAGGCCGCTTAAACAAATGAGATGATCTGGTGGGCTTGTAAACTTAGGAAGCAAACCTAGTCTTCAAGATGGAAAGTGTCTGACCCATAAGAATTTAATTTTTCTATCTTATATTTAACCGATCGTGCTCTTGGGAGAGATGCCAGACCCTCTAAATGTAAAGTTCATTGATTGAATCTAACCTCAAATTTAAAAATATGTAACATCAAGACAAAACCCCTAGTTGGGCCTAAACCAAAGACAATTTAAAACTCAATTTAGTACCAGTAAATATTTATTACTGAAAATTGTCATTCACATCATATGACATTTTGTCATTCAAGTTTTCCACAGCCAATAATTACTTACCCCTGAAAATAGCGTGGCACATGTGAACTAAGACATTACAGATGGGAAGGGTATGATCTCAATGCTCTTGACTTAGGAATATTCCACATGCAGCTAAAACCTGAACACGTGGAACACATATGTCTTGATACATGTGTCGAGCCCTCGCAACTCATAACTCATTTGTGCCATCACGTTTGGACTGACATAAACAAAATCATTACCAAGTAACAACAGTAAGTCCCCTTTCCTTTATTCTTCCACCTTCTGCATTCCCTCTTTATATTGTGACAAGGGAATTCTTCATAAATAGAAATGTGATCAGGTTTGGTGGATGATTACTAATCTTGGATAGGTCCCTATTCACTGTGTTGGGATATAAAAACTAGGTCCCTTACCTTTAAATATTCTAATTAAATGACTTCAAGTTTCCTTATCAAGAATGAGTGACCATCCTCTCTACCTGTGGAAAGTCCAAGATTCTAAGAATGCTTACCCAGCTAGGAATCAGTCTGGTGATCACCTTGTGGAAAGAAAAACCCAAAATCAATCTGAGCATCCTCCACGGAATGGCCAACTTGTCCGCTGCTGCCACTGCTGGAGCCATTCCTCGGTGTTGTTGAAAGAGCAACCCAGCACAATCACTGCAACTGCTGGAACACTGCAGGGCGGTCAGCATGTCCTTCACCCCCCGACACTGGGCATCCCGACAGTGTAAGGCACAATAAAGGTCTTGAGGAGCTGCAGTGATCTAAACGTGTGCCCACCAGTACCAGACTGTTTGTGCTGCTCAGGCCTTGGGTCTTCAACACATGTCTTGTCCATCGGTTCCTCGCCACAGAGGCTCAGTGATGGCTCAAGATGTTCCCGTAAGTGGAACATTTGCGGCTACTGGTGCTACTGTCACCACCATGACCAATGGGCCTCCGTGCCCAAAGTGGCCTGGACCCACGCACTGGCTGCTCCATCCATTTCCCGGCGTGCCCAGGCACACAACCCGGGAGTGCAAGGGGGATGAGCAGTTCTGAGACGCCTCTTCATAAGGCCGCTTTGGAGACATCCCACGTGACGGAGAAGTCGCCTGTGCTGGGTGATCGAAGCAGTGCTCTGCTCTGTAACACATCCCCTCTCCCTCCCTGCCTCACATCTTTTTATCTCTTTACTCTTGCTTCCCTGGAATGGTACCCACCCCATAAAGCACAGGGAAGCACAGAAGCTTTTCCCTCTGGCCTTTCCAGTAAATCTGGGCTAATTCCACCTCTGCTGATAAAAGTGAAACACCTCGGGTTCCCAGTAAATGAAGAAAATCTCTCTCCCTGTATGTTACATGCAGCTCTATTTACTCTGCATCATTGTAGCCAGGGCCCCCAATGCTACTGCCATGGGTTACAATGTACTTTCAGTACACAGACAAGCACACGCACACACTCACCATCTCTAAGGAAATATTGCACCTCCACCACAGTGCCAGGGTAGTTGGGATAGAAGGAGCTTCAATCCTTAACCACACTGTGTTCAGAAACACACTCCCCTCCACCCCCAAGACTGCTGTTACCTTTGAGACCAGAAGAGACAAAATCTCCCTCCTTTTAGTCTCAAGAGCCACCTTATTTTCTGCCATACAAGGACTGCTTCTTTTCTTCTCAGAGAAAAATGTCAGCTTATTACATGAGGTTATGAGAAAATCAGGCTCATTCAGAAGTCTGTCTGAGTTGGACAATTGCATGGCTCCCCACTTCCCTCTGAGTCACAAAGAGGACATCACAAGGCAAATCATGACACGGAGACATGTTCCTCCTCATTACTGCTCAGCTAGGACAAGGCCTACTAGAAGACATGTATTCAGCTCTCTTCACTACGTAATTTGAATGGCAAATAAAGGACTTTCTCACCAAAACCATTCAGTCCCTTTTTCCTTTCCTGACATGTTGTTTTTAATTCCTGGCATTGAAATCCTTTCTGAAGCACACTCTGGATGCATCTGAATCTAATCTGGATAAAACTGTTATGTGGGGAAGGCAGGGAGGGGAATGGCTACATATCAGCTGGTCAAGATACTTGGCACAGATTCCCTGGCAGAAAGCCGACTCCTGACATAACTGGATTATATTCAACAACTTCCATCTGGTGCACACTGAGCACCTACTATGTGCCAGGTGCTAGGAGAGAAGAGAAGTAAAAATCCCTCTCTTTATCCTGCAGAGACACACTGGAAAGTGGTAGGATCTTGTTTTGTTTGCTTTGTCATTACCAATGTCATCATAAAACTTGCTGTTTTATAATAAATATTGAAACAAATCCACATCATTGTTCATCACTCTGAGTGCATTTTGGAGAGTCATACAGACATATAAATGTATTTTTACACAGTTATAATCCTTGTTTATGAAGTAGTTTTCAATAAATATTGTCACATATATCATGTGTTTGCAGGAGCCTAAATATTAACACTTCAATAATTGTATTTAATAGCAATTTTTATCCTCCTTTCTGTTCCGATATACCTTATTAAGATGACAACCTGCTACCAGAGTCAATGGTTTGTCAAAATAGTAGCTGAAGAGCCCTCTCACTCTTGTCCCCTATTCTGAGCCTCACCAACATATAACATTTCACAGTGATGAGGAACCAGGGTTACATTACTCTACTGATGATCACTTGGGTAACTGTTCCCTTTCGCATATATTTACTGATATATTTCACTGCTTTGGACATTTTTTTTAAATAAATCATTCTTTCTTTTTTTGGGGGGGGGTAATACTACTCAGAGTAAGTGTGTAACTATCAGACCATGCCAGATCACTGCCTAGAGAGACTGGAACAAGAGAGAGCCACTAACAAAGCAATTAATGTGTACGTGTGTGTCCCTTAACCCATTAGGGGTTAGCAGTTGCTTCTGCTAACTCAAGTTGCTTGCATTTTCGTTTCCTCAATTATTTTCAAAGCTATGCATTTGTTCCACATGATATTTGACTTTCTATATTTCTTTCTATGTAAGCCACGTGTTCAAATTCTTTCACACTTAGAAAAAGTGAGTTTTTATATGAAACAGAAGGAGTAAGAAGAGACTTAGGACATGGTAGGGCTTGTGGGTTCTGAATGCCAAGGGTAGAGCCCTAACCACAGGGCTCAGGTCCCAAGAGGAAGGGGACGAGATCAGGGGAATTCTACACAAAACCAAAGACCTCCATCCAAGAAAGGGGAATTCCCCAACTTTTGTGTCAGTTCTTAAACCACAGACCAGATAGCCAGTCATTCTACGTGAGCCGGCATTTGCAAACGCCTTTTTAAACATGCCTCACAGCTCCCAAATTAATCTGACCACCCTCAATTTGCGAAGAAAGGAGCTGAGTCACAGAGGGTTTGGCTGAATGATTCACAGGACCAAGGCCCATTAGTGGGAGAGCTGAAGGCAGGAGGCAAAGCTCCTGAATGCTTGTCCTGGGCTTGGGGAAAAGAGGCCACCCTGCCTCCTTATTGTGTCCATCAAGAAACAGACAGCCAATTGTGACCTCCCCAACTTCCACAAAAGAGCAATTTGTTGCTTTGCCAACAGTGGGAACTGAATAAATTGGCCCTTGTGCTCAGAGCATGCTGAGCCCAATTCTCTGCATCAAGCTGAGAGCTGCCCAGCATGCCTGCCAGCGGATCACATGCAGCTTGGATCCCCTGGGTGGTAGGAAGTCCTCTCGTGCAACAAGAAATGGCTTGGTGTGAAAGGGAGAGCCAGCAGCTTGGCCACTCCCTTCACGTTCTGAAAGAAGAAAAGGAAAAATGCATAATGCATAAAATCCAAATTTTTTAAAGGTAAATTAATTCTAATTTCTGAATCAGACATTTGGATTCATTGACTCTCCAGAAGCTTAAAGAAAGCATCAAAACACCTAGTCAGTTCAACAGAAACCCCAAATTGGCTTAGCCAGCTTTTGCCCAACATCCACGTAGGTTGCACAATGACATTACTGGTAGCCAACAGGCCAGACATTTGCCAATAAAGGAGGATTTTCTTAAAAAAAAAAATCTGGGGACTCTAAGAACCAGTTCTTCAATGTTCTTCTATATTTCATATCACCTGAAAGTGAAAAAAGAAGGCAGACCTGTCTGCTCCGAAACTGACCCTTTCCAACTCATTTCAAGGCAATCCGGATGCTACTTAAAAGAGCTAGTTTATTCTCCCATTCAAAACCAAATGAGACTTTATTGTCAGGGTTTTATTTCACTTTCTGGCTATTACTGAATAGACATATTTTTTAAAGGGATAATGGATCATGAAAAGAAGACCAAGATTTTATGAAACCAACGTTCACATACTCCCTTGGAAATTTACTGCCAAGTGTATACAGTGGGTGTCTTGGGAATGGAGGCATCTCTTTAAAAGCCCTTCCTTTTAAGTGTTGTAATCATTCTAAGCAAATAAATGAAGCAGCATTTACTCTGGGCCTCATCTGCAGCTAGAGGCAGAGAGCCACAAAGGCTGCCCGTGTTACTGGGGTCCCAGGCCAGCTCTTCCTGTCTCCCATTTGCTGCCCTGCTCCTCACAGCATTTGTTGCTGGAAAATCCCCAGACTTAACCTTGAATGTATTCCTGAATTCTAAGAGGGTCATCCTCCAGATGTAGTAGCCAACAGGGGAAATGCCTCTATTTTGATTAGGCTCCCAACAAACCAGCTCTTATATGCCTACTGTGGCCAGAAGAGCAGGTGCGTGGAGGCAGGCTGCTTACTGTGGCACTGGCCAGCTCACATATGGCTTGGGTTGCTGTTCTCTTTAGCTTCCATGGACCCTAGCACAGGAGGCAATAATTCAAACAGCATTTATTGAGAGCCTGTGTGCCAGGCTTGGTCTTAAGTGTCGGAGTATGGACTCTGAGAAACAAACTGAGGGTTCTAGAGGGGAGGGGGTGGGGGGATGAGTTAGCCTGGTGATGGGTATTAAGGAGGGCACGTACTGCATGGAGCACTGGGTGTTATATGCAAACAACGAATCATGGAACACTACATCAAAAACTAATGATGTACTGTATGGTGATTAACATAACATAATAAAATTTAAAAAAAAATAAAAATAAAAAAATAAAGTGTGGGGGATACAGTAATGAACAACAAAGACAAAGTCCGTGCTCCAGTGCAGATTATTTTCTAGAAGGAGAAACAGACAATAGACAACAAAATAATAAATAGATGTGACCATTGCAAGCACTGTCAGGACCCTGGTGAAAGTTAAATCACATGAAACGAGAGTGAGTGACGTGTGTTACACTGGATTTCAAGGGAGTCCTCTCTGGGGCGATGACAAGGGACTTCTCCATGGCCCAGTGATGAAGGCATAAGGAATAAAATATTCAAAGACAATGGAGATAGAATGGGTGGAGGGCAGAAGTGCTGGTGGCCTTAGAGAAAGATCCATGAACTCTACCACAATCATCTCAGGCTGTTAACCTTACCAGAATAGGTACCTAGGAGACCAACTCTCCACTGAGATGCATAGCAGAGAGCCAACTGTGGCCCTGGAGGCCATCTCACCCAACCCCTTGCTTTAAAATCAGAGAGCAAAGGCCCAGAAAGACAAAGAGTGATTTGCCCTGAGTCACATGGCCTCAGCAAGGTGGGGCAAGCTCAGGGGCAGAGTGGGGGCTATAAGGAGGTAGTGATATTCTAAAGTAGAAGAGCCTTTCTGGAATCTCGAAAAACACAGCAGGCTACTCACACACAATAGGGAAAGAAGACCCTGAATTCTCATAAAAGGTAACTGCCTACGTTGGCCAGACCAGGCAGGTTATGTTCCTGTAACAGTAACTCCAAAATCGGAGCCACTTAAAGCAATGCAGGTTGCTGATCACAGGTGAGCAGAAAGGTCCCTTTATCAGAGTCAAGTTACCATCTTGAGTGTTCCCTCAAAAGGGAGAGCACTGGAACGTCTTACATCGGCAATGAGATATTTCAATTCAGAGGTGATGCATGTCCCTTTGCTCTCAACTCATTTGCCAGGTCCACTCAAATGGTTTCTCCTGACCATCAGGGGGCTGGGACATGTATCCTACACACACACACACACACACACACACCCAGGAGAAAGAACGAGAAGTATTTGGCAAATTGTGCTTATGACCGAACACGGTGTTCTATGTTCTACAGTCTGCACAAGCAAATAGAAAACCCCCACAGGACCAAATGTCAGGCCTTTTTTTTTTTTTTTTCCAACTGAAACGCTGAAGCACCACCCAGAATTAAAGTAACCAGAAAACAGGATGAGGAGAGACATACCCAAAGGGTGATCACTAATTGTTACTGTCAACAGTAGGAGGGAGGGAAAAAATAACAGTTGGCTGAGGGGGAAGAATGCCAGGCTAAAAGCTGGAAGTCAGTTCCCAGGGCTCTAAGGGCTTTGGACTCTCGATGTTAAGAAGTCCTATCATATTAGTAAAAGAACCCAAAAATGTATCTTAATACATAGTTAGTAGTAGAAATTCTTCATGTTGTTTTGTTTTAGAAGACGGCTTCTGGGGTGAAGAGGTTCCAGAAAAGAGTCTTGGCTGTAACAGAGAATCTGCTCACCTCACACCTTCTCGAGCTCCTCCCTTGCAGGTAAGTCTATCTCAACAGGTGAACTCAGCCGCAGGCATTGCCTAGAACAATAAATACCCAAGTAATAGCTAGCCACATGCTCACACCAGCTCGACCCCGCCTTACAAGCCGGCAGACATAGGTGTGCAGCCAGTGCGCACGTCCAGCACCCTCAGCACCGCAAGCTACACCTCCCGCCTCTCCTGGCCTTCGGGATCTCGCACAGCCTCCTGATGCCACAGAAGAATGCCGCAGACGCACACACCTTCTCCAGTGAGCGCTCACCCTCTCTAACTCCAACGGAGTGTGAACATGGAGGGACAGAAGTATCTTCTGTTCTCTTGTGCCTCAGCAGAAACCATGACAAAGATGTTGTGAACAAAGGCCACAGGGAGATGAGGCTGAAAATTCAGTCCAAGAACCCAGCACTTCAAACCACACAAGAGAGTTCTAGTCACATAAACCCCAAGAATGCGTTGGTTATTTTCAGATCTTCAAATTCTGCCTGCTTTCTCCACATGATCACTCTCTCAGAATCCTCTAAGAGACTGGACAGCCCCCCGGCTAGAAGGAAAAGCAGTCCAAAATCACGGAGACTTAATGGCTACCGAATTCTTCACCACTTTTCCATGGAAATTGTGCAAAAAAGCTGGCTTTCCAGCAGGATGTCAAAATGGCCTCCGCCTGCTGGACTCTCTGTATGAAACACTGGAATTGTTCTTAAGGAAATTCCCCCCAATGACCTTTTTCAGCACATAATTGGAGTGTGAGGTTTTCTTAAGCCCTGTGCTAAGATGGTTCTGGTATGAACCCACTGACAATCTGAAATCTCCTGTGATTATTGGAGATTGCTGTGCCACTTCTCAGAGTTCAAAAGGCAAGCAGGCGAATACCGCTGGGCTTTGGGGACACGCAGCACAGATGTGTCTGCCAAACTAAAACGCTTTCTCATTAGAACTACACAAAATCTGCAATTACTGGTCTGCTGAGGCTTTTGAGAGAATTCCTATCCATTTTCTTCACCTCAAAGAATCTGCAGGAGTTCGCAGACCACCCCTACTCCCTGCCCCCATCTGGCTCAACTTTGTCAAGGCTTGTTTTAATCGCATTAAAATGTCACATCTGGAGGATAAACTTTTTCATGGGGTCGCACATATGGCCTTTATGGGGGACTTTTAATGCTGATTCACGAGCTGTCTTCTGTTTGAGGTCTGATTCTGGTTTGGTTCCTAGCCACTGGTTCTCCCCCCTACCACCCCTCTCCTTTCCCCCTCCACATCACCCTTTTACCTCCATCCCCACTGACACTTGGTCTAAAGCTTCACCCATTCCACAGCAGGGGAGGGAACTCCCCCTCGTCATTGACCACGTAGCTCTCTTCCTCCAGCAAGTCATGCAAGAGCGGTGGGTTTACCAGCTAAGAAGTAATTGTTCAGGACCGGTGTACCCCTCCAGGCACCCCCCCCAAATCCTCTCTAGATGCTCAACTCCCAGTAAAACATCCCTACTCAGTGTCGCCTTCCCAGTTGGATATGAAAAATGCCTCTTTGCTAAGGTGAAAATGGGTGGTCGTGGGTTACTGGGAGACTATGAGGTCATTATCACCACCCTGGTTGTAGCTAACAATTCTGAGGGCATACTCTCTGTCAGGCACTAATCTAATCCTCTTCCTGTATTATCTCATTCAATCCTAAAAATAAATGCATGAGGGGGAAACTATGATTATTAGCCCACTCTGCAGATGAGGGAAAGTGGGTAACTTACCAAGCTCATGCATGCAGGTAATGATACAGCCAGGATAAAACTCAAGCATTCTGACTCCAGAGCGCATTCTCTTAGCAGCAGTCTTTCAAAGTTGACCCACAGAAAGACACAGAAGACATGTTCCCAGAAAAGGATGCTCTCATGACCTGTGCTCCCCCCATCTTCTGCCCTCTCCTTCTTCCTTCTGAGGAACAAAAGCACTCATCCACCTCACAGAATGGCAGGGATCTCAGTGAGGGAGAAGGTGGCCCAGCCTCGACGCCAGCATGGCCCTGACCACCGTACCAGGTCTGGCTATCAGATTTCCGGCCATCATCTGTGTGAAAAGAAGGCAGGCAACCCCCAGCTTTCACAGGGTTGGGCTTCTCTGGGACCTGTTGGGGGTCTTCACTTAGCACGTAGGTAGGCTTGCACCCTGAAGGCAAGACCAGCCCCCACTCCCTGTTAGACCAGGATGAACGCCACACCCTCCTCCAAGCCAGCTCTAAGTTCCCACATGGCTACTAAACACATCCAGGACTGAGTCTGGGCTCCAAGCTTGGCGGAGTCAGGCTGTGTGGTTCAGTGCAAGTGACCAAACCTCCCTGACACTTGGTTATGTGGGGATCGAGCTGCTAGAGGCCTGCACAGAGCCGATGGGGTAGAGCGCAGGCCCCAGCACAGGCCAACACATGATGCTTCTTTCCCTGGACACGGCTGCACTGCTCACCTGGACCTGGCTCTGGTGAGCCCCACCATAAGGCTTTCCAGAATGCGTAAGCTCCATGGCTCCTGACTGGTCCTGACTCTGGGACCTCTCACATTCTCTCTGGTTCCAGTTTGTAATCTCATCCCTGACCTCTGCTTTATGTCTCTCGTTCCCAGTACCATGTTCTCCTTCCCCGATCAAGCTCTGCCCTTGGCTCAGCCTTGCTAGCCCACCACGTATGTATGCGTATGGGGCTCCTCCAGGGCATGAAGGTGACGACCACCAAATGTCTGAGGAGCAAACTCACAGAAGGTCCAAGGCAGAGTTACCTGAGTAGCTGATCTGTTTTGGCACACCTACAAAATGCGTCCAGTCTGGCCCGCTCCTGGCTTATCTCCTGGACAAATCATGGCACTGCTTCCCTCACTCTCACACTCTGAGATTCTGAATAGTACTTTATGGCTCACAGAATGAAGCCCCAACTCTTGCTGAGGCACCCCAAACTAGCCCTCCTTTCCCCTGGCCCTCCTCTGGCTTTGCTTCCACTACACCTGTCTGCGGAGACCTGCGGCGGCCGAGGAGAAGCACCGCCATCAGCACGCCCCGTCTGCTTGCAGGTCACCAGCAAACTGCAGAGGCTCTCTAAATCCCTTCCCCTAAAGTACTCAAGTCTCAGACACCAAAGAGTAGGGGCACATTTCACAGCGACAGGGCTACAGGGCTAGGCGGCCATGACACTTTTTTTTTAACCTTAGCAAGAGTTATTTTTGAGTTCGGACCACATTAAAAAAACTGCCACTTCGTTTTGTCTGGCGTTACCCTGACCTCTGCTTCAGGATGACTGTCCATCTTTGGTCCCTGGGGTGGCCCTACACTACAGAATAACAAGTGTTCTCACATCCCTCCAGCCCATGCCAAAGACTCATTAAGGTCTGGAATGATCCAATAATAAAAACCTCCTAAAGCTAAAGTTGCTACAAGAGAGAGAACATTTATGAATGAGATTTTTCTCACTGCACCAACGTCAGGAAGTGAATCATTCAACCTCCCACCTGCCAGAAATTCCTCCCTTTAGATCTGCAGGGTTCACCCTCCAACAGTTTTTATATCCAGTAGGGGAACAGGAAGGTGGGTCCCCCTATGGTGGGTGTTAAAATAAACAGGCTTTGGCAGCGTGAAGAACCTCTTATTTCTCTAAGAAGAATCTGAGACAGAGAAGGAAGTGCATGGACATGACACGCAGGTTTTTATACACTGCCCTAATATATAAGTCAAACCCAATTTACAAATTATGACATGAATGCTAATACGCATCTCTATACAAAGCCACAAACCCTTTTTTAAAAATATTTTTAAGTTTATGCCACTATTCACTATAGGCTAGAAGACAGGAACTGAGGAAAAATCAAACATCACTGAATTTACAAATGCCGCAGGAACCTCCCAAGTCCTATTTTTATGAGTTATACACATTCTTACCTCAAAGGCAAGTAAGTCCTGGCCCATACTGAGCGACTTCCAGAAACTGCATTCCTCCCTGTTTTCCTGCTCATTCCTGGAAATGGAGCTCAAATGACACATGAAACCCCTAAAAAGGAATCCATTTCCTTGCATTTACATGTATATTTACATTCATTTAGGAAAGGAACTTGTAAATTTCATTAAACGCCAAAAGGATTCTGAAACCCAACAAAGGTTGAGGACTCACAATTCTAAAAGGAGGTCTTCATCCATCCTTTAGGGCAAAGAAGTAGATGGAGCCCCTATGGATGTCCCCATATCGCATGGATTATTTACACCAGGAAAGACTCCAAACAGGTGTCTGCAATTTGTACCTTCAATGCTCAGTTAGGACCTTAACTGCATTATATTCAAATTATCTGGTTTAAACCAAAAAAAAAAGGATTAATTGGACACCTCCTTGTGCCAGGATTGTGCAAAGCATCAAAGATAAAAATGGCATGCACCACCACAGCTGTGTGGGCTACTAAAATACTGAAATTCTTCTATACCCTGCCACCCAACATCCCCTCCTTCTGGAACCCCTGGATTTCCCCCAAATCCTTCAACTACCAAGTTAATATATGGAAGTGCAGAGGGCCCCTGGGATGTACCCAGTGCACAAGTCAGTGTCTGTGTGGACTGACTGCGTCACAGCAACTGTTAACATTTTGAATATCACCACTGGATATAATAATGAGCAAAAACTGGACCAGTTCTCGCTCTCTTTCCACTTAGTCTGTATTATTCAGGGTAGTTAATAGAAGCTGCTGCTGTGAGAAACAATCCCCAAATCTTAGTTACTTAATACAATAAAAGTTTGTTCTCACAGTCCCAGACAGACTGCAAGTGTATCTGTCAGGACCCATGCTTTAACATGGATTACCTCACTTCCATGACATTCCATTGGCCAGAACCCAATCACACGGCCAACTGAACTGCAAGAGAGGCTGGGAAACGTAGTCTTCCTCTGTGCCCAGGAAACAAGATTCGTCAACATCTAGCCATCTCTGGCACACAGTCTGAACTTAAAGCCTAGTACTGCACATGACTATTCATCAAACCATCACACTAATAAATGTAAAATGGTACCTGTGACAAGCTTCTCTCTCACTCCATTAGCAGACATCACCCGGAAGGCCCGGTATGTTTTAGAGCTGTGCTTCTCAAAGATGCGGTGCATCCGAAACCCGGACAGCTTGCTAAAACCTGCTCAGCTAGCCCCCACACCAGCACTTCTGATTCAGGAGGTCTGGTGGAAGGCCTGCGCAGTTCCCATGTGATACCAGGACAGAGCTTTGATTCCCAAGCCAGAGTTTTTCTTGCCAGATCAGCAAAGAGGGCCTGAACCCAGAGGAACTCTCTCCTTTCCCCTGCCTGGCACTTCTGAAGGGCTTCTCTCCTCCCTCTCAGATGTTCAGTTCCTCCACTGAGATTCTGGCATTTGGATGGTGTTGCTCTCTTCCCCAGGTCAGGCGGTTCCCGGGCCCTTCAAGGCTAATTGCATCTCACTGAACAGCTGTCTTTAGGGCCCCTTCTCTCACTCTGCCCAGTGTCCTTGCCCAAAATCAGATCTCTCCTAAGACAAACAGGGCCACCAAGGCCACACTCTGGGGAAGTCTTCTCCAACCAGCCTCCTTTCTTTTGGGGTTCCTGTCCTCTCCTCACTATTAGCAAAACCCTGTGTGCAACAATTCTCATTTTCTTTCATGATGTTAACTCTGGCCAAAAGGAAACACTATTTCATTGTAACCAGGAACTAGCAAATCACATTTTATCTGAAATATTTACTCTTTAGTTTCCCTGAGAATACTGACTCCCTGCAGACGTCAGTGAATGGTGAACACACTGCCCACTCTATCTGTTTCATGTCCAGACTTCTTCGCTTGTCTGTGTTCCACAAGGAGCCAATAGAGGGGAGTCAGATTTGAGCCTAAACCAGATCGCTGTCTCTGGCAGCTCTATGACCTTGGGTCCCAGTTTTCTCATTGGTGAAATGGGGATAACAATGCCAACCTCACAGAGCTCTTGTGGTGGCCAAATGAATTATAGGGAACCCCAAGCATAAACAAGGCTGAACCCCAATCTGCAGCCTGGGGTGTATTCTTTAGGTATACCATAACACAGAGATTAGAAGTCACTCGAGATGCATTATCAAGGTCAAGCACTGGCAGCATTACACCGTGCATGGGCATATATGTTTGTACACCAGATCTCAACTCCAGCTGTGGGACCCCAGACAAATCACTTAACCTCTCTGTGATGCTAGGGCCTGTGACACCATCTTGTTTCTTCTGAGGGTATTCTGCAACTAGAGAGGAAAGAAGATGAAATTCTTTGAGCTTTTTGGAAACTAAAAAGACCATTTGATACCAACTTGCTTTTCTAGATTTGTCTCCTAAGAAGGGTTTATCTACAAATAATATCCACTGTAATTTCAAATGGGAATTTGGTTTTGGGGTTTTGTTTTGTTTTGTTTTAGTTGATTTACGCCCACGTGGGCCTGAACCTTCAAGTTTTAACCTGAGATCCAATCCCTAAATATTTAGAAAGGTTCTATAGCAACTTGAGGATTAAACATCACTACATCTCTGAGGAAAAAACTGATGTCACTCTTTTAATCCAGGGCTGAGTTAGCATAATATCCTCTCCCTGCCCTGATTGCGTGGGGAGCACCTGGACCGCTTAGCATGCACTCCAACAGCCTCCAAAATCTGAAATATCCCCAAGCAGGGCTGCTGCTGAAAGGAAATTAGGAGAGCTGATGCCATCCATCAGGAAATTGAGTATTTAGCATAATGTGCTTTTCCAGCTTCAAGAACTCTGTGAACGACATCTTTTTCACTCTGTTAATGACAGGAAATGAATCATTCCGTGCTTCAGTTGGCCAGTGATGGAAGTTCCATTTTTCCATTCTCAGGGAGCTAGCCTGCAGCAGGATTTCTCTCTCCTGAGGGTGGCACTAGAAAGGTCTCCCAATATTCAGAACTTCACAAAAGGCCTGGACCAGATATGGAAGGTTGGCGCAGGTGAGCACATGAGGAACACATGTCCACCAGGCTGGGAATTCAAAAACGTGCTGCCCCTCACACTCTGTGGAACAATACGTCATCAGAAATTTGTGTGTGCGTGTGTTCTGTTTGTTCCCTGCCCCTCTCTGCCTCCCACAGACAGAGATGAGACTTAAATAACTCAGGATCAGTCATGATGCATAGTAAAAGGAGAATCTGCAGCACAGAATCCAGCAAACACTATTACATCACTAAGTGGATTCTAACGAGACTGAGTCCACATATTTCGTAATCCAGCTCCCTCCCTATGCCACCTTAAAGTACTCCTTCCACCAGGGAAGCCTGAGCAGGTCTTCAGTGTTTGTGGAGAAAAATAAGTTAGGGAACAATTAGAAGAAGGGAAGATCATTGGCTAGCTCCTAAATAGGCCAGCCCGCTCCCCTAAAGACTGCTAGCAGTTTATCTCCTGTAATCTAAACAAATCAGCCCTAGGACTCATCCAGTCCTACAAATTAATGACTTCTTCCATCCCAGTGTTTTTTCTCCTACTTCTCAGGAGCAGTTTTCACATAGTACCACAGATTTTAAGCAGGGACTTGATTGGAAGCAAAAATGCAGACCCACAGAACAAAGAAGGGCTTGGTCACCCCTGTACAAACAGGGAGCCATGGAAGGCTGGCTGGGGAAAACAGAGTCCCATCCACAGAGGGAGCCTGTCCCCAAGCCACTGTTTAGCACATATTTCATATCAAACATTGTATCCTAAGTGGTAGTGTGGAGAGAAAACAAGCAGACGTGGTAGTTAAGGGGAATGCCTTCTCAGTGAGGAAAGGATCCACAATTGCAGAAAAATAATCCCAGAACAAACACAAAAGACAGCAAACCCACTGAACAACAGCACTGACTTAGGTTAATTACATATAAAAAGAGGGAAGGAGGGAGAGAGAGAGAGGGAAGAGAACAGAGAGGAAGAGAGGAGAGAGACCAAGAGAAAGAAAGACCTATAGCTATAAATCAGTTTCTGATATATTTCAAATGACCCGATCCTTTTTCTTCTAAGGTATAAGCAGAATGATAGTTATACCCTGATGTTGGTCAACCCTGATGTTGAAAGTAGATTTGATTTTATTTCTTTTCTTCTACACTACTTACCTACGACCCCCACCCCCACCCCACACCACCCCAACCCCTACGCACATAGCAAAAATTTAGTGCTTTTCTGCCTGAGGGTTTGAAATGCTCAGACTCCCTGAACCCCAGGTTCAAATCCTAGCAGGACGACTAGAGCCCTCCTCCTTAAAAGGCTGTTGGGGGTGTATTCAGTTTACCTTCTTCAAGGTCCAAGGCAACAAATTAACAATCTATAGCCAGGGGGATGCGGAGAAAGGGGAACCCTCCTACACTGTTGGTGGGAATGCAAGCTGGTGCAGCCACTCTGGAAAACAGTATGGAGGTTCCTCAAAAAGTTGAAAATAGAGCTACCATATGATCCAGCAATTGCACTCCTGGGTATTTACCCCAAAGATACAAAAGTAGGGACCCGAAAGGCTACGTGCACCCCGATGTTTATAGCAGCAATGTCCACAATAGCCAAACTGTGGAAAGAGCCAAGATGTCCATCAGCAGATGAATGGATAAAGAAGATGTGGTATATATATACAATGGAATATTATGCAGCCATCAAAAGGAATAAGATCTTGCCATTTGCAACGACGTGGATGGAACTGGAGGGTATTATGCTGAGCGAAATAAGTCAAACAGAGAAAGACATGTATCATATGACCTCACTGATATGAGGAATTCTTAATCTCAGGAAACAAACTGAGGGTTGCTGGAGTGGGGGGTGGGGTGGGAGGAATGGGGTGACTGGGTGATGGACACTGGGGAGGGTATGTGTTCTGGTAAGCGCTGTGAATTGTGCAGGACTGTTGAATCTCAGATCTGTACCTCTGAAACAAATAATGCAATATATGTTAAGAAAGAAAAAAAGAAGAAGAAGAATGTAGCAGGAGGGGAAGAATGAAGGGGGGGAAATCGGAGGGGGAGAAGAACCATGAGAGACGATGGACTCTGAAAAACAAACTGAGGGTTCTAGAGGGGAGGGGGTTGGGAGGATGGGTTAGCCTGGTGATGGGTATTGAGGAGGGCACGTTCTGCATGGAGCACTGGGTGTTATGCACAAACAATGAATCATGGAACACTATATCTAAAACTAATCATGTAATGTATGGGGATTAACATAACAATAAAAAAAATTAAAAAAAAAAAAAGAAAATACATGAGAGTTAGAAGAATAAAAAAAAGTCATCTCTAAAAAAAAAAAAAAAAAAAAAAAAAACAATCTATAGCCAGACTCTCTGTTACTTATCAGGGCGCAGGGAGGATAAAGATGTGTGTGTTAGTATAAGGGTAAAAGAGAAAAAGTTCTCAAGTGCCCAACAGGGAAAACATTTTAGCAAATTAATGACTCAGATCTCTTGTTACCCATCTTGGTGAGTGGTTATTTGTTAACTTAGGTGAGTGTGACATAAAAGGTACTGATTCCAAGCATTCCAAGAAGAATGTGTTGATTTAGCTGAGTCCCAGCAAAGAGATACCATAAGGAAGAAATCCAAACATATTCCTATTTGCTCCCGACTGCTCATGATTTTAATTGAGGTGTAACATATTTCATAAAAACCAATGATTAACTGACTATATGATGAAAATGAGGCCATTATGGTTCCAGAGCCTGTTAGTAGTCATGATCATTGGCTCTGGAATAGGACAGCCTGGGCTCTCTTAATCATGAGCAGAAGACATCTGACCAAGCTGCCTCCCACCCCTGCTCCATCACTTACTGAGTGGTATGACCTTGGGCAAGTCACTTAACCTCTCTATGCTTTAGTTTCTTCATTTATAAACTGGAGAAACCGGACAAAAATCACCCAGCTGTTGAAATAATTAAAATAAATGACTTAATACATGTGCAGCAATGATGAACAAGGTCTGGCACATACTACAAACTTGAAACTGGTAACTCTCACAATTTCGAAAATATTTATATTGGGATAGAACAGTGATTTTTCAAGGAACAGGGAGCACAAAGGGCACCACCATCCACGCTGTTGTTTAAGGGTGAGCATCATTACCCAAAACAAGAGTTGCTACAAGGGACATGGGAGCCTATGTGAATGGTGTGAAGGTTTAAAAAAAAAAAACAGAACAACTGAAACACAGACATTGGTCAGTTTAGTACTGAACCACGAATGTTAGCCATGCATAGATACATAGCTGAGATAAGTTATTTCATGTCCAACAACACTGATCTTCCAGTCCCTGCTAGCTAAATGGAAGACACAAATATAAAGAAAACCATGATGCACAGTTTAGAGGGGCACAGCCTAAAATAGAAAAGATGCATTACAATGTAATGCTGCCAGCACGGGGAATCCAGGAGGAACACTGTGCCAGGTCTTGAAAGACATGCATTAGTTCTTGAAGGGACAAGAGTCCTCCAGGGCAAACTGGGACAAGACTGTGAAAGGCTTTATATGAGATTCTGAAGGGGATGAACTTGGGGGACCTATCAAGAGTTTACTCAGTGAAGCGGTGTGACTGTGTCTGTGTTTCAGAAAGATACCTTCAAGGACAGTGTGGAGGATGGGTTTGATGGGGGGAGGGGGGCGGAGAGTGAGAGAAAACAGGCAAAACTGTTAGAAAAAAAAAAAAAAGCCCAAGCATAAAAGCCTGAAGGAGGACAAAGTCAACAGGGATGAAGAGTGGAAGATTGCTAGACAGGAGAAGTGGAAATACCAAGACATGATGACCACTTATATGTCCATTAGATGTCAGGTGTCAAACGATCCCAAGAACTCCATCTTGTAACTACCAGCAGGATGATGGTGTCTGACTCAAAAAACTATGGAATAGAAACAAATGTTCCTAGTTTGGCTTTTGTGGGGATGGGAGCAGATATAAATTCATTTCGATATACTGATTTTGAGAAGCCTTTGAGGTCATCAGATCAAGGTGTCCACAGGTAAGTGAAACCAAGTTCTGGAGTTTAGGCAAAAGGAGGCAGGAGTCTGAAACCTAGACCTAAACTTCACTGGCATTTGGGCTATCTTTGAAGACACAGTCAAGAAGGACATGTAAAGCGAGGGGAAGGTCAAGGATGGAGTCCATGGGCACATGAAGGGAAGGCAGCTGATGGAGCTGCCTGAGAGCCAGGAATGTGGCTAGAGCTCCTGGTTGTGGAAGAACTCAGGCTCTAGCTTTGAGGCCTTAGGCTAAACTCTGACTC
The DNA here is from genome assembly GCF_964656455.1 of Halichoerus grypus. Lineage (NCBI taxonomy): Eukaryota > Metazoa > Chordata > Mammalia > Carnivora > Phocidae > Halichoerus > Halichoerus grypus. The sequence goes on from NC_135713.1 coordinate 101,755,077, forward strand.
CTCAAGATTCTCCTTTCCATCATGTATATCAATGAGAAGAGTGTTTACCTCTACTTGATCTCATCATGAACAGCTAAGTAGTCATTTGTGAAGAATATAGAGCCTGGAAGGTGGCTCTGAGGTATGATGGGGACACTACTTTCTGCTCCCTTTTTGACAGCATGGACTCTGGCACAAGACTACACATACCGTTTGTACAATGTGTCACTGTTGAAGCATTAGCCTTTTCACCTCCACTGTTTCGCCAGAGGCACCACCCCACCTCTGGCTCTGTGCCAGATCACACTGGCTACATGCAGTATTCTCAACATTCCATGCTGCTAAGTGTTGGGTTTCAGAAATCCCTAAACTTTTACAATCCCCTGAAAGTATCGTGCTTCGATCATCCTCTCATGATGTGAGTATTTGCAAAAGACCAGGACAACTATGTATTTACCTGTTTCAGAAATGTGTAATCACTGGAGTCACATCAACCACAGATTACAATTTTGCCTCTGCCCCTTGCTAGCCACAGGACAACAGATACTTTACTTAAGCTCTGTGATTGCCAGTTTCCTCGTCTGAAAAATAGGCATGATCTTTTAATTGGATGCTATTGGGTGCCAACGCTGCATCCATTCTTCCTTCCTAACAAGACCCCAGTTTTGCCAGGTATCCACCCCATCCCATGCAAGCCTGAGCCTCAAGGCAGCTAATCCCACTCTTAACTCCAGGAGTGAAACTGACTGATCTAAGAGTAATTATATTTGCTTTGTCATTGACTGGTTCAGAAAGGGGCAAAATTCTGAACAATGAAATGTAAAGAAAAATCCACTGCAGACATTTGAGGAAATTATTCTCACTTCAAAGAGAGAGTCACACAAAGAAATGATCTCACTCGACTTTGCTGTGTTTGGCCATGATGTCTGGGACTACTGCCACCATCTTGTTTCTAGCTTGAGACTGAAGCCAACATAGGGGATGGCAGCTGAGCGACAAAGAGTCAGGGTGGCACTTGACATTTTGGATCACTGTATCAACCAACTTGGAGACTGCTCTAATTCTGAACTTCCTGTCATGAGAGAGAATGAGTTTTCTTATCATTTAAGCCGGCTTGCTTTTGGGATTTCAAATATTCAAACTGACAAAGTGGTGAGATCCACTTCATAGGATTGCAGGGAAAACTAAATGGAACCCTGTGAGGTGCTCAGAGCATAGAAAGTACTCAGAAACTGCTACTATTGTAGTGGTCTATGAATTCCATTTCAATTCACCCCCAAGTCAGTTATTCTTTGCAGGAAACTCCATCTTTATGGTTCACTTTGGGAGAACATCATTTGAATACTGTCTATTACTTTGTTCTATAGTCTTACAGTTGAACATTCGTAAACTGAGTACTCCCCATACCATGTGCACTATGCTGAGCACATTTCCCGAGTTATCTCACTGAATCCTTCCAATAATCCTGAATCAGGTGCTTGCTTTTAATATCCCATTTAGTAGATGACAAAACTGTGGCTAAAGAAATGGACCAAAATCTAGGCTTATATCTGCCAGCCTACTACTACTCTGCTTTGTTATTCAATGTTGAAATGACCCATTTCACAGGCACCTGTGAAGGAACAGGAGGTGTTTCCCGCTGCTCAACCACGTATAAAAACTTTTACAAATGGGCACCCCTGTCTGTGAAGCTCCAGATGGGGCCAGCTAAGGGACAGAGGATTGAGGCTATTTCGACTTAACTAACAGGTCAAGAAAGCATCCTAAAAGAGGGTGAGCAGGAATGCAAATGCCAAGATGTACATGACTGAGCTCAGTTAAATGGTGACATCACTGCAAAGGAGCATAGGTTCTGAGAACAGTGTAAAGATCAGAAAAGGGCAGCAAGTGAGCTCCCTCTGTCCAGGAAAAAAAATAAATATGTATTTTACTTGAGCATAGACAGAGGTATCAATAATGGGCAGGCATATGGTCATTTCGGGTCTAAAGCATGTTATATAGATATGTGTGTAGTCATGCAAAGACAAGTGGAAAGAAACATAGTGATATTTTAGCAAAGATTCCTCTGTATGGTAAAATTATCAATATTTTATTTATCTCCTTTGGATTTGTCCATATTTTCCAAATTTCCCAAAGTTATTTTAAATGCATTAATTATACACTTATAAAAGTAATTATCTAAGCAATTTTGTGTGTTCACGTGCACATACACACCCACACAGGCAAGCACGCACGTGTGCACACACACAGTTTATATTAACCAAACTCTGTCTGCCAGATCAGTCCAGCTCTAATCAGTTCCTCTTTTCTTTGCCTGGCTGCTCCTCTTCTCTAGCCACTTGCCACCTTTTTGCTCATTCCCTGCTTCTCTTCCCTGAGGGGATGAGCTCTTACCTTGAACGGAGGGAAGCAGTCTAGAAATGCATCCTGACTCCACCTACTGTATGCCCCAAGGACCACAGAGCCAGGAAAGGAGCTGGAACCCTGCGTGGGGGGCACTATAAGCATCTGCAAGGGGAGCAGCTTGCTGTCAGATGACAGCTCCCCAGAGGCTCCACGCTCAGTCTGGGTGAAAGCTAGCAGGTGAACGCCATCAGGGAACTATTCCAAGAGGTAAGTGGGAGAAAAAGGAAGGATTCTCAGAACATTCGGCAGCACTGAAATGGGACAATTTAACATTTCAAGATACCTGTCAATCTTGATATTAGAAAACACCGAACCAATTGATTCAGCACTTTCTCATGTTTTGGAATATGGAAGGAAAGAAGGCAGGGAGAAAGGGAAGGGCGGGGGGATCAACACAACAAAGCATCCTCCTGCTTGAAATCAATATCAGAGTTAAAAAGAAAAAAAGAAATGAAATTACCTTAACAGCCAGCTCCAGGATTCTCTTTAGGAAACTGTTTATGAAAACAACTTAACAAGGTGGATTATAAGGCTGTGAGGACAAGGGTTAGCAGGAGACAAGGCAAAAACAGCTATGACATGAACAACATGGACTTTCAAGAAAAAGTACATCCAATTTCCAAATGAGATTATGTACTTTTCTGAGAAGTAAAGATGTAAATTCCCCTGAATCCCCCAAACCCTTGGTAAATCCTACTAAACACACACACACAGAGGCCTGGAGAAATAGTGGCAGTTTTATGGAATTCAAAAAGACTGGGCTTTAGGTTGGAGTTAGCATGGGGGTGGCACCCAGGTCCTCAAGGGTGAGACCCCTCCATAAACTGAAGTTACTGAGCAGAAGCAGGATGCTGCGTCGAGAAGTAACATCCACAGTAATCCCAATGGCTGACCTGCAAGGTTGCCCTAAGCTGGCGTGGATGACACACGTGAATCCTCATAACAACCCTCTGAAGGAGGAACCACTCTTCCCTCCACGTTATAGATGAAGAAGAGGAGGCACAGACAGGTTGAGCGCCTGCTCCACAGTCCATGCTCTGAATCATCAATCTGAGCTACCTCTCCTGAAAACAAGATATGCCCCCAAGAACTGAGAAAATGCTGCTGGACTTTTGCTCACATTTTTGGGTCAGGGTGAGTTTCAAGGCAATCTTGTGTATTCATATCTGAAGTGGCAGGAGGGGCCCAGCTGACATTAACGGTAAGGCGATGGAACACAGTAGTAATGTGTAGTCAGAAACCCCAGTTTTGCTTTCTAACTTCGATCTCTGTGACCTTGGAAAAGTTATCTTCTCTGATCCTCAGTTTTCTCTCTGGTAAAGTAATCGTCTAATAAGAGATCTGCCTCCTACTATCATGTAACTAATAGATCAGTGAATCAGGGCCCAGCACATAAGAGCACAATAAATGGAGCCTTTGACTTGTTCTCTGCAGTCCAAATCTACACCGATGCTGTGAGCAAACAGCCTACCAGCAGCAAACCTGTGCGGGCTGACTGTCAGGTGCACCTTCTGTAAACGGAAAACATCTGCTTTACTTCACAGAAGCCACTAGGGTTTCAGTTAAATAAAATAAACATAAGCCTAAAAAAATTTAAGAAAAATATGCATTCAAAAGATCACTTTAATGCATGATTGTGTGAACTGAATATTAAAATGGAAACTAAAATGTTCCTGCCACTGTCTGAATATATTGTGATTAGTTACAATCTGAAATTTACACAGTACTGTTTTTCCAGCAATTAAAGTTTCTTATTCCAAGTTCAACACATATGTTGAAGCTTTGCTTTCTTTCTCCCAGCAGGATTTTTATAGATGAGCCTGAATTAAGATTAAACAAACATATAACAAACCCGTATCACATTTTCAGCTGGAGGGGGAAAAAAAAAAAAGGAAGCCTGAATCAGTCAACGCACCTCTATACTTCTGGCTAGGCCATAAGTGTCAGTTGTTCTACTTAAACAGAAACAGAGGGCCTGTCTCAGCTCTCTATGGGAGCCAAGTGAGATGAGAAACCAGAGAAAAGAGATGATTGTTTAAAAAACTGCAATGCTGGGTGTACGTGAAGTTCTCAAAAAGCAGTAATCGCTGAACACCAAATTTTTAGCTATCAAAGAGCCCCTTTCAAGAGTTAAACCTCATCCCACAAGAGCGCTTTGATAACATGTGATGTGAACAGAAATGTTTCTATACGTTTTCTTTCTTGAAATACTCTACAGAAAATGGTAACGCTGGTAAAAGAGAATCATGAAGTGGAAGGGAAATACTGAACAGTCCCAGCTTTGACAAATCACTGAAATGCAGCCTTCATAAATTGCGAACTGAACTGTGGGGTCACACGCATTCATGTTGACACGCACCTGAGACAGGATTAGAAGTGTTAAATGGAGTCCATGAATTTGTAGTCACAAAATAATTCCTTTAAACAAAACTGTGCATTGGACTTGTCTCAGATGCAGAAGAGCTTCAAGGAGGGAAGGACAGAAGGAAGAAAGAAGAGAAAAGAAATTCCATGGTTTTCAGAATTCCAAATGGCTTTAGTTCAACTTTTTATCCTCTAAAAACAAAATGTCAGTGGCTTGTAAGGGACACAGGAAGGTCTCACTATCACAACCTCTCTCGTGCTTCAGCAACGTGTGCAGAGCAGAGAGGAGCTAACCTGGAACAGCGGTGACCTAGCAGCTCCTTTGTGAGCTCATTCCACCCTGTGCCTCAGAACTGGACCATCCCAGGTGCCATTTCAGGGAAACGGTTTTCCCACAATCGAAGGAAAGCAAAGTTAATGTCGCCTAATAAACACCATGTGGTAATATAGGCAAATCATCTCCCCACCCCTAAATCGCACCCCACCCCACTCCTATTCCTATTAAGAAGCCCACGCTTGGGGCGCCTGGGTGGCTCAGATGGTTAAGCGGCTGCCTTCAGCTCAGGTCATGATCCCAGGGCCCTGGGATCGAGCCCCACATCAGGCTCCTGGCTAAGCGAGGAGCCTGCTTCTCCCTCTCCCTCTGCCTCTCTCCCTGTTCATGCTTTCTCTCTCTCTGTTCATGCTTTCTCTCTCTCTCTCTCTCTCTCTCTGTATCTCTGTGTCTCAAATGAATAAATAAAATCTTAAAAAAAAAATTAAAAAAAAAAAAAGAAGAAGCCCATGCTCTGTCCATGAACATCCCTGGATCGTGGTATGGCACTGAGAAGTTCAGACTCAGGGCAGAAGATACAGTTCTCAGAATCTTCAGTTATCCCCTGCTGGGTGGGGCAAAATCCTTGGAACAAGAAATCTAAAGGAACAAAAGTCACGTTGAAAGTGTTTTGAAACAGTTGAATTTTGTGTATGTCGAACAGAGGATCATTTGATTGCATTTTGTTTCTTCAAATGCTCGTGGGCAGAATGGGCTGATGTGCCACTTCGCGTGGGTGTTCCCAACAAGTTCACCCCATATGAAAATCCACCCCAGGAACTCTCCTCTTCAAAAAGAACACACACACACACACACACCATCACTACCTTTTTCTGAGTGTACGGATGCTAATTCAGCACATGTTCCTTGAGGCAGAGTATCCTGGAGGTATTAAAATGTTCGCCTACCCAAAGATTACGCCTTTTTACCTTTTCAATTACAGTCAATTATTTAAAGAAGGGGACATCAAATGGGCAGATACGGGTGGAGGGCAGGAGAGAGAGTGAAAGGGACCCAGCACCAAAGGATACAGAGCAAAAACCGCAGGGCTTCACAGTGGAGCTGTCTGAGCCCCTGCAGGGCTGGGATGAACAGGCACAGTCAGGACGATTACAGGGGCTGAAGATCCCTATTTCCTACTTCGTAATTGTTTCCCCAAGAGAGCCCAGCAGAGACTGGGGAAACAAGAGTGGACCACAGCATGGACCTACAACTGTTCTCAAGTTACAATGAAAACAACAGATTTAGGGAAAACACCATCACAGACCCCTCTCAGAATAAACCAGAATAACCTTAAAATCACAGATGTGCCACAGCATGTTCATAAACTGTTAAGATACTTAGAGACCCAGTTCAGGAGCTCTTAACATTTGCGGAGCCATAGACCACTTTAAGGAATATGACAAAGGCATTGAACCTTCTTCAGAAAAATGCCCACATGCACAAAGACATAAAACACTGCCAACTACTTCGGATGGTTCAGAGGATCTCCGAAGCCCTCTGCATCATGAGCAAAAGACATCTGGGCTGGCTGCCTCCCACCCACTGCCACCCTATTATAAAATGAGAAAGCAGAGAGCCCACTGGGGAAAATAATACCTCTAATTCTGAGTAGCCAAAATTGTCACAGGGCCAAAGCTAGTCCTATTTCCCTCAATTCCTATAGCAGAATTCTTCCTACTGCTTTGTGAATCATTAAAAAAAATTTCTATCCTTTTTTTTTAATTCTCTCACCCCAAGATAACTTACATAAAAATTGGTATCTTTTGCTACTACTCAAGTCTAAAGAGGCCACAGAGCAAAATGTAAAAAGATCTAGACAATTCAACAACAGCATCCTTGCCTTTATAAACAGATTGTTTCTGCGTTTTTTGTTTGTTTGTTTTTAATTCTAGGGTATAAAACATTCTGATGAGAGTTCCCTGGATACTCTTAAAGAGAGCATCCCCTTTATCCATGTCAGACCTTGCTCGAACCGTCCACCACACACACAAGCGTACTCATCTCGTCAACTGCTGGATGGACATCTTTTGGAAGCAGTTTCATCTTATTCTCATTAGTGTTCAGCTGAGAACTCTGTCCCCTTTCCCTCTCTTTATTCAGAACATGGGATGCCCTTCTTTCCAAATCAATGGCAAACCTTCCAAGTTGTCATGGGGCCAAACCCCCCACTTACCACTGACTAATGAATCCTCTGGAAATCCAGGCCTGAAGTGTAAGCTATTTTAACACAAACGGTCCCTTTAGGAAATGAAGGATTTGGGAGGGCTCTCACAGAACTTCGAAGCATATAATATATCTTTATCACTTGGCTGGGGGTGCTAATTGAAAGTTATTGTAGACCAATATTTTTTTGGATCCCTTTCTTTCTTCACTTTGTAAGAGGAAGGACTAGTCCTTAGAGAGGCAAAGATTCTAGGAAAAAGTAGAACACCAGTTGCATAAAAAAATCTTTTAAGCAAGTATGCAGAATGCTAATCTTTCCAAGACTGTTCATTATCTGGGGTGCTGTACTCATTGCCTAATGGGAGAGTCAGCACAGAACAAGAATACGGGTCCTTGAGGCACTGGCTGGGCCTATCCCAAGGAGGGAATGTCCTGGTGCCAGGTCAGATCATTCCAGGCCACCAAGGGTGACCATCCTAAGCCTTTGCCATAACTTGCAAGCTTTCACCCAATTCATGTGTCCTCTCACCCAGAGGCTTTTCACAGCCGGGAGGCTGCACACAGCAGAGCCCCCTTTTGCGGACCCTTTAGGAGACACGTGTTAAACTCCAGAGTCTGATTTGGCTCCAAAGTGCCAGGTGAATTCAGGAAGCTGCAAGAGATGGGCCCATCCTTACCACCCCAGAACAGCTTGAAGACTGAAACACTCTGACATCATCCTCACTTCTGACCTGGAAGAACCAGCAGACATGCTGGTGCCGGCCCATCTCTGGCAAGGGGCAGAGGTGTCTGTGGCAGGCCTTCACCAGCAGCATGGGCGAGAAGAGCCGGTTTGGGTCCTCTGCACGGCCACTTGGTGGTGTGCATTCGAATGGCTCCTGGAGGTGCTGCCCTGGCTCATCTTTCTGGAGCTCCCACTAAGCTGGCCACAACCGCACAAAAGAGTATTTAAAGATCTAATCCTCAGTTCACAGAGGGTTTGACCTCCATGAACATCAAGCCCACCCCCTGTCACCTTCCCCACTCTGTCTGGGTGCCAATCTCTATCGGTCCCACTAGGTTCCGAATCCTGGACCATCTACCTCTGTAGGCGCTCTCCCTGTGTTGATATAGTATAAACTGTATGACCCACTCCCTTCAGGACCTTCCCTTTTCATTCCTAAGAGTCCATTTTTGGCAAGTCCACTTCTACCTATAAGCCCAAAAGAATTAGAAGCAGGGACTCAAACAGATATTTATACACCCATGTTCAAAGCAGTATTATTCACGATAGCCCAAAGGAAGAAGCAACCCAAGCATCCGTCGATGGATGAAGGGATAAGTAAAATGTGATATATACATACAATGGAATATTATTCCACCTTGAAAAGGAAGGGCCTTCTGACACATGCTACAACACGGATGAACCTTGAGGACATTATGGTAAGTGAAATAAGCCAGACACACAGGTACAAGTACTGCATGATTCCACTCAGGTGAGTTACTTAAAGTACTCCAATTTATGGAGACAGAAAGTAGGACAGTAGATGCCAGGAGCTGGCAGGGGGAGGGAAGTGGAGAGTTACTATTTAGTGGGTACAGAGCGTCAGTTTAGAAAGAGTACAAAGCTCTGGAGATGGTGGTAATGGCTGCAGAATATCGTGAATGTATTTAATGTCATTGAACCATATAGTGCCAAATGGTTAAAATGGTACATTTTCTATGTATTTTACCCCAATTAAAAAAGTTTTTCAAGAGTCTATTTGTGGAAGCAAAACAAAACTAATAAAAAATAAACGTGTCACCTTTTTGGGGCAGGTGTGCTGAATGCAATACTACCACAATGGCAGACAGAAGCCACTTCTTGGGTTTTCCTTCACTGTTCACTCCCCTGTTGTGCCTCACCAGCTGCCCTCAAGGTGCTGGTGGCTCCTGGAGGCCTTGGAAGCAGTGACATGGCTCTGGGAGACAGAGCATCACTGCAGGCCCTGGAAGATGTCATCTTTCCTACGTGTTCCTGCTGAAATGATAAGTATTCACAGCGTGATATTCTGAGAAAAAATTACGTAAAAGCAATTTTCCTCAGTACTATTTCTGGACCTTATATGAGTCACTCACTGCCTTCTGAAGTGCTTGCATTGCTAATGAGGGCTTTCAGTGCACAATACAGCAAGACTCCTTCAACATTCTATTGGCACGAAGAATAAAGAAACTGCTGTTTCATTCTTAAGTTCATCCTGAAAGGTTAGAGATAACTACATGGAAGAATCAACCACTCATATATACTAAGTACTTTATCTACAAAGTCAACCACCTGAGAAGCACTAACTCTGCTCATCTAGAACCCCCCATGCCTGCTTCAGTAACGTTTCATGCTTGTAAGAGCTTGTCAGGCCACTCATCAGAGTGACACATTCCTTAGAGAGATGTCCAGCTCACACACACAACCTTTATACCTGCTGTGAGTTTGAAGGACCTCAAGGCTGAAAGTCTCCTAAAAGACGAATTAGAAGTCACCCTAGATGGACCAGGGCCATAGTCCAAAAGCTTCTCACAGAGGCTGTTCACAGGACAGCCCATTACCAAAGGCACAAATCAGCATCTGCTTCTTTCTACCTGCCTCCCTGGAGGAGTGAAATCAGCATGCATGTGAGGCCACTGTGAAGAGTCTAAGCACCTTCCCATGCAAAATCCGATCAGCCCCCTTTGCCGAAACAAGGAAACAGAGACACACCAAGACATTAAAGAGTGTGATGCAAGGCTGCTTATAGGGGCTTCAAGACTTGCTTTGCTTCCCCCACTCCACTTGGTATTCTAAATCCTCAAAACTCAAGCAGCATCCATTTGCTGAAAGGTACTTAGATCCCTTGGCCTCTTCAATGAAGGGACACAAGACGAAGGCAACAACCAGCCAAAAAGAGAACACCTTCCTCTTCCTCCTTCCCCTGTAAATGACCTGTATGACAGAAGAACATCTTATTATGAAAGAAACAAATGATCACTTTTCGAAGAGAACTTCTACTTCTAATTAGTTCCCCTGACAATGGGCTGCTTTCTTCTTGTGTCCACGTGGACACTGTCTTATTTACGGTTTTCTTACTCTTCCCTCTGGATATTCCTGCCACTTAACAGAACATCCTTTCAGGAGTCATTTCTGCCACTGACACCAAGGCTATCCTTCCTTCCCCCACCCCATGTCTATTGAATTCTTACACTATCGGAAAGAGCCAATACCAGAGATTAGGTCCAGTTCCAGAGAAGTTCAGTAACTTGCCCAAGGTCACACAGCTTAATTATTGACACATAGTTAGAGGCCTATCATTTTTCTTATCACTCTATCCCTTATCTCTTTCTCAGTGCCTGAATGTTAGTCACTCAATCACTATTTCATATAATAAATGAATGCTTGTCATATTTTACATGGAGCCAATCATTCTGCTTCTTAATGCAAGGTAAGAGAGGGAACAGAAATGCAAACTATTTTTATTAGTATTCACTTGAACAGCAAATGAGAGGAACAAAGGCCTGGGGCTAAAGGTTCTGAGGGTGCACTCAATCTTAGTATGACAGTTGCCTTTCCTGTCACCCGAATGTCTAGGTGCGATCATGCTCTGTATAGTTTGTGGATGAGCGTCATGCCTGGCCTCTGATCCTGTGTGGGGAAATTATGAAATTATGTGTGCATGCACACGTGTGTGTGTGTGTGTGTGTGTGTGTACACGAGTGTGTATGTGTTGGAGAGAGAGAGGGCAGAGGCAAAAGCGCAATGACTAACTTGAGCAGGTGGGTAGGGCAGGTAGTGAGAAAGAACAGGGGTGTGTGCCCAGAACTGCGGTTCCTATGCCACCATGTCCCTCTGCGGCAAGCAGTGTGACATAAGCCATCATGCCACATTTGCAGGTGAAAGTGAAGCAGAGCAAATTCTTTGTCACTGTTACGAAATCCTGAACCCCATCAATCACCTTGCCCTCTAGACTAGGAAAACCTGAGCCACACTCAAGGCCATCTCCACCCACCTGTGAGTAAGTGGAACACACAAAAGCTGCTTCCCTGGTGTTGAAAATGACCCTGAACAGGCAACAACCATTAACAGCAAGAACAGCACAGGGCTGGACTCTTTTGGGGCCACTGACTGCTCCCTGGCCTACTGGAGGCCCAACTGGGCCCAGAGCTCTGCTGAGAGGAGGCTCAGGCCTTGCTTACTTGCTGAAGTTTGGCACATGAATGATAAAGATTTTGAGCATTTTCTGAGGCCATGTGCCATCTGACTGAAGAATGATACTATGATTTTCAATCTAATTTACCATAAACTGTACTTCAAGATCTGTTCCAAATCTCAGGGCATTAAAATGGACAAAAGTGTGCCCTTCTGTTTTCCTCTGCCCAAGAATATCGGGGAGAGGCCACTGTTGGTGCAGTCCTATTCTCTGCCAAAGGGATGACAAAGTGTTGTAAGCTTATCTCCCAGCTCTTTTGTAAGAACAGAATCAATGCAGACAAAGGCAAGAGGGGGCCCTTTGTGACCCACTCTCACATTTTCTGATCCCTCTATATTGGTCTTTTATTTGAGGTCATGGGGCCTTGAAATCCTCTGAGCAGAGGTAGCAAAATTAAAAGCATGTTAAAGGTGGCTCAGACCTAAGGAAAACAAAAATTACAAGTTGTGGTTAAATTCTCACAAGGAACGTTATCCAAAGACCTTATTATATTTTCAAGTACAGAATCACGTCTGACACATAGATGTTCAAAAGTATTTCTTTCATTTAAAGCTTCACAAAAGCAATATATCACAGCAGAAATGAAAAGACATCAGAGAAAGGTTTTCTTCTAGGCAGAGACACGAGCAGAGAAATGGACAAGAAAACGCTTTTAAGTGGGCTCCGCTGGGCGCCCAGCCTGGCTGAAGTAGCACCAGCAAAACCTCAAATGGCCCCATCAGCATGTTGACATTCAGTGACTTTTCACACTTCAAAATCTATGACAAGCTTATCTCATTCAAACTACCACAAGCCTCAAAACCAACAAAACTCTCAGTACAGTGGCTAAGAAGGAACAAAATGTTTTAAAAACCACAATGAACATGAGAAAAATGGAAGTCAAAATAAACTTAAAAAAAAAAAAGATGTTTGAACTTGAATACATGGTTCTCTGCACTTTGCAACCATTCTACATCATTTTACATTGGGGTGCGAGAGAAAGAAGGGTGGCCTCAGAGAGCACATGAGGAAAGTAAGACCAGGTCTAGGGCTTCTGACCAAATGTCAGGCCCTTAGATCTGGAAGGAACCCTCAGGTACCTCCCCTTCCAAATTATAAGTGGCATCCAGAAATGCTCTAAGACAATGTTTAACATCTACAGCCCGTGGGCCAAATCCAGCCTACTGCCTGTTTTAACATGGCCTACAATGTAAGAATGGTTTTTAATATCAAAAGAGTATTTTATCAAAAGTAAAAATAACATTAAATTAAAATGTTTCAGTGTTGATAAATAAAGTTTTGTTGGAACATGGTCCCACTTGTTCATTTACATGTTGTTTGTGGCTGAGTTTTAGTTACAATGGCACAGCTGAGTAGCTGTAACAGATATCTCATGGCCCACAAAGCCTAAGATATTCACTATCTGGCTGTATACAAAAAAAGTTCCCCATCTCTCTCTAAGATCACAGGAGGGAAAAAGTGAAGAACAGGGAACGTTCTGGGTACCTCTTCCCAGGACCATGAGGAAAGAGACTTGTTTTCCCTATTAAAGATTCCCTCACCAAAGCAAGAACCTGGACACCATGTCGCTCTTAGATACTAAGGCCTAAGACAAATGTCTCTGTCATGGGATTCTGACCCCACTGTTCATTTCCAAGGTTGTGCAGTCATTACCGTAAATGATCTGCACATTTTCAGCTCCTGCATTCAGGCCTCCCCTATTATCTCATGGTAAATAACAGATTGTAATCACACAAACATGTCATTACATCAGCTAAACACTGAGGGAGAAAAAAGAGGCAAATGGTCTCCCAGTCTGAGGTACTGGGCTGAGTAATCTGTCAGACATTCCACACATCCCCCAGATCAGACCTCTGGACTTGCCTTATTGATTAAAGAACCTTCCCAAGATGCGAATTATTTGGACTGAATTTAATGCAGCCCTCTTTGTATAATGTTCAGATCAAGTGTCCAGCAAGTTCTGGATATCGAGAGAGTTGGCATTTATCTACTGACCATCCCAAAGAGCTTCACACCCAAGCAGTCAGTGCTTCTCGGAGCTCAGAGAATGTTGCCCCATTTGAGGGGACAGTGGGAAGACAATGGGGGATTGTTGGCCAACAACAAGTTTGATTCATCCCTTTGTTAAAATGAGTCTGAAAAGCTGCTGCCTCTGTGTGTGTGCTGTGAAGTCAGCACAATTACCATTGTGGACAGCCCTGTTGGTTGCGGCTGCTCTGTGTGCACAGATTCGGGGAGGGGAGAGATTTCCATATTACAGTCATTCTTGTGAGTGTTCGGTGGTTGAGTGTCCAGTTACATAAATCTTTGCCTACCATGCTGCTGCACTTGACAGTCCAGCTTGGAGTGATTTGGAGATGGGGTAGCTCAGACAGTGGCCAGTGCCTGGAGTGTGAGGATGAACAGTCTTCTTGAAATGAAGGGAAAAGGCCAAAGGAGCACTTGGACATGGAGGACACAGGCCAACACAGTTCTAGCTTACAGCATGAATTTTTCCAAGAAAAAGCATTCCAAAAAATCCAATCTGCACTTTGAAAATGCTTGAATCCTAAGTCTCAATTAAAAAGTTCTGAATCTCTTCGGGAAGGAAGGAAGGGAGGGACGGAGGGACAGTGGGAGGGAGGAAATGAGTGAATGATGTTTTCTTGGAATGCCAAACTGGCTAGGCTAAATATAAGCACAGGAGAGGGGGGTGGCAGCCATTTTGTAGCACATACACACCCTCTCCTAGTTTAGTCAATCGAACACTAATCTAGGCACTACTATGAAGAGATTTGCAGACTGAATTAAAATCCCTAACTCACTGACTTTCAGATTATCTTGGTAAACCTGGTTTAATCAGTGGAAGCCCTATGAGGAAGTCTCAGGCACTCCCTGAGCCATCTTCCAAGTTGCATCTGATCTACCATTGCTGTGCCTACACAGGAGCTTCACTCCCTGCCTACCTGCAACAGCTTCCAACTGAGCCTGGGGGATTCCAACCTGCTCTCCATCTTCCCCCCCAGACTGCCTGCCCAGGGATTTCAGCTTGCACAATCATTTAAACCCATCCCTTCTGGTAATATCTCTCTCCTACCGGTTCTGCTTTTCCAGTCGGACCTGACTCATACAATAGGGCAAGTTAGTCTGGCCATGCAGATCAGCACAAGATCACTGGCCCATGGCATTATAAATAGCACTAGCGAAGTTGTTACTAGCTTTCTTCCACCTCCACCCGATCTAAGGGATATAACACATTTCTGTCAAAATCACGGCTCACTCAGGCTACTCTTCTCAGTAAGGCAGTCGGTAGGGAACTGCAGCAGAAACTCCAGATATTCTCAGAGGTTCTATCTTCCTTTCACACCTCAGCTGAGAATCTCTGCAACAAAGTGCCTCTGTGGGGCAAGCACAGGCACTTGGCTCTCATTTCTTTCCTTGATACTATGTTCACTCAAAGGTGTATCCAGGTAGGAGAATGCCAGAACCTGCCAATGACTGAGTCATCAAAGAACAACAAATCTTGATTCAGCACAAGCTTTTCTCTTTTCCCACTTCCAGCATGTAAAGAGGAATGATTAGGCCTCACCAGGGCATTATCTGTTTGTTGGTAATTCCTTATCTACTCAGGAAATTATCTGTTGAAAAGTTTTTTCTGTAGATTTAGAAAACCTGCATCCTACCACTCCCACTTGGCCTTGGGGCAGAAACGGAGGAGGGTAAAGGTTTGCATGGTAAGCTAGGGGAGCATCTGGCCCTCAACACCAGCCCATCCCGGGAGCCTCAGGTTCCCTAGGGAAGGATGCAGAGGGCCTCTCAGTGGTAGAAGAGGAGTGGGATAAAAGAAGGAAGAGGGACAGCCAGGGATGGAGAAGAGCCCCATTCCTTTCAGCTTCCCCATCCAATTTTCAGGAGGCCCATCCAGGGGGGCCTCAGAATCCAGGTGTGGGCCTCTGAAGCTGGATACTCTCAGGTGTGGTGTTATGTTCATGTCAGGTACAGTCAGAGCAGCAGGCCCTTGGAAACACAATTTAGGACTTTTCTGCTTATTGTTTATGTCAGAAAAGACCAAGAATAATTTGACACACAAGCACCGCGTTTTTAATGATGTACTCATTTAAAATCTTATGTGGGGTAAGACCCAGGGCACACAGTTCCTATCAAAATCCATTAACCCTGTTGTTCTGCATCAGACAAAGCACAGGATTGCAAGTGACAGAGTAATCACTGAAAATAACATTTGTTCCTCTTTCCGGAGCCCTGCTTGTACGGACACCAGCGGGCTAAACTTGCTGCCCCAGTCAGTAATACTGCAGAAACAATATTTTTATATTTTCTTTATGAAAATGCTTTCTTTTATAGAACCTTTATCTTTAGCAAAAACTGTTTCTTTTGGGACAAGACTATAGGCTAATATCAATTTATAATTGAGAACAAACTTTTGGCTAAGATTGAAGATTTTTGCTTGGCAGGATCAAGTTTCTGGAAAGTTTTTTAAAAAACAAAGAAAGAAAACATCTGAGACAAGGCACTCCTTTGTGTTTAGTTGATTCAAAATCAACTTTATATCAAAGGAGGGAGAAATGAAACTGATCATGTTAATACAACTCCTGAAATGAAAGAGAGCATTTTTATTAATTAAAAATATATTTGTAAACAGATATTCACACACACACACACCCCTATGTGTGTCAGGCTCACCAAAAGTAACAAAAGTACTATGTTCAGACAACTAGCCTTTCGCATCTTTCAAAACTAAAAAAAATTAACATGATTACAGAAATAATTCCTAAGCCTATTAACCTCAGTCAAGTTTATGAACATTCCCATAAAACAGGCATTATGTCTGATTAATACATTTGTGAACCAAAAATTGAGACACAGTGTCTGACTCATGGAATTTGCAGGGAAAAGAATGACAGTTGTAGGAAATCCTGGACACGTGGTCCTCTTGCTGTAATGATACCACATGTAAAACAGCACCAATTTTTAAAGTTCTTCACTTGTAAAAATTGTGCTCCACTTAGTCCTTACATCACGCCGCCCTCAAGAGCCTAAAATATTACTAGCCATGCAGCGGGGCTCAATATGCGTGGAAGGTACTTTATGGTTTACAAAACATGTTTACACTTCTTATTTCATTTAATCATCAAAAGTACCTTGAGGGGGCACCTGCATGGCTCAGTCGGTGGCTCAATCTGACTCTTGATTTTGGCTCAGGTCATGATCTCAGGGTCATGAGATCGAGCCCCATGTCGAGCTCCCAGCTCAGGACAGAATCTGCTTGACATTCTCTCTCTCCCTCTCTTTCTGCACCCCCCCACTCATGCTTGCTCGCTCTCTCTCTCTCTTTAAAATAAATTTTAAAAAGGGGCGCCTGGGTGGCTCAGTTGGTTAAGCATCTGCCTTCAGTTCAGGTCATGATCCCAGGGTCCTGGGATAGAGCCCTGTGTCAGGTTCCCTGCTCATCAGGGAGTCTGCTTCTCCTTCTCCCTCTGCCCCTCCCCACTGCCTATGCGCTCTCGCTCGCTCTCTCTCTCTCTCCCTATCTCAAGTAAATAAATAAAATCTTTTAAAAAAAAGTAAATAAATCTTTTTTTAAAAAAGTACTTTGAAATGAATGCAAAGAAGCTGTTATGACTATACCCGTTCTTTTGGAAGTACTATTACATTCCCCATTTTGTTGTCACAGGAATAGAGACTGGACGTGAAAGGTCACATAAACAGCAAGCGGCAGAGCTAAAACTCCAACACTCACTGATTAACAAATTGATTGAGTCGAGGAATTGCTCTCTGTTACCTATGTTATTGGCAAAGATAAAAACTGAAACACTTTGCAGACATGGTTGGATGTGCAATCCCAGGTACTTCGGCTCTGAGCACACACTGGGACAAGGTCTCTGTGAAAGAATTTGGCAGTATACACAACAAGTCTCTCTCTTTTTTTTTTAAATTTATTTGAGAGAGAAACAGAGAGAGTGAGAGAGAGAGAACACGAGCGGGGTAAGGGGCAGAGGGAGAAGCAGACTCCCTGCTGAGCAGGGAACCCAATGCGGGGCTCGATCCTGGGACTCCACAATCATGACCTGAGCCAAAGACAGACACTTGACCGACTGAGTCACACAGGCGATCTACACAAGTCTTTAAAACATTCCAATTTTCCCCAAAACCCCAAATCTAGGAGGCTTCCCTAAATGTAATCCCATGTCCAACAACGGTGGACTAAATTATTTTGCATCCATACAAAATACTCTGTGGTCATTAATAATTTATCTTCAAATGATACTTAAAGACAGAGAAAAGCTCTTGATAAAATATTAAGTGACAAAACAGGATATGAACCTTGACTGAAGAATGCATTTTTAAAAATAAGAAACAAGGCAATACAACAAAATGTTAGCAGTAGTGATCTTTGGTTGGCATGCTATGGGTGACTTTTATTTCCCTTTATACTTTTCTTTATTTTCAGATTTTCCTATGATCAGAAAATAGTCCCTTTTTTCCCCACTGAAATAAGGAAGGTGCCTGACCACTCTAGGATCTTGAGTACCAACAATTTTCAGCAAGTGAAATCGTGGCAAAAAGGATGTTCTATGATGACGTCAGGCTGAGAGGCCGTACAGGGGACACTAGGGCCTCAACAGCTCCAGAGTAGTGGGTAGTAAGGAGGGACTGCACTATGGGCATTGCCAGGGCAAGGAGAGCAGAAGCAGGGACTCAGTGCTCTGTTTGCCTCCCGGCTAGCAGAGTATAAGGGGCTATGGAAATGCAACTGGAGGCCATGATGGGGTGAGCCAGGAAGGGGAAGCGATATTATCTCCAGGCTTTCCTGAGTCTAAGACAACATACCCTATAGACATTATCAAGTCAGCTTCTCAGAAAGAAAGTATAGGAACTGGGTAGTAAAGAAATGGGCTGGGGGGGGCCCTCCTTGAGCAGTTCCACCCTCCTCAGCTTTTCCAAACCCCACAGATGCCCTGCTTCACAGCCACTGTTTACTAAATCCTGACAAGCAGGCTCCTAGGCCTCCAACCTACACATTCTGCATCCAAGGGACCTGAGAGAAGGAGACATACTCAAAGCTCTGTCTCTCAGACATATCCCCTCACTACTCCCTTCTCTACCCACTTCTATGCCCTTCTGCATACCTTTTAGATACTTCATTCTTCCCTCTCTGCCACTTGCCACCCCTGGGTCTCCGTTTCTCGTGTGACCTAAACTATGTATGGGGGGGGGGGTCCTCTACTAAGTACTTCATAGATTCTTAGCTATAAGCTCTTCCAGCCCATAGATACTTCTCCATCAATGGAAGGGAGCTTCACCTCCCAGGTCTACAAGACAAGACAGGTACAAAATGGAAAGGATTCGGCCATCTACTTTACTACTGTGCCCATACCAGGACCTTTTTCCATGGCACTGAGTGCCAGCAAAAAGATATTTGTTTGATAATAAACAAGGCAAAATTAGACCAGGCCTCCCCAGACTTGCCACATCAAGAGAATCGTGTGGTCAGAAGCCAGCGAGGTCAGGTGAAGCTGTCTCCTACGTCTTAGAATGCTGAAGCTGGCATGGAGGCAGCTCAACATAATACATGAGGAAAACTTGCTTCAAATCCCTGCTGAGAGTATTATCTTGGACAAGCTAGTTAATTTATCTAAACCTTGACTTCCTTACCTTTTAATAAAAAAATACGAACTCCTTATATAGACGGTGTAAGAAAGACTATGCGACAAAATGTATAAAGTATACTTAAATACAGTTTCTAGAACACAGAATTTATCCAATTAATGGTGGCACATAGGAAGGTAGATGCAAAACAAGGACTGAAATCCAAAACTCTTACACAAACACCCCTCTTCCCACTATACCATTCTCTCCATTTGTTACTGACTTTTTTAGGGAAATTAGGGAGGATTGACAGGCTAGATGCTAGTTCATATTTCCACCATGTTTGTGGTTTTGTTTGATATTCATATTAGAAAAGAAGGCTTATACACACAGAGGTCAACTTAGTGACATATTTGAAGATTAAAGGGGATAGGGAATAAAGTGTAATACACAGGATACATAAAATATAATACATGAAGCTTGAGAACACTTCAGAAATAAGTAGAGTTAATAATGTGTATCCGGGTGGGGGTGAAACCACATTAACTACTACAAGAACCAAAAACAGATATTGTAAGAAAACTATAGATCAATGGCCTTCATGAACAGAGATGCAAAAACCCTTAACAAAACATGAACAAATTGCACTAGCAATATATAATAGAGTAATATATCATCACCATGTGGGATTAATCCCAGGAAGGAAAAGTTGGTTCAACATTTGAAAATCAATCAGTGTAGTTCACTGTCAGCAAACTAAATAAGAAAAACCGTATCATCATCTCAAGAGATGCAGAAATAGAACTGATAAAATCTTCTATCCATTCATGATTAAAAACTCTCAGCAAACTAAGAATTGGAAGGAACTTCCTCATATTCACAAAAGATACCTATGGGAAACCTACAGCTAACAGCATACTTAATGTTGAAAGAATGAATGTTTTTTGACTCAGGTTGGGAACAAAGCAAGAAGGTTCACTCTTACCATCCCTATTCAACATTTTACTATAGGTCCTATCCAGCACAATAAAAAAAGAACAATAAAACAAAAGAAATAAAAGGTATCCATATTGGAGTGGAAGAAAGAAAACTGCCTCTATATCCAGAAAATATGATTCTCTACACAGCTAAATCTTACAGAACTCACACACACAAAAACAGGCTACTAGAACTAATAAGTGAATTTATTTAGCCACGTCTCAGGAGACAACACTAATATTTTCTAAAAATTATAATTTCCATACACAAAAAATGAATTATAAATTGATTTCAATTATAAATTGAGAAATTTTTAAAGTGGATTTGTAAGAAGACCTAAGTAAATGGAGAGCTAAAACATGTTCAGAAAATTGAAGACTCAGTATTGCTAAGATGCCAATTCTCTCCAAATTAAGATATAACTTCATGGCAAACCCACTGAAAATCCCAGAAGACCCTTTTTTGAAGGAATTGACAAGGTGATTCTAAAAGTTATATGAAAAAGCAAAAGACCTGAAAAAGCCAAAACACTTTTGAAAAAATAAGAAAAAAGGCGGCTGTTTTAGCAAATCTAACTAGTCCTCCTTTGTGTCTCCTTTACTCTCACATGGTTACCACACTCACACTTCTGACATGAGGTATGTGGGCTTTCTCCATACCAAGCAATTCTTGGCAACACTAGCTGGGTATCCTACAATTTGATTCAATTCCTACACCATCTACTTGGAGATAGCACCAGATCCCACAGGTTAAGAGCTCAGTCCCACAAGACGACCCCTCCCTCTGCCTCCCACTTCAGATGCCAATCACAAGTCCCACATTGTCACCTATACATATAACTGACCAGCCATAAAGTAGAGTTCCCACAATTTCTTCCTTGGGTTCAATAATTTTCTATTAATAATTGTCAAAATCTGGAACAACCCAAGTGAATATCAACTGGAAGGTAGATCAATTGTGGTACATGTATATATTGGAACACTACTTGGTCATAAAAAAGAAACAAACTACAACACATAAAACAACAGGGATGAATCTCATAAACATGACTTTATGTGAAAGAAGCAAGATACAAAAGGCTCCTATTTTTATGACATTGTGCCCACCTAACCTATAAGAAATTCCATCACCTCTTTTCTCTACAGCTCCCCATTTTTGCCCCTTCTTTGCCAACCTGGTCTATAGCAATGTAATATCCAAGTTCCAATTAAGACTCTTTGAAGCCAGACAGACCTAGGGTGAGACCCCTTCTCACTTGACCATCTCCCTGTGACAGCTGAACAAGTGAGCTCTCTCTGAACTCTCACCATCACACCCAGTGGTAAGCCTGCCCAGAGAGGGAAGCAGAACCACATCAACTGCATCACAGCCTGCCACTTGCCCACCCAAGAGCCATTCTCCCTTCCTCCTTAGTAAAAGACATCTATGCTGTTAGACACTGCGATGTGCCCAGCTGAAAAACCACATTTACAAACCTCCCTTACAGACACAGGCAGGCCGTGAGATTTCAGGAGAAGTTATTGGGGAATGTTTCAGGGAAAGACCCTGAAATGAAGTTGATTACAGGTGCCTTTACCTACCTCCTTTCCTTCTTCCTCATGTCTGCAACGCAGAAGTGATGGATGGAGCTCCAACAGCCATCTCCTGACAGAGAGGTGACCCTGAATATAGAAGGCACGCAATAAGGATGGAGGGAAAAAAAAAAAAAAAAAGACAGAAGAAGCCTGGGTTTCTAATGATGATGGAGCCACTGTACTAGTCCTGGACTGCTTTTCTGTTTTACATAAAAGGGACAAAAAGGGTCTTATTTTGTTTAAGCTACTGTTATTTTGAGTCTCTATTAGTAGCAGTCAAAAGCAATTCCTAAATGACTCAATGATCTAATTAACTTTATAAAATGATACTGAAAACTAGAAAGTTAAAAACAAGAAATTGTTGATAGCTTGATTTTTCCCCTGGTTTAGCTTTCTGAAAACAATTTGCAGATCTCATAGATGATTTCTATTATTTTAATCCACTAATGTTTGCTTTTTTTTTCAGTTAAACTGAAAATGGATAGAAATTTACAAGTTATAAGTCACACCACTCTGTGTGCCCAGAACTGTAATAAAAGAGTATCCAGCCCTGTTACTTATTCCAAATCAGGACTAAGTTATCTTAGCCACCAAATTACTAATTCCCCCATCCTCTTATATTAATACCCAATGAATTCAAAGAGCATCAAAACCCTTAACTATGTAATTTTGCATTTTGCAGAGGCAGATTTATTTGGACCCTAAAGAATTCAGACAATTCTCTTCTGATAATCGAAAACATGATTAAATGTACAAAACAGGTATAAGAGATGCAAGTTCTAAAACCTTAATAAAGAGATGCAAACATCATTAAATGTACAAAACAGGTATAAGAGATGCACGTTCTAAAACCTTAATAAAAAAAAAAAAAGATAAAGCCCCAGAGAGAAAAGAATAGGGAGAATTGCTGACTGAAGTGGTTAAAAGCAGGTTTATAGGGGCGCCTGGTTAGGTCAGTTAAGCATCTGCCTTTGGCTCAGATCATGATCTCAGGGTCCTGGGATCGAGCTCTGTGTCAGGCTCCCTACTCAGTGGGGCGTCTGCTTCTCCCTCTGCCTCTGCTCCTTCCTCCAACTCGTGTCACCTCTGTCACTCTCTCTCTCAAATAAATTTAAAATATGTTTAAAAGCAGATCTATAAAAAAGAATAGCTAGAATAAATGATAAAATATATGAATAATAATAGTAATAAACGCTTCGCAGGTTATAAAATAGAAGAGGACCAGCAGCTGGTGTGACTGGTTGCCCACAGGTCTAAACCCTTGTGGCCTCATTTCTGTTTGTAACAGCCCCATTCACACCATTTCACACTCTGTCCTGGGGGAGCCAACTGCGGAATGCAAGGACTATAAACAGGGGCATAATAAACAAGATCACAGGCCCTGCCAGGCATAGGACATAAGGCAGAACAGTTCGTCTACACTGGGCTCCTCATCTAATGTTGCCCTCATTTGAGTTTCCTTCACCCCTGCAATGTTTCGTAACAGGGGGGTTCAAACCAGTGTGTGTGGGGGGGATAAAAGTGAAAAGTTTTTGGGGGGTACACTTCCAGTTGAAAGGGAGCCACGACACACACAGGAAGGATGAGAGAGGAGCACTCCTCCCAGAGCCACATCAAGGATGCTCCCCCAACAACTGCAAACATCAATGTGTCTGTTCCGCCTATGCCACTAGGTAACAAAGTTGAGAGGAACAAGGAGCCACTTCAGTCACACTTGAATTTCAGCTCAGAAACTTTCTCTGAGGAAAACTGAAAGCTCATTCACACCATGGAGAGCAGGGACTTTGGCTTGGTGGGGTGGAAAGAATCAAGATTCAGGCATCTGAAGACTTGGACATGAATTTCCCACAATTTTCTTCTTCAACCTTTGGTTAGTTACTTAACCTCCCCGAGTTTCAGTTTCTTCATCAGGAAAATTATATTGATAATGCATTTATTCCAGGATGAGGTGAAAAACAATCGCCTATAGGAGCTCAGTAAATCCTGATTCTTTTGCCCCTTCTCTATATTCCCATAACCCCAAACTGGCAGCCTGTAGGGCAAAACTGGCCTAAAAACATGTTTTTGCTGCAAACTGTGTGTGTGTTTTTAAGGAGCCATGATTAAATTCTTTTTCAGTTTTTATTTAAATTCCAGGGGCGCCTGGGTGGCTCAGTCGTTAAGTGTCTGCCTTCTGCTCAGGTCATGATCCCAGGGTCCTGGGATCGAGCCCCGCATCGGGCTCTCTGCTCAGCAGGAAGCCTGCTTCTCCCTCTCCCACTCCCCCTGCTTGTGTTCCCTCTCTCGCTGTGTCTCCCTCTGTCAAAAAATAAATAAAATCTTTATAAATAAATAAATAAATTCCAGTTAGTTAACACACAGTGTTTCAGGTGTACAGTGTAAGTAATTCAATCCTTACGTACAATACCCGGTGCTCATCACAAATGCCCTTCTTAATCCCCATCACCTATTTCACCCATCCCCCCCCACCTCCTTTCTGGTAACCATCAGTTTGTTCTCTGTAGTTAAGACTCTTTTTCTCCCCCATGATCATTTGTTTTGTTTCTTAAATTCCACATACGACTGAAATCATATGGCATTTGTCTTTCTCTGACTGACTTATTTTACTTAGCATTATACTCCACAGCCCCATCCACATCATTGCAAATAAGATTTCGCTCTTTTTATGGCTGAGTAATATTCCAGTGTGTGTGTGTGTGTGTGTGTGTGTGTGTGTGTGTGCACATGCACGCATGTGCACACACACCACTTCTTCTTTACTCATTTATCAATCGATGGACATTTGGGCTCTTTCCATAATTTGGTTTTTGTTGATAATGCTGCTATATGAACATCGGGGTGCACATAACCCTTTGAATTAGTATTTTTTGATCCTTTGGTGTAAATACACAGTAGTACAATTGCTGGATCATAGGGTAGTTCTATTTCTAACTTTTTGAGGAACCTCCACACCGTTTTCTAGACTGGCTGTGGTGATCAAGACAGTATGGTACTCGCACAAAAACAGACACAGAGATCCAAAGAACAGAACAGAAAACCCAGAAATGAAGCCACAACTAAATATTTTTCTAAAACTACTATTTCAGTTTATCTTGAAAAACTCTAATGGTAACACTGGGCCTGCATTCCTCCATGGCCACATGACTGCTGGAGAGGATTGTTTACACAGGGCCTCTACTATACAGCTCCTTGACTTCCTAACCCAACCATGTTCATTCTCATGAGTTAACTACCAGACAATACAGACATCTGCATCTGCCAGAGGTGGTAGCAATCACAAGGGTGTCCACTCAAACCACCATCCTTTCTGCCCTCTACCATATCACATGTTCCTTTGGTACCCTAGTATAGTAGCGAAGTTAAACACGCCATTTGGGCTTATTCTACTCATTGATGGATCAATAGATTGCATGGGAAATGGAAAGTTTAGTCAATCAATTACATGAAACCAAGTATGAGGGACGGAGGCCAAGGAGACAGACAGACAGAAAGACAAACACACACACACACACACTCTCCCAACCTGTGATAAACTGACCAGATTCAGTTAAGTTCATTTGTTCCCCTTTATAAATTCAATGAAATGAATTTGTGGGAATAAACAAAAGTATAAATCATGCACTTTAATTCTACAAGTGTTAATTAATGTTTAAATATATTTCTTTATTCTAAGATAATGAGTCAGCTTACTCTCACATGTAAAGTCAAATATTAAATTAACTTAATTATCAAATAAATAGCTAGTGGGAACAAACTGTTAGAACATGGAGAATCAGGCACTCTCATATTGCAGATCAGAGTACAAAATGGTACAATACCTACAAAGGGGAATTTGGGAATACCTACTAAAATTCCAGATGAATTTACCATTTAGACCCCAAATAACCCACTTCTAGGAATCTATTTTGAAAATACCCCTGTGTAAGTGGGAAATAACATATGCATAAGTATATTAAGTATCTGTTGCTGCATTATAAATATGGCAATCAACCATCCTGGTTTGTACAGGACTGGGGGGTTTACTGAAACTCAGAACTTTCAGTGCTAAAACTAAAACAGACCCACAAAAACTGGGACTGCTGGTAATCCTAGAAACAGATTACTCTAAAATTTAGAAAACATAGGCAATAAGCTCCTTGACAAAGGTCTTGGCAATAATTTTTTTAATCTGACACCAAAAGCAAAAGTAACAAAAGCAAAAATAAATGAGTAGGTCTACATCAAACTAAAGAGCTTCTATACAGCAAAGGAAACCAACAAAATGAAAAGGCAACCTATCAAATGGGAGAAAATATTTGCAAATCATATATCTGATAAGGGATTAGTATCCAAAACATATAAATTCCTACAATTCTGTAGCAAAAAAAAAAAAAAAAACCCACAAAAATCTAATTAAAACATGAGATCTGAATAGACATTTTTCCAAAGAAGACATAGAAATGGCCAACAAAGCATGAAAATATGCTCAACGTTACTAACCATCAGGGAAATGCAAACCAAAACCACAATATCACCTCACACCACGGCCATCCTCAAAGACAAGAAATAACAAGCACTGGTGAGACTTGGAGAAAGGGGAACACTTGTACAATATTGATGGGAATGGAAATTGGGACAGCCACTATGGAAAACAGTATGGAGGTTCCTCAAAAAATTAAAAATAGAACTACAGGGCACCTGAGTGGCTCAGATGGTTAAGCGTCTGCCTTTGGCTCAGGTCATGATCCCAGGTTCCTGGGATCGAGTCCCACATCAGGCTCCCTGTTCAGCGGGGAGTCTGGTTCTCCCTCTTCCTCTGCCCCTCCCCCCTGCTCGTGCTCTCTCTTTCTCTCTCTCTCTCAAATAAAATCTTAAAAAAAAAAAAAAAGGTTAAAAAATAGAACTACCATATGATCCAGCAATTCCACTTCTAGGTATGTGTCCAAAGGGGAAAAAAAAATCAAAAAGATATCTGCACCACCCCCCTCATGTGCAATGCAGCATTATTTACAATCGCCAAGACAGGGATAAATAAAGAAAATGTGGTGTATATATACAATGGAAGATTACTCAGCCATAAAAAAGAATGAAATCTTGCCATTTGCAACAACATGAATAGACCTTGAGGGTATTATGCTGAGTGAAATAAGTTCAGAGAGAGACAAATACTGTTGTGTAATCTAAAACAAAAAACAAATGAACAAACAACAACAAAAAATAAGCTCAAAGATACAGAGAACAGATTGGTGGTTGCCAGAGGCAGGGGTGTGGGGGGTGGGAGGAATGGGTGAAGGGAGTCAAAAGATACAAACTCCCAGTTATAAAATAAAGAAGTCATGGGGATGTAATGCACAGCATGGCGACTGAAATGCAGATTTGAAATGTTAATAATATTGTACTACATATTTGAAAGTTGCTAAGAGTGCATTATAAAAGTTCTTATCACAGGAAAAAAAATGTGTTAACTATGTAGGGTGATGGACGTTAATTAAAATTATTATGGTGATCATTTGGCAACCCATACAGATATCAAATCATTATGCCATACATCTGAAACTAATATAATGTTAGATGTCAGTTTGACCTCAATAAAGAAAGAACAATAAAGAAAGAACTACCAGGGCTAAAACTAGAACAGTCCCAGGCAAACCAGGCTGTCGGTCATCCTGGTAACAAAATGCCCTCAAACAATACACATTTTTTTCTTTTTTGATCTTAGAGTTTCTGGGCATCAGGAAACCAGGTCCAATTTCGCTGGACCTCTGCTTCACAGTCTCTCACAAGGCAGCAATCCAAGTGTCAGAGAGGGGAGAGGTCTCTGAAGGTTTAATTACAGTAGGACCCGCTTCAAAGCTCACTTGCATGGTTCTAGGCAGAATTCACTTCCTCAGGGCTGTTGGAATAAAGGCTTCAGCTACTTGCTGGCTGTGGGCTGAAGACCACCCCCAGTTCCTTTCCATGAGGACCTCTCCAGCATGGCAACTTGCTTCATCAAAACCAGCAAAAGACAGTTTTCTAGCAAGACAGAAGTCAGAAAATTTTTGTGACCCAGTCCCAGTAGTGACAGCCCTTCAACACTGCCATATTCCAGTGGTTAGAAGCAAGTTACTCAAGGGGAGGGACTTAAATAATACCAGGAAGTAGAAATCACCTGGAGCCAGCGAAGACTCTGACCACTCACCTACGTGGATCCAACACATCTGTGTTCTATTTCAAATCTTCCAACTCCCACCTCCTACTCTAGCTAATGCTGCCATAGAAGCCCCAGGTGGTGATCAAGGCAGCACAGGTGCAACCTGGCTGTGTGCTCTGCTTCAAGCCTGTGATGGTGCATGATTCAGATCATGGTATTTTGAGGGTAACAGATGGACAGCAGTAGAATGCTTCTTAACTTTTATTAAAAAAAAAAAAAAAGTAAGAGCTGGAGGGCAGAAAGTTGAAATCAGAGGCCGTAACAGAAAAATCATGGCCCTCTACCTGGGTTCCAGTTAAATCAGATCATAGACCCAGAGCCCACTGACAGAAGGAGAGGCAGTCTTCCTTGAAAAACAACCCCACAAGTCTATTACAAATATATACAGTAAACGTTCCCTCTGTCCTTCCCCAAAGTGACCTGTGGTCTCTTCTCAGAATAACTATATGCAAGAAAGGGAAACACAGAGATGTTTCGACCTTACACTGCTACCAAGAGATCATAAATGTCACTTACTACTATTCTCTGGTTAGAAAATACTGTATGGAGAACAGGTGATACATGAAATTCTGGTCCAAATCCATCTCACAGTAGACTCATTAGTTATTTCTCCAGTAACTGAGTTTATAATTGGGATAAACTTAGAAGATGGAAACCCTCAAACTAGTTCCTGAATTCTGAAGTTAGAGCCTTTATAATAAGGGCCAAGTGGGAGATCGTCGTGACATTTATAGTTCTAACAGCAAAGC
Source organism: Halichoerus grypus (assembly GCF_964656455.1). Lineage (NCBI taxonomy): Eukaryota > Metazoa > Chordata > Mammalia > Carnivora > Phocidae > Halichoerus > Halichoerus grypus. Next base: position 101,783,561 of record NC_135713.1, read on the forward strand.
AAAATCAGGTAACACCCATTTTCTTCCTGGGTATCATTTGAGATGAGGCTGAAAGTACTAAAGTGTGTCCTCTGGGTGTAATTTGAGGCCCACAGGGCAGGTTTCTGCCCCCCCCCAAGTAAGTCTTGCACCCCCTAGTCTATCTTTGCAAAGGAGAGGGGAGACGATTTAACAGGCAGTCAGTTATACTCTCTAAACCACCCATCAGAGGATTTTTTTAGCCTGAGCTAGATACTCTCACTCACAAGATGATCACAGGCCACAAGTGGTATACCCAGAAGGATGTAGAGCAGGACCCCGGGGCACTAGCAGGGCAGCACCAGCAATTTCCTTTAGTGAAAGCCCATGTATCAGCCCACACAGCCATTCAGCACTGACTTCTCACCAGGGACAACTCAAGTTCAAGGGATGAGATGCACAGGAGCCAAGTATGGGAGCTAACCTGGCTTCAAATCCTCACTCCCCAAAGGAGCCAATACTCCTCGTAACAAGTCCCTAGACATAGCTTTCATCAAACCTACAGGACACCCATTACACAAGTCACCACACTTAGGAAAGCCCAAAGCATGGTCTCCTTAGCAGGTTCTTTATAGTTCCTCCCACTCCAGATACAATTCCCCAATCAAGGGAATTTTTTTTTAATCACTTTTATCATCAGCAATATGGTAGAGTTTGCATTCTACCCTGAAGAGGTTGCCAAAGTAATGGAGCTATACGGTTAACCAAAGGGCACGTTCTTATGCAGAAGAAAAACGTTTGTTTACCCTTTACGCACCCATCCTCACACAAGAGAGTCTACAGATTGTGCTCTTTAGGAAGGAGCTATGTAGCTACAGCGTATTCCAATGTCTTTGTGGGGACTGCACAGAAAGACACAGATGGAGGGAGAGGAATTCCAGAACCAACTTTATCTCCTCCACTTGTTTTTCTGCAACAAGTTCTACTTGAAGTAGGAGATCAATGTGGTGTTTTTTTTTGTATTGATTATTTGTTTCAAATAGGGAGGCTACTGTAGCAAACTCCAGCAAAATCTTAGGGCTTCATGTGAAAGCCAGAGACTGAGGTGCTTGGGACTATTAAAGCAGGATGTCCATGTTACCCACTCTCTACTATGCCCTTCAGATCACAGGGCAGGACAGTCTCATCCAGGGTCCAGAAGGTCACATATCAAGCCACCTGGTAGGCTCACCCTGGGTGGGTAATCAGGAGCAGTTCTCCTTAACCTCTGGGATCTCCACTAGCTCCCAATGACACAGGTCCTGAGGCAGCAAGGACCTCTCACCTGTAACTGTTCCTCTGTCGGGCCCCTGAGCCCAAAGGCCCCTTCAACTCTCTGCTCCCTTTTGTAGTGCACTCTCTTTCCCTCTCCCAGATTTTGTCCCTTGGCTCCATTCCATGTCCTCTGGGATGGAGCTGGAGAGAGTTCTGGGTCCATATGGATGAAGGGCAGAATGAAGGTCAAGCATTTACACAGCAGTCAAATCATTTTCCTAATGAGAGTGAGTGACACCGTAAAAATCTCCTGCTCCGTTTTGCTCAAAGGATCTCTTTTTTCTCCCCTTTTGAGTTACATTAAGAACAGGTCCTCTTCTGTCCTCTTAGCCTGATGGGTGCCATCCCCCAGGGGATGGGGGAGAGGCAAAGAATTCATTCTACACATAAATGCTTCCAACTTTCCAGGAGCCTGCTTGGTTTTTTCCAAGAAGCTGAACGTCCATAAAAAAAAGGTTCTTCCTAAAAGAAGATCTCACCTTCTCCCAAGGGTGTGCAGCAGGCAAACACTTCATGGAGACCCACGTTGTCATCTTCAGGGCACTGCTCTGTCCTCCTTGTGGCCAAAATCTCCCTATGCAACTTGTGGACTGGACCAGCCCAATGGAGAAAACTCGATTCTTTTCTCCTACAACAGGTCAAGACATGTCCTTAATGATTCCAGTGGTGCTTTGGTCTATTGTCCAGAGAGCCAAGAAAACAGGCTCTGGGGGGGAGAGTGGGGAGCTGGCATCTATGGACCAAGGAGAGTTGTGCAGTGATTCCTTAATGACTTTGTTTAGCGGGAGATGAAATATAGGGCAAAGTCCGAGAAGACAGAGGGGGGAGCTGGGGAAAGAGAACAGATGTTGTAGAAGATACTCTTTCATGTTTCCTGTGCACCAGAAATCTGCAGATGCATGTTGGCAGGGCTCCAGTCAGAGAGCAGAGGGAGGCTGGGGTTTACACATCTGGAAGTCATTGCAGGGGCAGAGTTCAAACGCTTTCTGCTTCAGCTGCTCTTAGACATACCTTGCCATGCAGACCGTTGCTGAGTGAGGGGCCAGCCGTTCACAGAGTCCCTCTGGCCTCACTCTGGTGGAAGCCCTACCTAAGCTGGTGGGTTTTCCTCTGTATCAGTTCAGTCACATGGAAAAGCTGAAATAATTATAAAAAGAGAGAAGGGGACCAGGGAGGGACGGGAGCAAAAGAGGAGAATGCACCACAACTGAGAGAAGCCTGGCTGGAAATCAAGAAACAAAATGTACTTGGACCAAATCCAGTGCATGAGTTAACTTGAGAGCAAAGAACACCATTCGGGGGGGGAGGGGGGGGCCTTCTCTGCAGCATAGTAACACCCAGGGATCATGCTCACACCACATTTATTTTTCTCAGAAATCCCTGTACATTTTTGCCTTCACTGATTTTAGGAATGTAGAGGACTCTCTTGATCCTGAGGGAATTACTCCCTTTGGAAGGATTTATGGGGTTCTGTAAAGAGGGAAAGCAGGGTCTCTGAGGGCCCGGTCATCACCCCACTGACCTGCAGCCTCCTGCTGCCACCCTGAGATATGGTCCTCCCTCTCAGAACGGGGCAAGGTCAGCTCTGGTGTTTCACTTCCCTCAAGGGAGAAACCCATCTTTGGGGTGTATTGTGTCCCAGCTCAAAGTTGCCACCATGTTCAACTCTGCAGACCATATTGCTTGCTGCTGCTGGCAGCCTTAGCTTGGGACTTCACACAGCCCAGTGTGGTGAGGTGAACTGGCAAGGGGGTGGTAATGAGTTAAAGGCTCCGGGGCATCCCCAGGTTGGTTAATGCAGTCCAAGACCTCAGAAGGATCAGAGTCCACCTGGGGAGACAACAGAGCATTTGAAGAGATGAGTAACAAAATACAACCAAATATAATAAATGCCAAGTGTGAGATAAAACACGTTCAGACGGATCTCCTCGTAATTCTCACCCCCTCAAACCTGCTTAACTTCCTGTACCCACTAATTTGATGGATATCTCTGTCGTCCCCATAGTTGCCCAAGCCAGAAATGTTCACTTCTTCCCCTCCATCACTCTATGTGCCCAATTTGGCCCCAGGTCCTGTTGATGTTATGCTCTTCACATCTCTTGAACGTGTCCACCCCTGAATCCCAGCACCCTTGGCATCTCTAGCCTGAACCACTGTAGCTGCCACCAAATCGGTCTCCCTTCTGCCAGTCTTGACCCTTGAATCTATTCTCTGATTTCCTTCCTAAAATACAAATTTGAGTGTGTCCTTTCTCTAAACAGTTCAGTGATTCTCCACAGCTTTCAGAACAATGTTCAGCCTCCTAAGCATGAGATATAAAGTCTTCATGATCTGGTTTTTGTCCAACCTTCCAAACTTCATCTTCAGGGTGTGCTGCTAAATGTTGAATAACCAGACCTCCAGACATACCATGTGTTATCTTATAGACACACTTCCCCTAGAACAAAAGGAACTTCTACCAACTTCCTGGTCACACCCCAATCTCTCCTTCACCTGGGCCTCTGCATGTATTTCTCTCTCTCTCTGCCCAGAAAGACCTTCCTCCTTCCTCCCTAGTCATCCTTCAAGACCTGTCTCCTCCAAGAAGTGCCCCCATAGCAAGCACAGTGGCCATGAAAACGCTGCACTGTAATCGTGTGCTGTGGGGCCTGCTACTCTAGCCAGGCACCAGTGAGAACAGGCACTATCTTCATCTCTGCACCCATACTGCCTTACACAGTTCCTGGCACATAGTAGCTACTTAGTAATCGCTGAATCAAAGAATGCAAACAGTGCTAGTTTTTAATTTACTACTTATACTCTACCCTCTTGTACAAAGATTGTAAGTGCTATAGGCCTTCCACAGCTCTGGGGACTACACAGAGTAGCCAGAGAAGACTTCTTGGAGTAGAGTTGCCAGACTTAGCAAACTAAAATATAGGATGTCCAGTTAAATTTGATTTTTACATAAACAATGAGTATTTTTTTTAGTATAAGTATATCCCATGAGATATCTGATAAATACTTACAGTAACAAAATATTTGTTTATCTGAAGAGCGCATTTAACTGGGTGTCCTGTATTTTATCTGGCAAGCCTTTATTTTGAGGAGGCTGCATCTGAGCAATAACTTGATAAATGAGTCAGATTTAGAGAGGACAAAGAGAAAGGGGGCTGGTTCTTCTCATTTGAGACTGGCGGGAGGGGCCAGGAGCAAAGGGCTCAGAGAGTGGAAAGCTGCAAGGAATTTTCAGATTGGTCTGGCAAGAGGATGTTGTCTGTGCTCAGGAAGGATGAGAAGCTGAACACAAAAATGGACACTGAAATTGAAGTGACTGGAGAGGAGAGAAATATAATTATTCAGACATTTGTTCAGAGTTTATAAGTCCTCACCTGGCCCAGAGGTGACTGGAAAAAAGGACGGGAAGAATGGGCAGATTACTAAATGGGGGGGAGGGGGGATAAAAGGGAGGATCTAAAGAATCCTTGAAGACTGAAGACTCAAGAGAAGAAGCCAGACTGGAAAGGGCAAGCAAGGAGGATGAGCTTCATTTAGACAAAGTGACTCCAACGTGACAGTAAAATGCACAGCTGAGTTGGAGATGGGGTGCTAGGGTGTGACAATGATGGTGGAGTGACCCTGTATATATGACTGGGATGGTTTGCAAGGGCTCTCTGTTGCTTACATGACACAGAAACCTAACCCTAACATGCTGCTGTGTTCAAGACTCCACATTCCAGAGCTTCTCAAGAGTCCTCCAGGCCACCAAGGGGACATCTCGCTCTCTGGCTTCCTGATGGAATGACTGATGTCGTTCACCATAAGACATTCCTAAGATGGAAAAGAGCATTTTTCCAGTAAGTCACCTAACTGTGCTGTTAATCCCACATGTAACAGAGTTCAAATCCAATCCTGAACAAAGTGCTTATGTACATGAAACTGGCAGAGGAGCAGTCTGTAGAAATCACAGATATGAAAGTGCTTTGAAAATTACAATGCACTACACCAGAATAGTACTATGCACACCAGCTGAGTATCTCCCAGATAACTGAAAATGCCCAGACATTTAAAATTACGTTTGTGTACTGCCAAACATCTGGATATCTCAAGACAGTCCGATTCAACCCTTTCCCTGACATTCCCTATGCCCCCCTCATCTTTCTCATAAATACCAGTTACCACCATCCATCATATTCTATAAGCAATACCTTATTTTGTGTTTTCTCTTACTACCCACAAAAATGTACAAGCCTGGAGGGCAAAAATTGATATCTTTACTTTTCAAAGGAGTGGGTTCATCGCATAGATATATCTTGGTAGCTCGAAAGTGTCCTGAAAAGACAAATATGAAAAAAATCTCCAAATCACAACAGCCATTGTCCTATAGCGGGGCATCCAACTGTCATGCAGGCGTATTAGGAGACACTGTCCATGTGAACAACTTGATTGTCCTCACAATAAGACAACTGTAGGCCAGTGCCTAATTTCCCTCCTTGCTAAGCTGGGCTCTTTGGTATTTCCTCTCATACCCCAAGAGGCCTCAGAGCCTCACCCCAGCCGCGCTGAGGATTGACTCAACAAAGACACCATGTGGACCATGCTTTTCTCATCATCCTGGGATATTGTGTTTGAGTCCAATGCCAGAAAAGAGCCATATTTGAACTCAGATTCCAGAAACCAGCATGTCTACTTGAGCCTATGGTTCTTTTTGCACAGTTCATTCCCCTGTCTCTGGAGCAATCCTAACTGCCTCAGAGTGTTGACTGGACACCGCCTTGCACATGCTATTCTACGGAGCAAATGGAAGAGAAAGGATTCCTGCTCAGCTTCCCAGCATGAACTGGCAACTCTGATGTAGACAAACACAAAAAATACACCAGCTGAAGCTGAGATGAGCCTTGAAAGACATCCAGCTGCACTCTTCAACCCAGCTGATATGTGTCCTGCTTAAATAACGGAACAGACTGGTAAGTCTTGGAGAACCCAGTGCTAAAGTCCAAAAAGTTGTCATGTCTGAGTGTGCTTGCCCTCCCTGGGAAGCAGGAGGCTGGGGGGGGGGGGGGAGGATTCGGTAGCAGGATGTCAGGAAAGATGGAGGGGTCCTAACTGAGACCCTACTAAAGAGCTGACTCTTCCTTGGAGTCTAGTGCCAAGGAGATGGATGGAAATTAGCAGGGACAGGTGGGCCACAAGGCCCACAGGGGGCAAACTAGAGAACCTGAGGAAGTCACGGGTGGTAGCACCTGAATTCCCAACAGGTCATGGTGATAGGAAACCTGCTGCCCTTCTCACCATTCCTCACTTGACTACTCTGTCTCCTCTCTCTCCCATGTCAGTCATATGGCCACCCACAAAGAGGCCAGAGAGGAGGCTCCCCTGCTGTCTCCTTCTAACACAGGGGACTTCCTCCTGCAGGTCCTCCCCTTCCTCTGTAAGGTCATCCAGCCTCACGGAGCCTATCAACCCTTTCTCTTTTCCATTCTCATCCTCAGTTGATTCATTGCAGTATTCCTTCGGCCTCCTAATTACTGCCAGACGTGAAGCTGATGGGTCGGCCTTTACAGACACTCTTACTGCCAGATCCTCTTCCTTTCATTGTCTGGAAGCCTGTCTCCATTTAAGCCCTAATCCTTTTTGCCATTTTTGACCTAGTTTCCATTATTTTATATTTTTCCATATTAAGTTAAATAAGCCACTTGTCAACCTGCATATATCTTATTGGATCCAGTTCTTCTTTTGTGACTCAAATGAATGCCTGATGGAAAAAAAAAAAAAAAAAAATTCTACCAGCCAGTAGTATTTATCCACTTTCTTAACTTACAGAATAAAGGACTAGATGGAAACCCCTTTTAAAAATTCTGGTGATGTTCCTTAACAAAGCAAAGCAGTGCTATAACTCATTACCCACCTACTCTCTGCTGTCTTCAGACAGACCAATGTGTTTAAATATATAGAAAATATGAAACGTGTGGATAAGGCCCTCCTTACAACTGTTAAATCTAGCCATTACTGAATGAAAAAGTGCTAACAGTTGATGAATGTGTTCCATGGGTAAGGAAGAAGGAGTAACTGAACAAGAGAAGAAAAGAAGAATGAGGAATGAAGAGTTTAACAACAATAATTAGACACTCACATAAAAGGCATAATTAATCCTCCCTCCTTATCTTAAGCCCCAGATAACTGTATGTGTGACTAGGCAAAAGCCTAAGAAGCATGCTGTGGAAAATATTATTTCTTGAAACATACATGGCATGATCACAGGTATGAGTGACAAAGACACGTTTAGTGATAACCCAGGGACTAGTCCACCGCCCCTTTCTGGGTGTATTTCACAAGGAATCACACGTACTGTGTCTGTACCACAAAACCTCTGCACCAAACAAAACTTTTAAAGGCTCTCACTATTGCTTTAATATGTTCTATCTTGCTTATCCATCATTTAGGGAGACATTAGGACTACTTAGGGGTGTTTTCAGGTACTATTCTTAGTCTTGTTTTTCTTCTCCAAAATCAAATAGTCTCAGAGCTGATGAACTGAAACTGGAGAGCAGTGGGATTCTCAGGGATTGCACCCAGAAATACTCATGTTAAGGTGGTTTTATAATCCTGGTAAGGAGTGATAACTGCCTTGTCCTGACTGGTAGAACTTGCACTGTGCAATCCAGAGATAACATCTGGGACAAGTGAGAAATAAGCAAACTGATTGGTTTTGACCCTCCAAGAAGATGACCTGATGCTTATCCAATCCTCATTGAATGATAGAGTCAATCCATTCTATTTTAAAAGAATATTTTTATTTTTTTAAATATATTTTTAAAAATTTATTTATTTTATTTTTTAGAGAGAAAGAGAGAGGGGAGGAGGAGGGGAAGAGGAAGAGAATCTCAAGCAGACTCCCCTCTGAGAGCAGAGCCTGATGCTGGGCTTGATCTCACAACCCTGAGATCATGACCTCAGCTGAAATCAAGAGTTGGACACTTAACCAACTGAGCTACCCAGGTGCCCCTAAAGGAATATTTTTAAACTACTGATAAAATATCAATAGTAAAAAATGAATTAAAATAAATAACAGGAATAGCTGTGACAAAAATGTGCTATGCACTTTTTATGCATTATTTTAACACAACCATCTATCAGACAGGTATTATTATGATGTACATTTTATAGATGGAAACCTGAGGTTTAGTTAGCTAACCAATGTCAAAGGACACTAGGTAGATGTGCACAGGTCCATCTGAACCTTGAGTCCATGCACTTAGGTACAATGCTTTAAAATACATTTACAATAGAAATTTTTCTAATCAGATATGTAAAAAGGATAGCAAAACCAATTACAATCACATTCACTCAGAGACAACTTGACAAAATCTCTTCTACATATATCATACATATCCCCACAATTTAACAAAAAAGGGAGCAGAGATCATTCTTAACATATTGTTGTATAAGCTTCATATTTTCATTTGAATTACTGCGTGGAGGTCTTTCATGTCAATACGCTTCTATTACATTGTATTTAATGACTGTTTTCCATTGTTATCCCTACACCATAATGTATATAATCAATCCTCCCCTGGGACATTTTGATTCTTATACAGAGTGATGATATAAATATCCTAATAACTGACTTCTTACACACATTTTTACAACCTTAAGATAAATTCCTAGAAACAAAGTATAGGTTTATCATGTATTGCCAAACTGCCTTGAGAAGTGTGAACTTTCATTCTTATCAGCAATGTATTAAAGAGCGTCCTCTTTCCCACGCCAGCGCTGGGTGTTAGCATTTTATCATCTCTGCCAATTTTAAAGGGGAAATAATAAAATCTCATTGATCTTTTATTTGCTCTTCCTTAATTAGCACTAGGGCAGGGCATTTTTCATGTCTTTGGTATTTGTATTAGTGCTTTTGTAAAATATCTACTCCTGTCCATACATGATTTTCTTTCAGGCTCATTACATAGTAATCATTTGCCAAAATAATGCATTAAATATATTTCTCCCAATTTTTAAATTTTTTGCAATTGCAGATAACTTAAAATTTTTCTTCTTTGGTTTCTGTCATCATCATCATCATCCATAAAAAGAATCTCTGTCTATCCTAAGGTTATAAATATATCTAAGTTTTCTTCTTATACCTCAAAGTATTTTTTACCATTTCAATATTTAGTTCATCTAGAATTTTTTGGTGTAAGATGTACTTTATTTCTTACCATTTATTAAATCAAAATGTCCAAACACCATTTACAAAACAATCCATAAATTCATAACTCATTTGTAATTACTTATTGATTTTATACCAGAACTTTATATATACTTATGTTCATTTCTAGCATTATTGGTCTAGTTCATAGACTTTTCTTCTGATTCCCTTGCTACTATTATCTATTTCAGTTCCTACAGCTTTATAAGCCATATTAATGTCTCAGGGTGCGGTTTTCCCATCATTATTACTATTTATTCTTCCAAATGCATTTAATAATAATTACTATTGTCAGTTCCCCCTCCAAACAAAAATGACATTATTGTTAGAACTGTGTTAAATCATTAGAATAATGTGGAAAGAATTGATAGTCTTACAATTTGAGTAAATTGTTCCTACTAGGTACAAGCAAGGCATGTCCATTTATTCAAGTTTTATTTTTCTCAATAATGCATTCACTTTCTTCATATATATTATAATGTGTGCCATTTTATGAATAAAATTATCTTTGTGACATTTTACAACTACGATGAATCATAGTAAACAACTGGAATCCAAGCGGTCCTCATTTTGACAAAGGTAAAGCTGATGCGCAGAGTCACCCTCTTCATTTGCAACACAACAGGGTATATTAGAGCTGCAGTTAGCCCCAGTGACACTGTCTCCAGGACATATCCCTAAAGATGTGTCCGATTTCCAATCGCTACCACCACCACCCTGCTCACGGCACCAGGGACTTTGCTGACTTTGCCTAGGCTGTTATTTGTATAACTTCCTAACTGACACTCCTGATTTCACACTTTGCCCTTTAATCTATTCTTTGAATTTCAAAAATGAACAAATCATACCACTCCCCTGCTTATTACTCTCCAGGGGTCTCTTAAATCCAAAAATCCTACTCTGGCCAACAAGGCTCTACAAGATCTTGACCCCATGTGCCTTTCCAACCACACCTCCGACCTGCTCTCCCTTCTCGGGGTGCTCCACCACCCTTGCTTTCATTCAGCTCCCCCCACCATCCCTCTGCCTCAGAGCTCTTCTTCCAAAGGGCTGCTCCTTCTGACCATTCAAAACTCACCTTAAGTGTCACCTGCTCAACAAGATCCTCCCTGATCATCCAGTTTAAGGTAGACACCATGACTCTTATCATATCTTCCTGCTTTATGTTTATAAAAACATTGATCATGAAATTTTAATTTGTGTACTATGTATCATCTCCTCTCAGCCTGTCTCCCTCATCTCCATTTTGAAGGCAAAGTCTTAAAATAGTTGTAATTTCTGTCTTGAACACTACAGGATTGCCAGGGACTAGATAAGTACCCGGCACATATCAGATGCTCAATAAAAATCTGTGGAATGAATGAATAAATGAACAAACTCATATTTTTCTGAGTCATGGTGAGCACAATTTGGTGGAAGCAGCATGCATTTTACAACAAAGCAGATCTGTGTTTGCATCTCAGCCCTAGTCCTTGTTTGAGTTTCTGGGGAAAATACTCAAAGTCTTGGAATACTGCTTTTTTCAGTCATAAAATGAGGTGATTAGTAATTGCATCACAGAATTTGACAATTTAATAAGAAAACAGTATAAACACTAGTATAATTCCTAGCACACAATAGGTACTCAAGATATGTTTGTTCTTTGCCCATTCCTGAACTGCTTTCACTCACCAACTAGCATATTAACCTATGTTACACCTGGGAAACTAAGAAACTTAGTGCCCAGAGAGTCTCAATATTAGGTTAAATCAGCCTTTCAAAGTAGGTACAAAACCGGAAGCGCTGACATCTGAGATAGGTCTTTGTTGCAGTTTGCTTTCTGAAATTCAGAAGGAATAGACAAAACATTTCAGCAAATTATTCCCTACCCTAAACTGCAACATAGAGTCAAAGACAAGGACAAACAAGTCGACAATAAACTTCATTTTGCTACAAATCAACACAATTAGGGTCTTTAATCTTAATGCCACATTAGGGGAAAGTACTCATTGCTCAGATGTCATATAGCACATTGGAACTATAAAAGGGGGCATTAAACATACTCCCCAGAGGAGGATCCAAAATTCAAATAAATCGATGATTATGGTTTCCTAAAGCAATTTCACTGAGTTTCCATGAGCCACCAACATCAGCGGAGTACATAAATTATATAAGGCTATAAAGTCTGACATAGTAAAAGTGGTTCGTTCTGAAAAAGGAAATGAATTCTTTGACCTTGACTATCAAAACACCACCACTGATTTTTTTTTTTTTTTACACTTTCCTCTGGAGTTTACACTTGAGAAGTCAGTTCATTTTGTTTTCTCTTTTGTTTATATTTTGGGGGTTTAAGCCCATGGATACAAGTTTCCTAAATCTTAGGAAGGGTAGGCTTGTCATCAAGAAGGCTAACAATCCCTGTTCATGTTACCCTTCCAATCATGAGCAGCCCTTCTTAAAATCAGGACTTACTCCATTTGAAATACTACCTGGAAAGTAGTGGGCACAAAATTACAGGTCATACCCTATAATGCAGAGGTTATGTGAGCATTTTTTTTTTTTTTTAACAAACATGCAGCATATGCTTTCCCACGAAGTACTAGAAGAGAACCAGCCAGCACCAAGAAGGAGGAGTACCAGCCAAGCATGGCAATTGAGAGTGCAGATTTCAGAACATACTGCTGAGTTTGAATCCCTGTTCTACAACTTACTAGCTGTGCGAACCTGGGCAAGTTACTTTTCCCTTCTGTGCCTCAGTCTTCCTGTCTATAAAATGAGAAAGATGATAGTGCCTACATGATACAGTTTTAATGAGTTCGGATTTGCAGGGAACTCAGTAAAGCTTATTAAAGGCTTTCTATAACCCAGTTACAACTTAAGGGAGAATTTTCATGTTTCTGTTCTGTGACTTTGTGTTCTCAGTTAGATGAGAAAGTGAGCCCTCCCACAGCCTTAGTGGAGTGATGAACAGGGACTCTCTTCACCTTGCCCTACCTTGTTCCTCCTTTGTCCCACAAGGTGGAAGAGGTAAACAGGAGTCGTCCACTCACTTTTATCAGTGAGAAAATGACATCAGTGAAATGAATAAAAAATCCAATCCTACTCATCTTAAAAATCAAAAGAGGATACAGTAATTGAACCCTGGTCCTCGGGTTTCCAGGCCTTCCTATCACTTCCTACAGGTGTCATAACAAACTGTGACCTATTCTCAGGGCAAAGATGCTGCAGGTAAGTATTCACTGCCTGGGCAAGTATAGAATATCAAAATTTCCTCCTTCAGAGGGCCCCCCCTCCCAGAGTCAAAAGAAGTAAAATAAGACAACACCATTTTAATGCTCCCAAAAATATAAAGCTGTGGCATGAAAAAGAACCCTTCAAACTCTTCAGAGGGTCAATCTGATTGTGCCCCATACCTCACTACTCACTACCATGCTGTCTCACCTTTGCCCCAGGTACTAGATGATCTCTTTGAAATCTGAAAATGACTTGCAGTACATGCCATGAGAGCAGCCCACCTGCTGAGAAAAATTTAAATGAAATGTTTTTGGTTTGGGTTTTTTTTTTTTTTTTTTTTTTTTAACCATGAGATGGGAGTGATTTTAAAACTAAGGTTTGTAGGGGGAAGAAGAACCGAATCTGGATGCTAACCAAAGAGGGCTGTTCGCAGGTATTGGGCAGCCAGATAAGCTATGGGTCTCCCCAAGAAGCAGCACAGACTCTCCTTAACTAGAGGATAATTCAGGAAAGTGAGAACAAAGACAGCAAGAGCTCATTCATCACAACTGTAATAATGAATAGCCATAATGACAGTGGAAGGAGAAAGCAGAGAAAATAAAATGTTTCAAGATGGAGAGGTGGTTAGGAAAACTGCATACTGATCATTTTTCTTCAGGAAACACCACTGAGAAAAATTAAGTCTTTAACCTCTGATGGCTTTCCTGTAGCTAAGCCACAGAAATCTAATTGAGAGACTCAGGTCCACAGAAATCTGCCGTCTGCTCTGGCTTCAGAATCATATTATTATGAGCCTTGGACTTGATTACTGTAAGAAACAAAGAATTATTGCCTAAGCACCATTATAAAGACTGTATATCCAAATGATGCTTTTCTAATCGTTGTTTATTAGTCTTTCCCCGTTACCTCCAGCAAAGAGATGATGGAGATACCTCAGGGGACACTGTATTCTGTTGGTTCTGGGTTTTTTCCAAATGCATTTTGTATTTCCCTTGTAGAAAACACACAGAATTGAGTGCCTGTATAACAGACAAGAGGACAATTACTTTTGGGATATCACTGTAACATTACTGATACTCCAATACACCTTTTTATCTTTGGGGCTAGGAAAGATGTTGCAACCACACAGCTCGTCACAATTATGTGCTTGCATGCTTGTTATATTTGCCCATTGCACATTCGGAGACAGGGCAAGTGTACTGTTGCATTTGCTCACAATGTTTAGCTCTAACAGTATCTGCACAGAACAAACCCCAGCCAAGAACTGGGTCTCCAGGTAGTTTTATACTTTTTCATTTTCTAGCTACTGGCAGGTATGAACAATTTGACAAAGCCAACAGGCTTTCAGAGGAGGAAGAGGCAGCTGAGATGTAATCTCAGAACTCCCTCTGTTCTCTGTTAGAGTAACTTTATTCAGTGTTGCCTTAAACCTCCATCTCTTGTTCATCAGGAAAATCCCCATGACAAACATCACCCCCTCTGGTGGCCTTCACTAGCTGTCTCAAAACAGAGAGAATGGCCCTCACCTTCTCCTGCCCAAGCAACTCCCTTTGCACAAAGCTTTTTCACACTCATCACTTCTAATTATAATGACCCCTCTGCAACTCTGCCTCCCCAGTTTGGTTTTTGAAAACCTAGCACCAAGCCCCATGCCTGGCTCTCAGGAAATGTTCTCTGAATAAATGAATGGATGAATGAATAAATGAATGGATGAATGAATTAATCAACCAAGGATTACAATTAAATGGTCAGGAAGGCTCAGGAACATGAGATGTTGACACCTGCTAGGAGTACAATTCTCTCGTTAGGTATGCAGTTGACGCTACAATCACAAAAACAGGACTCCCAAGAGAACACAGTAATTTTTCATTAACCAAAGTATCCAGTATTGGTTGCATTAGCTTCATTGTTTATGGCATGCATTTTACATAGCCTGTGGGGGTAAAATTTAGTAACCACTGTATCAGTTCAAGGAAATAATAATGATGCTGTTGATGATGATAATGAAACAACCAGTAACGGGCAATACAGGTTAATTTACCATAAAGAGTAGCAGTACGAGTAGGTTTGATTTTTGGTGATGGCCTTGTTCTGGGGCTGGGCAGTAGGTTCACATGTGTTCACTATTCTATTAAAAATTCTGAACTACACATGTCTTGAACCAAAGATTATGATCAAAGATCAATAAAATCCTGCGCTAAAATAGAACAAAAAATAAAGAAAGCAAACATCCTACAATGTGTAATTCTCAACCTATTATTATAATTATCTTTGGATAGCACTTCAACTTAAATAGCACTCAGTGTTCTATTTCATGTAATGATTTAGATTTTTGTCTAAAGTTTAATGAAGTCCTTTGTTAATATGGAAAGTGGTAGATAGCGCTCAATATCCGTAAGTGAGCTGAACATATAAGACTTTCATTATAAGCAGATGTTCTATTTTAGGGGACATTACAGACTCATAACCTATTTGTATCTACACAATAAACTATGTTAAAAATAAATTAATAAATAAAAACAGCAGGGTTCTATGATATTCAGACACAAAGCTTAAATGGACTTGTGAAAATCAATTCAATCCTTATTTTCCTGCATTCACGAGCAATGCCCTGAGTTGTCATAAAAACTAATCCTGGTTAAAGTTCAATTCAGAGGACATAATTGAATTAACCAATGTTCCAACAACAGTAACAACAATAAAAAGAATAAAAACTGAGTGATGACTTCACACTTGCGTAAGGCTTTACTGTGTCCATGACATTAGAACCTGTATTTGTTACCAATGCGAGGATCCTTCAGCATGCGGTCGGTACAGCAGAGCACCCAGTATGAGGCGGATAAATATTCATTAGTGACAGTGATCGAGCCAAAGAGGCCATCTACAGTGCTGTGCATCATTCACTCAGGACTCTGTATGATATCTGACCATAAACACTTCATTTTATGGCCGGCTTAACACTTACCTTCAGAGAGCAACACAATTCACAGGAATGAAGTTAGAATTTAAGTAGCGGGAGCATTCTACCCTGTGAGGCTATAATGGTGCCTAAGAAGAGTCAATTAGCTTCAGGTTCAGAGCCAACCTTGAGCACAAGAGGATTTTTAATCATGAAGAAACTGCAATCTTGCTATGTTATTCTAGTGACCTCTGGGTCACTTAAAATGTGGGTTACAAAAGGCTATCACTCCTGTTGCCTTTACAACAAATGCTCTAAAGATGAGTCTCACGGATTGCAACCTGTCGTGCAAGGACCTTAAAGGGACTGCAATGTCACAGAATATGGGTTAAGGAAAGGGCTTTCTCGAGGAAAGTGGAGGCTTGCATAGCTAGGCTCAGCAAGAGGAGAGGAGAGGAGGTGGGATCACCCCTTGCCCTCTGAAGAGTGGCCAGGGCTCCCTGCTAGACAAGCAGTGTGGCTTATGGTCCAGTAAAGGAACCCAAGGCCCTTTCCTCTGTACCTCTGTTAAGGACATGCAGGAGAAAGTGGCCTTGTTATAGGAAATGCAGACAGATTCTTGTTGCTAGGTGGGCTGTGTTTAGTGCTGTTACTGTAGTTGTCCAGGAAATCCAGCCACCCAGCATCCAGAGATCTTGAAGCCCATGTGGGATTACAGGCCTCCCTGCTGGGACAAAAGCCACCTGTCATGTGAGAAGCTGAACTGGGGCACAACATCTCCACCCGGCAGAGGGAAGCCCATAAGACCAGCTGAATCACTGTTGAGGCAACCCAGAGAAGGCATCTATGGTCATTTGCAGATACCCGTTACTTGCATCACACTATGACCCATAAAGTCTGCAAAGCCTGAATCTTTTGCTTCCCTGTGTCTTGACTTGCCTGTATTAGAACGATCCTGTTATAGCTAATGCCAAATAAGCATTCTGTATCTTCCTTGTAAGAAGAGGGCATCCCTACCCAGGTTCCTTTCTTTTCTTAGAAATATTTCTGTACAAAGCAATTCTAAATCCTTGGCTTCCTTTTATTTTGTAATCCTATTATACTGGGACCAATGAAGGAAAAAATAAAACTAAGGTATAGATCACATTTGTCATCAGAGCTCCTGACCTGCACACTGCCTCTCCCTCACCAGGCACCAGATCCTTGGGTTGCCCACCTGGGACTCAGCCTCAGAGTGCTAAGCTCCTGACCTGACCCCCTTTTGCCAACAAAATGTACCTGCTTCCTGCCCCAAGCTGTAACAATAAATGGTGATTCGATATGCAGATAAATCAACCCTCTTAAACTTTTTCATGATTTAGTGTGCAGTGCAATGGGTGAACAAGGAGTGATAAAAATTCTGGGCACTCAGAGAGGATATGTTTGTCAGGGAAGGCTTTCGTGTTCCTTACTTTCTGGCCTGGGGTCCTTTTTACACTTGACTTCAGGTTGGCTTGCTGCCAGCCAGGAGCCTGGACTGTAACAGCCCTTATGTAACATTGTTGAAGTCCTTTGGTTAAGTTCATGCCAGCTTTTTGTCCTGATCTATATATTCCAGTTCCTCCATTGTCTATTTTGTCATTATTTATTGGACATGTTATTGCTGCAGACCACTAGTTTCCTTTATAGAATGAGGTTCTGTGTAAATAAATCAGTAATATACACTTTAGGTGTTGCTTCCTAATAGTTTTTGGTGTACATGAATCTCAAAAATAGAGCTCCAGTCTCAAGTTCTTGTTGATTAGCTATTAAATACTTGGTTTGCTATTTACAATGCCAAAACAGTGTACCAAACCTGGAACCCAAAAATCCCAGTTTGTTTCCTGATCCTGCATTTGGTTTTTTTCCCTAACTCTCCTCTTTCCTCTTCTGTTTCTCCATACGGGGGAGGAGTGGGGTGTCATAAGAAAAAGATGCAAAAGGTGCACACCACAGGAAATCACCAAAGACTCTGTATATTCTTGGCAACCTTTCACAGTCAGGGAAAAAGTTTTTGTTAAGAAAAAAGGAAATATCATGCTGAAATAATTTATTAACTGATTAAGTACCAAGATAAGTATGACTCAAGTCTCATTAACAAACCAACTTCCAGCCAACCCTTCAAACCTCTTTTAGGAGATCTTTTCATATTCCTTACAGTAAGTTTCCTAAGGTCTAAAACAGATTGCTTAAACTTGAGCCCAAATCAACAAAATTCTCCCCAGGATTCCCCAAGCCCTCCGGGTGAGGGCCTGACAGCTGGACGTGAGCAGGACACAGGAAATGCTGTGTGTGCTACCTGGTGCACACCAAGGAATGTCTGCAGCCTTTGAGAACCAAGCAGGTACCTGTCTGGGTTTCCCATGGTCTCCAGGAGCTGGGAACTAGACTAAGTCACACCATGTTTCAGCTGCAGCAAAAGAAATAAACGGCAACGGTACAATTCCAACAACAAGCAGGTGGCACTTTTTTGACATCAAAGAGGTTATCCTGAAAACACAATTCATTGGCTAGAAGATAGGTAACACACCTTTCTCACAGGCAAAGAAGCCTTGAAGCTGTCAGTTCATCCAGGTCTTCTGATTCTCTTCTCTACAGTGGGCATGTGAGACCCCTTCGTAATATATATGAATGCATAAATGAGCAAAGAAACGGCCGAATAAATGACACTCCTGTCACTGTTTCAGAACCACTAGAGGACAAAATTAGAAACTGCAGCATGAACCCCAGGTCTTCTGCTTGTCAAAATGCTTCTCAGTTGCTTTTACTTCTGTATTAATCAGCCTCTGGCTGGTTCAAGATTTGTCCTCACAGAATGAGATTCTTTCCTTTGCTTTTTTT
The DNA here is from genome assembly GCF_964656455.1 of Halichoerus grypus. Classification (NCBI taxonomy): domain Eukaryota; kingdom Metazoa; phylum Chordata; class Mammalia; order Carnivora; family Phocidae; genus Halichoerus; species Halichoerus grypus. The sequence continues at coordinate 101,801,986 of NC_135713.1, forward strand.
TTTAATATCAAATTAAGAATTCAAATCCTTTGTGATGTACCTCTCTGAAATCTACAATGATTTTTTTTCTTCTCAAATACTATGTCACATTCAATTCTGATAGCTATAGGATACAGAGGATCTTTTCTCATTTTAAAAAAACTCATCAAAAAAATCATCAAAATACCTGAATATTTTAAGTATGACTGTGTGATGAAATGTCCTATATAAACCACTTAGATTCCCGACGCGCTATGGCGCCTGACACCAAAATCGAATATCCCGGTATACAGAAGTACCGTATGTATCAGAACTAGCCCACCTGCTCCAGAATAAGCTCAGGTAGATGACCACAGCCCACCTCCCCCATCACTCTCCCTTCACACACACCATCACTCCCACCCCATACAAAATATTTCCCTCCACACAACTTCCCGGATGGACACAGAGGTATCTCCGCAAAATAGAAGCTAAAAACTTCTACCCTAAATATAATTCAATTATAAAGTCTAATTATAGATTTATATTCTTTCAGATACTTCAAAACAATAAAAACGATTGTTTATATTGCTGTAGGCTCAGATTCTGCCAGCATGTTGAGTATCACTGTCCTTAGAGTTACATACTCTCATTAACATAATTTTTCCCTAAGCAGGAACCAGTTGATTTCTCTATCATGAATTGTATTTCCAGCTGAGTCAATGCCTCTGTGGCATTGAGCTGGGACCTGTCACAGCTACAGTTTTCCTATCAACTTGCACTGCTTTTCCCAGCCATGTTTGTAAAAGTCCAGTTTTCCCAGGCCTCCTGCTTTGTGGATAGTGGGAAATGTTATAGTTATGCTTAGACAGAAGTTGATGAAAATTGTATGAGAAGTAGAAAAATGTATGTATGTATATACACACGTGTGTTTATTACTATATCTATAGCCCTCATCTGGTTGTAGGGGAAGCAGGTTTCTTTTTCCTCCAAAGAGATCCACATTATGTTACCAGGCTTTATCTAAATACAAATTTCAACACAACCTAGACCTTTTCCTTTTCATTTCCTTGCATTTCCTCCCTTGAATAATTTCTGAGCTCAACTCCTGATCTGCCACACAGTGGCTTCGTGACAGTGGACAGGTTACTTAACTTCTCAGAACCCCTCTTGAGAATGGAGGATATTAACATCATCTGATTCGGAAAGTTGCTATGGGGACGAGATAAGGGAACATCCATGTTAAGTTCTGGGTGCTTCTACTCACTTGTGTTAAATAACTTTCCACTCCTGCCTTTCTTCAGGAGTAAGGTCATTTGGGCCATTACATGAACACCCTCCCTTCAAAGCACAAGCTTGAAAAAACTCAGCTTTTCATCTCTCTGTCCATCAGTAAATGATACTCTAGACACACACAGAATGCACAAACACTTTTAATAACTGTGGTAGTGGCATCAAGGGAGTCACATAAAAGACATTATGTTTTCAAGTAAGGAGTTACTTTCCAAGTATTAACTTACCAGCTTTCCACACACCAAGTTCCCACAGCAGTCCAGAACATCTGAGACCCTGCTAGCCTCAAGTTTCCCCTAATGGGGCACTAACTGTTTTCAAAGAAATGCCCCTAGTGTGCAAGCTGTCTATGTAGAACACAAGTAGATTAAGTAATGGTAAAGTTAACCCATCATTCTGATGTCTACAACGTCATGCTTCAGAAGATTCCAGGAAGGACCTGGTTGGAACTAAACCTATTTAAAATCCAATAAAAATATTTAATATTTAAATTACAAGAGTATCAATCACTGAACACCTCCCTCAAAAAACAAACACAATTCTATCACTGCTCCCCACAACATTTACTTTTCCTGAAATGATTACATCTTTAATACACATGCACACACAAATAACCATCACACATGCGCACTCCACTCCTGCGATACAAAGTATTTTCTTGTGAAAGGCTCTTTAATTTTGTGTTTTCCTTCTTTATTTGCAACCTGGTTTAAGGACTTTAAAATGAGGTGTTTTAACAGCGCCACCTTGTGGCAATAAGCCATTTCAAATTCATCTACCCACTGTCTCTTCCCCCACATTTCTGTTTTGCGAGTGGTTTTTTTTCATTTGTATTCATTAATCATTCGTCAGCGTTGGTGTTACTGAAGAAGATAGGATTTCATCAAAACAAAGTAGGCCATTAAAAATACTAACAAAAAAGCAATAACATGAGCCAAACAGCAGAACCTGTACACTTAAGAATATGCCACTCTTCGGGGCAAGAAATGTAGCTACAAAATCAGTTATGAAGAAGGAGGGAGAGAGAGAAAGAGGAATCCCAAATGGGTTTTAAACCTGATTTAAAGCATTTTGGCTAGTTTTCTTTTTACATCCACCACATTTTCTACCCGTTGCCAGTCTGAGAGCCAAGCAGCTTAGAACAGCAAGCAAATGCTTCCCAGCCACAAACAATGGAATATTAAAGCCATTGATATTCTCCTCACAGCAGCTGGAGCCAAAGCCAGGTGCTAAAGGAATCAGTTGTTTATGAAGAAATAATCAAATATTCCTGCCTGCCTTCCTTCCTCCTCATTGCTGCTTCCTCTCACATAACTACCAGCATCCCTTTTCCCAAGGGCCAGAGTGCTACTTGAGGAAAATAATAATGTACGATTTTTTTTCCCCCTAAAACACTTCAGCACTAAAAATTTAGACCTTCATTAAAGAGCTTTTATGCCCAGTAGCAGGTGTGGCCAGCTGGTCATCAAAACAGGTAATACGTGTTTTGTTTTGTTTTTTTAAGATTTTATTTATTTACTTGAGAAAGAGACAGACAGAGTTAGCGAGAAGAGAGCATGGGTGGGGAGGAGAGGGAGAAGCAGGCTCCCGCTGAGCAGGGAGCCCGATGTGGGGCTCCATGTACTTTTTTTAGTATTAAATCATTAAATCCATTGCAAACTTCATCCAGCCTCTGAAAGCCCTTGACTCTTTCAACTTTGAAACAGATCGTGATGTGGATCCACCTGATGAAAAGGAGTAGAGAGAAGACTTGAGAATGACGGCCAGAGAATACCCACTCATGAGTCTAACTAAGGGCACCCAGGCTGCAGAAGGAGCTTCCCTGAGCAGAGAAGCCCAAGGGGAAGGTCAGATATATGCACACATGTGCACACACAGGCACACACATGAACACATGTGCACACACACACATATGAACACTCACACACAGGGACAATCATCCAGTCCATTGGCATAATAGGGTTCAACCCCAGCTCCTTGCACTGACCTTCTATGGAAAGATGTTTGTCATAGATCTAGGGCCTCAGACCTGGGACCAGATCCCAGGGATGGAAGCATGGGGTAGGGGACTCAAAAGTCAAGTTGTCAAATTTGTGGAAGATAAAACTGAGAGAAGACAAATTGTGTCTCCTGGAGATTTTGGTTAATAGAAAGAAATCTTAGCATCGGCAGATGCCAAGCCAGGGTGAAATACTGGGGGGAGTCATGGACCTGACTGTGAGGAGGGAGAGATGACTAGAGCAGCCAGAGGAAGTTCTGAGTGGGCCATTGTAATCACCAAACTCAACGTATTATTCCATGAGTGCAGAGCCCTGGAGGCCTGCCAAAATCAGACATGCATCCTAGCTGACCTTTCCAGGTCTCAGTGACTCCCAACCAGACTGAAGACTGTGACTGAGGAATGAATTCCTTTTCCTTCCTGGTGACCCCACATTACTTTCCAGTAAGTTCTCCCACAATACAATTGTTCCTTTATCTGCACAGGAAGGGTATTTGTGATTCCTTCTGGAAACCGGAGCACTGTGGGTGCCAGGCTCGCTGTCTTGGCTGCTGGCTCAGAGTCTGACCATACACAGACCTGGAAGGAAGCCCAATCATGTGTGGGCTGTGATGCAACAGCCCAGCTCACCACCAGGCTAGGTGGTGGTTTTAACTCTCTAGAACCCAGTAGCCTTTTAGTGACCAGCAAGTAGAAGTCACTGTAACTCCAAAGGTAACAGGGGTCAGCAAATCATAGCCCCCAGGCCAAATCAGGTCTGCTGCTGTGTTTATAAATAAAGCTTTATTGGAACACAGCCATGCTCATTCATTTTAGTATTCTCTATGGTTGCTTCCACACAAAAATGGCAGAGTTGAACAGCTGCAACAACAACCACTGGCCAGCAAAGCCTACATTACACTATTAGGCCTTGACAGGGAAAGCCTGCCAACCACCACTTTAAAAGAAAGATCCTCAAAAGAAGGCAGTGTGGTGTACCACAGAGACCAGGAGAAGGGGACTCCAAAGGCTAGGTTATAGTCCTGGCTCTGTTGAAACTACCTGGGTCTCCAGCTCTGAGTAACCCTGAATGCCTCTGCTAAGCTGCAAAAGATACAACAATTCTGTAATTTATGCATTTGGTAATGCACAGGATTTCAGATGCCAATTTTACTGTACATTTTCCCCAAAATGTCATTTTTCTATTTGTAATCCAAGGATTGTGATATTTAAAATCGTTACGTTGGAATCCATACCGTGTGCTTAAAAGGGAAACAGACATACACAGGCACACATACACACACACACCAGGCAAGCCATCCAGGCCAGGGATATAAGAATAGGGTTTCACATCCAAGCTCCTTAAACTGACCTTCTGTGGGAAAGGCATGTGTCTTTCAGGGCCTCACCACTTGCTCAGAGAAGGCTGTGATCAGAACATCACTATCAGTTACCACCTAAGGCACAGCTGTAGAATTAGGGAGAAGTGTTTTTACAAAACTGAACAACTGTCTGAGTCTGTCTCCTGACTAAAGGAATAAGAACCCCTAATTCACAGAACATTTCATACTTTATAGCACATTTATATAAAATTCAGTTGATGCCATCCTATTTATTTGTATTCCATACCATCTGGCTACTTTATGAGACTTGCAAATAGTCTCCAAACATCTCTCAAGCTAAGAAAAACATAACATAGTGAAGGTGGTTTTAAATCAGGGCTCTGGCTTAGTCTGGGCTTTCTTCAAAAGCAGAGCCTAAGACAAGATCATTTATTTTGGGAAGTAATTCCAAGGTACAGGAGTAAAGGACTAGGCAGACTGAAACAGGGAGGGGAGGGGAAGCCAATCCAAGGACCCCTTATTGAAACAGTCACTGCTATGGGCAATTGTGACTCCACCCCTCTGGGATGCTTTGAATTGCCTTGTAGAATGAGCCCCCAATGTCTTTCTGAGGAATACGGGGAATTGGTAGTGTTCATCCAGCAATTACCACCATTGCCACATAGGATTTAGTTCACTCCCATTTCCAGAGTGAGCACAGAGCAGAATGAGTGGCCTGGCCTCTGCAAGCAGAAGCACTGGAAAAGCCCCAGGTCAAGAAGCAAGAGTTATGTGGTGCAGGTGAGGCAAGGAGCTGATGAGTCACAACTGCACATAGTTGTCATAGCAACAGCCAGAATCAAAAGGTAGGCTGGGATGCCTGGGTGGTGCAGTTGGTTAAGCATCAGACTCTTGGTTTCAGCTCAGGTCATGATCTCAGGGTCATGAAATCAAGCCCCACATTGGGCTTCACACTCAGCATGGAGTCTGCTTAAGACTCTCTCCTTCTCCCTCTGCCCCTCCCCACCCTGCACTCACTCTCTCTCTCTCTCAAAAAAAAAAAAAAAAGAAAAGGTAGGCTAAGGGGAGAGAGGCAAGATGGTGGAAGAGTAGGGGACCTCATTTCATCCCTTGAATTCAGCTAGATATCTATCAAATCATTCTGAACACCTGTGAATTCAACCCGAGATGTAAGAAAAGAATCGCTGGAATTCTACGAAGACAGAAGCAACCACTTTTTGCAAGGTAGGAGGTGTGGAGAAGTGAATCTGATGGGGTGTATCAGAAGATAAACAGCAGGGGAGGGAGCCTCTGGAAGCCAGCTACCAGAAAGTGATAGAGCCCTGGAACTTTTAGAAGTCTGCTCCAGTGAGAGACGTCCCTGCCTCAAAGGTGCTCAGGAGGTAAACTAGGGCGGAATCCTAGGTGGGACATTGTGGTCTCAGGATCCCTAGGGACACAGAGAGAACGGGGGATGCCTGAGCCAACAGAGTTCCCAAGCCTCGGAGCAGGGAAGCCGCTGAAACAGCAAGTCCAGGAGTGGGCTTTCAGCTTGGTGCTGCCAGAAACCTCAAACCACGACATAATCAGGTGACCACTCTCCCTGTGGGGGCCCTTCAAAGGACAGAAATGTGGAGACCCTCCTCTCTCCCCCAGCAGGGAGCAACTATATGCCAACAAACTAAGCAATCTGGAAGAAATGGATGCATTCCTAGAGATGTATAAACTACCAAAACTGAAACAGGAATAAATAGAAAACCTGAACAGACCCATAACCACCAAGGAAATTGAAGCAACAATCAAAAATCTCCCAACAAACAAGAGTCAGGGCTGGATAGCTTCCCAGGGGAATTCCATCAAACATTTAAAGAAGTGCTAATACCTATTCTTCTGAAGCTGTTTCAAAAATAGAAATGGAAGGAAAACTCCAAACTCATTCTATGAGGCCAGCATTACCTGATCCCAAACCCAGACAAAGATCCCACCAAAAAGGAGAATTACAGACCAATAACCCTGACAAACATGGGTGCCAAAATTCTCACCAAGATACTAGCCAATAAGATCCAACAGTACATTAAAAGGATTATTCACCACAACCAGGTGGGATTCATTCCTAGGCTGCAAGGGTGGTTCAACATCCACAAATCAATCAACATGATATATCACATTAACAAGAGAAAGGACAAGAACCATATGATCCTCTCAATTGATGCAGAAAAAGCATTTGACAAAGTATAGCATCCTTTCTTGATTCAAACTCTCCACAGTGTAGGGATAGAGGGAACATACCTAGATATCATAAAAGCTATATATGAAAAGCCCAAAGCGAGTATCATTCTCAATGGGGAAAAACTGAGAGCTTCTCCCCAAGATCAGGAACAGGACAGGGAAGCCCACTCTCACCATAATTGTTCAATATAGTACTAGAAGTCCTAGCTTTATCAATCAGACAACAAAAAGAAATAAAAGGCATTCAAATTGGCAAAGAAGAAGTCAAACTCTCTCTCTTTGCAGATGACATGATACTCTATGTGGAAAACCCAAAAGACTCCACCCCAAAATTGCTAGAACTCATACAGGAATTCAGCAAAGTGGCAGGATATAAAATCAATGCACAGAAATCAGCTGCATTCCTAAGAAAGAGAAATTAAGGAGTTGATCCCATTTACAGTTGCACCCCAAAACATAAGATACCTAGGAATAAACCTAACCAAAGAGGCAAAGGATCTGTACTCAGAAAACTGTAAAACGCTCATGAAAGAAATTGAGGAAGACACAAAGAAATGGAAAAACATGCCATGCTCATGGATTGGAAGAACAAATATTGTTAAAATGTCTATGCTACTTAGAGCAATCTACACATTCAATGCAATCCCTATCAAAATACCATCAACTTTTTTCAGAGATGGAACAAATAATCCGAAAATGTGTATGGAACAAGAAAAGACCCTGAATAGCCAAAGGAATGTTGAAAAAGAAAACCAAAGCTGGTGGCATCACAATTCCAGACTTCAAGCTCTATTACAAAGCTGTCATCATCAAGACAGTATGGTACTGGCACAAAGACAGACACATAGATCCATGGAACAGAATAGAGAGCCCAGAAATGGACCCTCAACTCTCTGGTCAACTAATCTGCCACAAAGCAGGAAAGAATGTCCAATGGAAAAAAGACAGTCTCTTCAACAAATGGTGTTGGGAGAATTGGACAGCCACATGCAGAAGAATGAAACTGGACTATTTCCTTACACCACACACAAAAACAGACTCAAAATGGTTGAAAGACCTAAATGTGAGACAGGAATCCATCAAAATCCTAGAGGAGAACACAGGCAGCAACCTCTTTGGCCTCAGCCGCAGCAACTTCTTCCTAGAAACATCGCCAAAGGCAAGGGAAGCAAAGGCAAAAATGAACTATTGGGACTTCATCAAGATAAAAAGCTTTTGCAAAGCGAACAGTCAATAAAATAAAAGGACAACCAACAGAATAGGAGAAGATATTTGCAAATGTCTTATCAGATAAAGAGCTAGTATCCAAAATCTATAAAGTACCTATCAAACTCAACACCCACCCAAACAACAAATAATCCAGTCAAGAAATGGGTGGACGACATGAACAGACATCTCTCCAAAGAAGACACACAAATGGCCAACAGACACATGAAAAACTGCTAAACATCACTCAGCATCAGGAGGGAAATACAAATCAAAACCACAATGAGAAACCACCTCACACCAGTCAGAACGGCTAAAATTAATAAGTCAGGAAACAACAGATGCTGGCGAGGATGTGGAGAAAGGGGAACCCTCTTACACTGCTGGTGGGAATGCAAGCTGGTGCAGCCACTCTGGAAAACAGTATTTTTTTTTTTTTTAAGATTTTATTTATTTATTAGTCAGAGAGAGAGAGCGCGTGAGCGAACACAAGCAGGGGGAACAGCAGGCTCCCTGCTGAGCAAGGAGTCCGATGCGGGACCCAATCCCAGGACCCTGGGATCATGACCTGGGCCGAAGGCAGACGCTTAACCAACTGAGCCACCCAGGTGTCCCTGGAAAACAGTATTTTTAATTCAAGAAGTTAAAAATAGAGCTACCCTACGACCCAGCAATTGCACTACTAGGTATTTACCCCAAAGATACAAATGTAGTGATTCAAAGGGGACCTGCACCCTAATGTGTATAGCAGCAATGTCCACAATAGCCAAACTATGGAAAGAGCCTAGATGTCCTTTGAATAGATGGATGGATAAAGAAGATGTGGTATATATATAAAATGGAATATTACTCAGCCATCATAAAGGATGAATACTTACCATTTACATCGACATGGATGGAACTGGAGGGTATTATGCTGAGCGAAATAAGTCAGTCAGAGAAAGACAATTATCATATGGTTTCACTCATATGTGGAATACAAGAAACAGTGAAGATCATAGGGAAAGGGAGGGAAAACTGAATGGGAAGAAATGAGAAAGGGAGACAAACCACGAGAGACTCTAAACTATAGGAAACAAACTGAGGGTTGCTGGAGGGGAGATGGGGGGATGGGGTAAGCAGGTGATAGGCATTAAGGAGGGCACATGATGTGATGAGCACTGGGTGCTTTATGCAACTGATAAATTACTGAACTCTATAGACATCTGAAACTAATGATGAGTATACTATATATTGGCTAACTGAATTTAAATAAGAGAATGAAAATTAAAAAATAAAAATTATAAAAGGTAGGCTAAAAGGATATAAGAGCACAAGAAGTCACCATACAGTATGTAATGCTTAAATTTTACCACCCCATCCTCTTAACACACCATCAATTAAGTTAGCATGATCACAATATTCCTTTATGCAAAATCAGAAGAGCATCTGCCTCACGCTAGACACCTGAAATAAGAGATGAAGACAGTGACCTTGTGTTCAAGGGGAATTCCATTTTAAAGGAGGATACAACTCTGAAAATAAGTTATTTTAATGCATTCAGATCAATACCACCAGTTAATATGCAAATACAGATAGCTCTTCCAACCTCTACTGGATGGGGAGGAATGAATGGATGTCAATACAAGGGAAGTCTTCTTGGGGATTAAGGAGTACATTTATGATGAGCACTGGGTGAGGTATGGAATTGTTGAATCACTATATTGTACACTAAACTAATATGTTTAGTACTAATATATTAGTACATTGAAATTAATATAACACTATAGTGGAATTAAAATGAAATTTTTTTTAAAAGGGAAGTCTTCAGAAAGAGAGTAATGCCTAAGAGATTTCAAAGGACCAAGAGTAGTTTTTCAGGAAGTAGAACGGAATGAGAGAATGAATCATCTACGCAGAGTCATGGTAGTTAAAGTGAGAATGAGTGCAGGAAAATACAAGGACTTTAGAAAGGATGACATCTAGGTAACATGTGGGGAAAGGGTCAGCCATAAAGAGGCAGCAGGGCCCAGACCATGAAACCCCGGGCCCCATCTTAGGCACCTTGACCTCCATTCTCCTGACAAGAGAGGGAACATGTTAAGATTGTGAAAAAGGAATGGAGTTATTCAGTTTGTTTTTAAGGAGAAAGGTAACTCCAATAACATCATGGAAGGGAGTTTATATCATCTGAAAGGAATTTCAGCAGTAAATTAAACTCTGTGTATCTTGATGATCCCAAGATTAAAATAATTCAGGTCCGTCAAACATGTCAATTCATAGAACACACAATAACTTATTTTTCTATAAATGTTCAGGACATTATGGCTAAATTTAACACAAGACTGAATGAAAACCACTGTAAGCCTTCATCAAAGCAGAGACGTTTGTGAGAGTGTAGGTCTGTTATTTATTATTTAATGCTCACAGCACGGTAACGCAGGCCTAGAAATAATTTAAACCACTGGTCATTTCCCTGGCCCTTAGCTTCTGCAAAGCAACATGACTATTCAGGAAGACTAATGCCAGGACTCAGTCCAGAAATATATGTTTTTCCCACCCTGTTGACAAGAAAATCAGTCACCATGAACGATGGGCATCTGATAAACAAAGTTGACTTCCTCAACATAAATTCAGCAAAACAGCAGAGTAATTCTAATGTTCCTTCTATGAATCTGTGTGCCAAATACAAGAGGCAGAGACATATCAATGAAGAAGACAAAGACAGAAAATTGAACATGAAGGGATAGACTCAGAGACAAGAGAAAAAAACTTAAAAGGACCAAAGAACTTGCTGTACCTCAGTTTCCACATTGCCTAGAATGAGCAAGTACTCCGCTTCTCCCTTCACCAAACTGTGACAATAAGTGATGTTGATGTTGAGTGGCTAGAAATAGGACAATTCTAAAGAGGTATCCAGAGACCATCAGCTTATGTTGAAGCCCCTCCCCTTCCTTTAGTCAAGACCTTCATTCATTTCGGAGCCATGGCCCAAGCCAGCAGTCTGGTAAGACTTATAGACCCTTTCCTATTTCTAGTTTCTAATGTATTTGAAAGCATCAAATTATATTGAAATGCAATTACCAAATTTTAAGAACAAATTTTGTGACAGACTAATACATATGTTTCTCTATCAGTGCATTAAATATCAAGATCTAATGGTGACTCTGATAACTAGCATAATTTCAATGTAGTGAGGAGCATGAATTACATTTTGAAATATCTGCAACACTGTGAGGCGATATGAAGTATCAGTAATTTCTACCGGTGACAAACTCTTATGTGCTGTTAATATTGTTTTGGTCAATTGCCTAGTAATAATTGATGCATACGCTAAAGTTACATTGGAGGCTGATAAAACTGAAGATGTAATTCACGAATCCCCAGTGAAGTCTGCTAGCCACACTTCTGAAGGTGTGGCCTCTGTGTTTCAATCCTTTTCCTGGAAAAAAGCAACTTCAATTTCAAAGAAGGCCTCAGACCTCCATATGCTAGAAGTTGTAATTTTTTAAACAAATGATTGAAAACAGGTATAATAACCAACTAAAAGCTACCACAACTTTACTTAGAAATATTTGCATTTGATAAATCGCAACCCCATCTTCACATATTAGATCTAGAACAGCACCCATATACCCGTATGTACAAGACCGTGTTTTCAGGCCACAGACAATGCATTAAGCACACAAGAATTTAGAGAGCTATGTTTTAACACAACTGACATCTGTTTTTTAAAAAGATATTTTTTAAAGATTTTATTTATTTATTTGAGAAAGAGAAAGAGAGAGAGCACAAGCAGGGGGGAGGGGCAGAAGCCTAGGGAGAAGCAGGCTCCCCACTGAGCAGGGAGCCCTATGCAGGGCTCCATCCCAGAACCCTGGGATCATGACCTGAGCTGAAGGCAGATGCTTAACCGACTGAGCCACCCAGGCACCCCTTAACACAACTGACATCTGTTTTGGAAAAAATCATATAATCTCAAGGATAAGGTATAGACTTTGGCTTCTTTCTACAACCGTGAACAAATGAACTCAGTTTTCTCATCTGTAAGATGGGTGTTAGAGTTATAATGACTTCATAAGATTACTGTGAAAAGTGAAATGAGCTAAAGTTTTTTTCTACACAGTCGGTTGTAAATCATTAAGACATAAAATCCATTAGCATGTCACAATCAGCATTTTTAAAAATGAAGTAGAATAAAACGGGAAATAGTAAAGCGTATCACATATGGTAAAAGTAAGTGTTTTATGAAACTTTTATTCCAAATATATAGGTCTAACCTAGTCCTGCTGTACAACATCACTTTTTTAACAATGAATCATAAAATTATTTTTTTAAATATTGAAATATAACACACAAAGCATATAGTGGAAGACACGGCACTCAGCAAACTACTGCTAGTGATAACAGTAAATCACTCGTGCCCGAGGTCCAGAGTCACAAACTGGGAGCCACTCCTCTCAAGAGGCTGCTTTAAGACCTGGCTTGCTAGGAATGTGCGAGACCAACAATTGGTTGGTCTTCAGAAGGATCAGACAAGCCTTGCCAAGAAGAGAAAATAAAAATGGGACTCTAGAAAAACAAGATAGAATTTTATTTAGCTTACTTCGAAAGATCACTTGAGTGATAACTAATCATGTGACCTCACACAAGTTATTTAATTTCTCTGGACCTCAGCTTTCTAAAAATTAGGGTAACAGTGTAGTTATCTCATAAGGTTGTCTTGAGTTAAATGTAAACAGTAAACAGTAAATATAAATGTTACATAAACAGTAACAATAAATGTTAGCTGTCATTACAGTTGCTAGTATTATTATTATTACAGTACTGAGAACAGACAAAACTACAATTTGCAACCACTTTTCTACTCCCCCTCAGCTTGAAATGATTTTTATCTTTTATTGTTATTCCTCCAGCAAACAAAAGACTTGTTTAAACCAAATACAAGGCTGTGAACAACTTCATTTTTAGGAAGTCCTTTATATATTACCACCTACGTTCTTCTTTTCTCTGAGATCTAAGTTATTTTTCCAGAGTTATTTTTTATTTTTGTCTTGTGTGGCTGACAGAGGGGGTGTGTGTATAAATGTCCACATTCCTAAGCATATGTTGAAATTTTATCAGAAGAACCAAGGTGCTATTCCCAGTTTTCTGGATGCACTACTTCTTGCTTTCACATGGAAAATACCATATGGAATTCATGTGACCCGTGCAAAGGGCAGTTGAGCTTCTCTAATATTCACAGACATATTGGCCCCTGGATTAAATTTGGGATTTAATATGTCAGAGACCAATAACCTGACAGAGCCTGGTAAGTGCCTGCCCGGAAACAGACTTTCTAGATGACCACTGAGTTTCTAAATCACTTCACCCTTTTGTCAAGCCACAAAGCAGGTAAACGGTAGAATAATTCAGAACCTCAGACATCAGAGAAAAGCATGCACTCCAGAGAGGAATTAGCCTCTCCGAGGCTGCATTTCTTCTTTGCCCTCCCCTTGCCTAGAAGTGTCTTTTAAAATTGTGAGGCACGCACCATCCCTCCACTCACAGCCCTGTTCTTTTTGGGCTCGCCAGCCAAATAAGGTTTGGAACACCACCCACATGACATCCCATCCAAACCCCTATGCTCTGTGTCTCCTGTAAGTCTCCAGAGGTAAACATTTCTGATCCAAAGTAAATAAATCGCCTTTGGGGCTAGGCAGAATCTCATGAGAATAAGTAACTGCAACCAAAAGCAGAGCCAAGAAAAATGGACAACAGCAGAAAGGGTTTTTCCCAACTTTTCAATATGAAAATTATCTAAAATGAAAGTTGACAGACTAGTACAACCAGTATCTATATATCCACCACACAGATGCAACACCTGTTTCTATTTTGGCATTTCTATGTATGTATGTATCCACTCGATCTGTGTGTGTGGGTGTATGCATTTGTGTGTGTTTTGAATCATTTGAAAGTTCCTGATATCATGATAATTCACCCCTAAATATTTCAGCATGCCTCTTCTCAGACTGACATTCTCCTATATATTCTCCTATTAACAGAATAATAACACCTAAGCAAATTAAGAGCAATTCCATAATATTTAATATTAGCCCACATTCCAATCTCCATTCTCATCCTAAGAATTAAAGCACTGTGTTTGATTGCTATAGCTCTTTAGGCTCTTTTAATACAGAGCAATCCTCCCTCTTATTTCAATGACCATGGCTTTTGCATGTGTCTAGCCTCTGTCTAGCAGGGACAGCAAACCGAACTTTCCATCACGCTCAGACTGGAGGACAAAAGTCCCAGCCCCATCCCCCCACCGCACTTCACCCTTAGTCACTTGGCCACACTGGCCTCTGTGCTGCTCCCAAAATGCTAACAACATGCCCAGCTTGACCCCTGGCTCCTGATTCTTCCCTTCTTGGAATGCTTTTCTCCCCCATATCCCGATGGGTGCCTTCCAACCTCCTGCAGGTCTTTGCTCAATAAAACCTATCTTGAACATCTTAATTACAACTGTAAACGGCCTTCCCCACCTTATTTTTTCTTCACAGCATATTTCACCATCTAACTTTCCAGGCATTGTGTTTCTTTTGCTGATCGTTTATCTCAGCACCTGGAACATATCCTCCTCCAAGACAGGGTCTTTGTGTGATACGCTCATTGCTGCATCCCTGCTCCTATATAAGGATTGGGCTCTACTCAATCAACAAGTATTTATTAAGACCCACTGCTGTGCTCCAGACACTGGCAGAGCAGGAGGACCTGCTCAAAGCTGGCCCAGGCTGGCTCTCCAGTCCCCGATGTCCCAGAGCAGTGGTGAACCCACTGCCCAGCATTCAGAATGGCTCTCAGAAGTCAGGTGAGACCCTGGGGCAACGCACATCAATTCTTGAGCCCTGGCATTTGCTTGGAGGTAGGACTGACCCTGTATCTCACTCCTGTTGTCCCACTGTTCCCCACATGAATCCCATGGCTGCCTGTGCAAGTCTCTGAAAATTCACCTGGGCCTAACAACTCCTCAACGTGTTCCAGTCAGAGCACCCACAGCAAACTTGCCCATACCCGCCCCCAAAGGACCACTTCACTGGTTCCAGTCACCCACCGTCCCACTTGTCTTGCTTGAGGCCATTGCAATGATCTAAGACACACACATGGCCAAATCATTACCTCAGCTCAAAATACTTCACTGGCATTCTTCCTTGTCCAGGATTAAATGTAAGCACCCAGCCTGATATGCACACAAGACCCTTCTTATTCCCACTACCACCTCCCCCACCCCCATCTCCTGTCACGCCCCACCTCACATTTGACACAATTAAGTTACTTTTTAGTAGTTTCTGGAATATCCATGCTCCTCCCACCATGTACTTATTTATCTTTGTGCCCAGCATGCCCACCCATCACCTCCCGTTTTTGTCCTGGCAAACTACTCTGCCTTGAAGTTTCAACTCAAACGCTACCTACTCTGAGAACCTTTTCTAACTCTGTAGGTGAACTTGAACACTCTTCTATTTATACTCACACAGGGCATTTTGCCTAAAAAGAAAAATCACTTTAATAGCGGCACCCTCCCATTACTAGTGTCTCTGCCTGCCAGCCAGATCTCACTGCAGGCCTGGAACACATGCCCTATGAAGGGGCTTGGGCCTTTGCATCTTCCTATCCAGAGAGTCTTTGGCAAAATACTAGGCACTTAATAAATCTGTACGACTTGGTCTAAGGAGCTATTTTGCCCTGGGCAGAGCTGTGCGTTTAGGGTCTTAAGGATCAGAGTCAGTGACCCTGATCTTCCCTATTCTGATTTTATGGCTCAGGCCTAGAGTTAATGGTAAATGTCCTCATTGTTTCGGTTTACTGAAACATTATGTAAACCCAGCATCAGGCGGCTGTTTGACTGGCGACAAACAATTCTGCATTCCAGAGCATGCTGACCCTGTGGCCAGTTTGTTTTGTTTGCTTTTCACTAACAAAGAGGCTCTCATTTAAAGTTCTGAAAGTTAAACCACACTCTATGTTCCATCTTGCCCTCCCTCATAAAAATGTGAGAGTGTGTGTGCGTGTGTGTGCGTGTGTGTGTGTGTGTGTGTGTGTGTGTGAAAGAGAGCCAGACACAGAGACAGAGCCGTGAAATCAGCGTGGCAGCCAGGCTTCAAGCTCTTATGCCCTGACCCAAAAGGACGGTATAAAGCACATGGGATGAGGCATCAAGTCCAAAGGTGCTGTGGTGGGTGGTCACTAGACTTAGCAGACCACCTACTTCCAAAGTATTAACAAATACGGACCACATGCTCACCAGTTCTCCACTCCATTTTATTTCCCTCTTAGAGTCATTACCTTCTTCACCTGCCTGAGTCCACACAATTATTTGTGCCTAACATTCTGGTCATGGTTAATACTCAATGAATGGCAGTGTTAGGATTTCTCTAAGGAGTTGAGACTAATTTTCCACAACCTAAGAATCTTCTATATGGCGAATATGCTTCTGTCATTTCCATCTACAACATATTCACATGGCTACAGTATCACTTGATGTTATTATGTATAAATTTGTAACCATTAGCCTACCCCATAGAAGAATGGGTATCCATGGTTCCGTGCAGTGGGAGTACACAAGGACTCAAAGGCTGCTCGCATGCTCATGCTTAGACTTTACAGACTTCAGGCTAAAGGTGAGTAAGCATTTCCGGCAGGGTCTTGAGACTCCTTCCCCTGGCTGTTAGCATTGTTTTACTTTGTCTGGTTTGAACCAAAGCCAGCTGAATCTCCTCCAAGTTCCAGTTTTGGTCAGATCTCGGGAGACAGCCTGTCTGGTTGTTTAAAAACAAGTATCTACTTGCACATCCACCCCAACCTGATATGGCAGATCACTGATGCCTTGTGACCGCACCTGTGTCCCCATTTGTGGTGGAGGGAGAGGTAAGGACATTAAGTGCTGGGATCTCCACAGCTGAGGTTACCAAAGTACAAACAAGAGGTCCTGCGAGCAGACAGTGAGGCTACAGAGCCCGTTACGCTCTTACACAACCAGTCTCTGCCGCCAGGCACTCATGCTGTCTTCTCCTTTCCCCTGTTTACTCATGAATGTCTCCTTTCATGGCCTCAAAGCACGTCTGATTGTCTGCCACTAACCAGTGAGCCTACAGTGGGCCTACCCCTGATCAGTTTCCTGAAAAGACAGGAGAGCACAAGAAGAGGGGAGTCTTCACTCCCAAGGAGTTTATAATACAGAGGTGGAGACAAAAAATACACCGACATGAAAAATGGAATAGAGATATGGGATTATTGTATTGTGTACACAAAGGGGCCTTTTGCTCACTAGGTTTTACTGCAGTGAGTGAGATCATCCTCAGAATGGCATGTAAGACCTGTCCATCAAGGGGGCAGAGGCGGGGGGGGATTGGATTCAGCACTTGAAATAATCTACTTTCAAAACATTTAACATTTTGGAATTCAATTATAGTGACTTCAAATATTTTTCATTGAATTACAATTTGACTTTTAATTTAGTGAAAACCCCCTCATCAAATTTACCATTTAAAAATTTTGTTTAAATGTTTAAGAATATGTATATTTTATTAACAAAAGCTTTTCTCCTCTCAATCTGTGCCAACCTCCCTAAGTCTGCCCATCTATCTATCTATTTACCGGTGTTTCTCTTCTACCAGGAAATGCAGAGCAAATTCTAAGACTAATCTCCAAACATTAATATAACAGGGGCATATGGTAATTAATATTATAAACAACTCAGTAAAGAGGCAGGTAGGTGTGGTAGAAAGAGCTTGGGTATCAGAGAAAGGAGGCTTTAATTTGAACGTGCCCCTTTCTCATTACGTGAACTTGGAAAAGAATAATAATCCTTATCTCATTAGTTTTTTTTCTTTTACCTCGTAAGTTTAATAGGAAAAATATTAATGTACATAAAAGATCTAGCACAGTGTTACATATGTTATTTTAAGCTGCCTTGTACATTTTGAGAATTAGATAGAAATCATTAAAAACCCATATAACTCCTGTTTTTAAAAGTTAGTGTTTTCAAAAACACAAGAAACAACAAGTGCTGGTGAAGATGAGGAGAAAAAAAAAAAAACCTACTGCACTGTTGGTGGAAATGCAAAATGGTGCAGCCACTGTGGAAAACAGAATGGAGATTCCTCAAAAAGTGAAAAATTGAAATATCATATGACCCAGTAATTCCACAACTAGGTATTAATCCAAAGAATTAAAAAACACTAATTCACTGAGAGATGAATGGATAAAGAAGATGTGGTATATATACACAATGGAATAGTACTCAGCCATAAAAAAAAAATGAAATCTTATGATTGGCAACAACACGAATAGATCTAGAGGGTATAACACTAAGTGAAATAAGTCAGTCAGAAAAAGACAAATACCGTATGATTTCACTCAAATGTGGAATTTGAGGAACAAAATAAAGAAAAAAAGAGAGACAAACCAAAAACCAGACTCTTAACTATAGAGAACAAACTGGTGGGGGGATGGGGAAATAGGTGAAGAGGATTAAGACTACACTTACCCTGATGAGCACTGAGTAACATACAGAATTGCTGAACCA
Organism: Halichoerus grypus; assembly: GCF_964656455.1. NCBI lineage: Eukaryota > Metazoa > Chordata > Mammalia > Carnivora > Phocidae > Halichoerus > Halichoerus grypus. Next base: position 101,820,518 of record NC_135713.1, read on the forward strand.
CTAGGTTGTACATCTGAAACTAATATAACACTGTATGTTTACTGGAATTAACATTTTTTAAAAGTGAGTAAGTGCTTATTAATAACTGTACTATCTTTAAGGATGAAATTGTGCTCTCAGGCCTCCCCCAGAGACTTGTGATAACCAGAACACCTGCAATGAAACAGGTTCATCAAAGTTGGGTATGGTTTACTGAGTAATAGCTTTGAAGAGGAATTTGTGTTTGATGGAGGTTTAAATTAGGAGGATTATGTTCTGACAGAAAATGGAGAGGACGAGGAGCAAATGAGTGAGATTGGAAGGACAGAAAAAAGCTGGAGACAAGGGAAATCAAATCTATCAACTCAAACAGAAACCCTCGAGTCCCTGTGAAGAGACAGCATGGCAGTGTGGAAAGCTCACAGGCTTGGCAATCAGCTGCCTCCAAATTCCTGGTCACCCACTGGTAGTTGTGTGGCCATAGGCAAGGCACGTAACCTTTCTGAACTTCTACATCTTCACAGCAAAATCCCTGAGTAATACCTATCTAGCATGAAATATTATGATCTGTGTAAAGTGCATGACACAATACCTTGTCCACAGGGATGTTTAATAAATGCCCTATTATTACCTCTTAGTTATCATTCGCTATTGTAATCCCCTGGCACCAGTGTGAAGCAGATCCCTAAGAAACTAAAACTAGCCAACTGTCCAGCCAAAACAGGAGCAGATACTGAGCTAGAAAACAGACCACTTGAGAAGAAAAAAAAAATCTTTTTGTAGCCATAGCAAGATCAACCAAGAAAAAAAAGGATAATATTGGAGTATTATAGGAAAACGTTTTGATATACCCACAAGGAATAAGTTTTGGGGGACTTGGTAGCTAAGTATCAGGAAACCAGAGTTCACTAGCTACATCTTATGACCCTTGGTAAGTGCAGGCATGTTCCAAAGCAGAAGTGCCCAGAGGAACCAGAGAGAAAGAAAGCCAGGCTACCAAATTAAAATTAGAGACATCCAATGAAAAAATTCATAATTTATGTACCTGATATAATAGCAGCAGATGACACCCTTTCTGTGGAGGAGATTAATATGCTGACTTGAGAGGTGGGATTCTGGCCACTGGAAAGGGGCAACCAGGTGGAGCCAGCGAGGTTCTCCTTCTCCCAGAGTTCCTCCATGATGGCCCATGGCACAACATGGTCAGCAGCAGAAGGACGGTGCTCAGAGACTGACTTAAAGACCAGGAAAAGAGGTAAAATGGCAACAACTGGGACCCACAACATTCCTTAAGAATTTCTCCCCAAAAGTTTCACTTCCTGCAGGGCCTGAAGAGTGGGATCATTTCTGGAAAGACACCCCATTCCTGGGTCCTGGATGCCGGATCCTGGACAGCAGCAGCATCCTACAACACACAGGAAGACAACAGAGTGGAAACCATCAGCTCCGGAATCATTTAAAGCACTAACACCATATCCTAAATCCTGCAAAATAAGAATAAATATATTGTATGCACTGATAATACAAGGCCTCCCTGTGTTCTCTGAACAGTTCTACTGTATTCAGCCTACAAATGTATATTCTAGCTATAAGGAGTTTTAAACACGTAACTGACAATAATTACCTTCTTGGAATTCAGGGGAGTTTTTTGAGGCAGTGCTACAAACGGCCTAGCTCTCCTAACACAAACCAAACAAACACGAACTCCGACCCAAGAACTTTATACAGCTGCCTTCTGATTCTGGTCACATATGTTAAATTAAACAAGGAAGCCATTAGACTGAGGTGGCTTTAATGCCTTGGTAGCCTAGTGAACAAACCAAAACCTAAGCCTGTAAATGCCTCAAGGTTAAGAAACTGAAACCTAAGGACAAGCCATCACAAACAGCTAACTAGGCTTCCCAAGCAAGGCAACCACTTAGGCTACAGCCAAATTGAATCATTCCTTTGCTTGCTTCCCCGTCTTCTCTTTGAACGTCTCTCCTCTGGCTCCTAACTACTCTAGTGTGTCTCTGCCCAATTAGAACCCCTGTTTACTCAAGTAAACATTTTAATATGCCTCATTTTATCTTTTAACACATTCAAACTCAGTCCTGAATACCATTCTAGCTTAAGGTCATGTCCTCTGACATTTAAAAAGGGAAATATTTGAGAGATCATCTGGCCCACCCCACCCCACTCTCACCCTGTGACCATTTAAAATAAGGGACCCAAGACTCAGGGAGGCTGAGGGATGTCCAAGATCATAATGATGCTAATGTTGATCCTTCCTTCTGTGAATGCTGACCAAATGATTTTAATGAGACTTAACAATATCCACAGAGATCACTCCTCCCAGCACGTATGAGTGACCAATGATACTCAGTTATGATTGATAGAAAAAGTGAAATGACAGTTAAGTGTTGTGTCATGCCCTCTCACGTGACAAATCTATTCTGTGGAAGGCTGCCACAAACAATGTGAATGTTCATATCAGACCAGGGAAAATTTAGAAACAGGAAGTGTGTCCAGTTACATGAAGCTTATAGTGATAGCCCTCCAAGTAATTCATAGAGAAGCATTTTTAAATTATCATTTTCATAGGACTGTATTTTTAAAATTGCTTTAAAAATATTTCACCAAAATGATTATTTCACAAAATGTCTAGAAGTCTGAAACCTGAGTAGAGCTTCTTCTATTTCCTCTCCTCCCCCTCCCACTCTAAGCCACCACCATCAGTCCACACTCCACTCTGGCTCCAGCACGAGCCTGCAAAATCCACCATTTTGATGCTCACCCTGTTGGCCTCTGGACAAAATTATTCTGGTCTGTCCTTATATCCTTCTGCCACAAACCAGCAATTTGGCTGTAGCATAAGTGGTTGCCTTGCTTGGGAAGCCTAGCAAGTCCCTCTCTGAAGCTTACTGGTCCTTTTGTTTGCCTTGAAAAGACCTACTTTCTCATCCTCTATATGCCAACAGCAAATGGATTCCACGTTGCAACCTAAACCCTACTCAAATCCGTACAAAGGAGTGGGCCATCCAAGCACCTACAAGCATCAATTTATTAAATGGATGCACAAATCCAACATAGGAATAAATAGGCCAGTGTGCTGCCAGTGAACTCAGCTTTCCATATAAAATTCTTCACACACTGGCCAAATGTAAGCCCACTCCTGGCTCCCATCAACGTGTATATTTAAGATCATCCCACATAGTATCACTTTTTCCGTACAATGCACCTCAGTGAGTTGGATGTTTCACCCACAGACTGTATGATCTTGAGATGGGCTGACAGAATAGCAACAGTGGGCAATAAGGGGCCACTGAAATGCAGAAACTATAGGATTCAGGGTATAGTATTATCAGTAACAAGTGAGTCACATTATTATCTCAATTTGAAGCACTCACCTAAGAATTCTACGAAGTTGTCTGGTTCAGAAAAAAAAAAAAATCTCAAAAAAAAAAAGTGAGAGAGAGTAGGAACTATAGGAAAACGAGAAATGTTTTGTTACCACGGAAGTCAGGAAAAAACTTTTAAATACATTTTGAAAAAAATTTACTACTATTCATGTAGTTTTTCCTATACTTAATAAATGAGAGTACCTACCACTACAAAAAAATATGTGAGGTGAAAGGCAATTTCAACTAAGTCTAAATGTTATACTATATCAGGGTATGCAATAAACTCTAATTTTTAAATATAAACATAGTTCTGCAATTTTTAAAAGAAAAAACCAGCTTCTCCTTGCTATGACGAAATGACTATTAAACAAATATTTGAAAAATATCCACTTGAGGGGCACCTGGCAGGCTCAGTTGGTACAGCATGCGACTCTTGATCTCAGGGTTGTGAGTTCAAGTCCCAGGCTGGATGTAGAAATTACTTAAAAATTAAAAATAAAAAACTATTTTTTTTAAAGATTTTATTTATTTGAGAGAGCATGAGCGGGGAGAAGGGGCAGAGGGAGAGGGAGAAGCAGGCTCCCTGCTGAGCAGGGAGCCCAATGTGGGTCTCAATCCTAGGACCCCGAGATCATGACCTCAGCCAAAGGCAGATGCTTAACGAACTGAGCCACCCAGGCACCCCCAAAAATAAAAAAAAAAAAATCTTTAAAAAAATAGCCACTTGAAGGTTGTCAAATTATGGCCCTGCTCCCAGAATCCTCCCCACGTGTGCTGGGTCCTGCCCTGAACTCAGCCCCATTTTATGAGCACAACCACACAAAACATCAATTCTGCTGCTCCCTCCTCTCCAACGTAAACTGCCCCGCCCGCCGCTTGCTCTTTCTGTGTCTTGCTTCTCCTATTTCGAAAGCAGAAAAGTCTCTTTCCTTTCCAAATTGCTTCTTTCCTCAGCTCCCACACATAATTTTGGTTTTATCAATCCTTGCCTCTTCGGTCTACCATTCTGTACTTAAGTACTGCCTTCTGAGTATCACCCACTGGTGCTTGAGTCCCCATAACCCTAACACACCCATTTTTTCCTCCAGAGCACCATGCTTTAGCAGCCTCTTTCTGTTCTGCACGGCATCAACAAACTTTCAAAGGAACAGTCTAGATTTCCTTACCACTTCCACATGCTTTAACCAAAAATGCAACCAAGCAGCAAGTATGGGAGCATGAGGCTGAGTGCATCTGAAGCAAGCTGATATGGGCAGCACCCCACCTCCCACCATAGCCCTGATAAGGGGCTCCAGCAAATATCCAGCCTGAGAGGAATGAGGGCCCTGGGTCGCCACATTGCTTAGGTTTGGAATTTTGAATTTTCATGTGAACGCTAATAATGGTGAAATAGTAGCAATTTATTTGACTTTTTAAATAATGAGGAACAAGTAAAATACCTCTTTGGGTTGCATCCCGCCTATGGCCCTGAAATTTGCAAACTATTCTCTGAAACCTTTGGTTTCCTTCACCCAACTTTCCAAAACCAGTTTTCTTAAAAGTCATCAGCGACCACTCAGCTGCCATAAAAGATGCCCTTTCTCACTCCCTTTCCTGAACTCTCTGCGGGAGGGTGGGCATGTTCTATCACAAACCCCTGTGTTAAACTGCCATAGCTAAGACTCTCTGCCTCCACCCTCTCCTCAGTGTGTGTGGTCTTGTCTCCTCTTAGGCTTATCTTGCTTGATCATTTTCTTTTTTGCTTTTTCAAAAACCTCTAATTGCAGAGATCATCTAGCCTCTGGGCTTCAACTATTCCCACTACAGAGCTCCCCCACCAAAAATCTTCAGCTTCTCATTAACCCCATTCTCAAACTCCTATGTATTGGATTCAAGAACCCCCAAAACACCCTGTGCTGACTCCACCTCTTCCTCAGCGCCGCTGCCACCAAATCCACCAGCCAACCAGCCTCACAACTTCACCAACTGCTTCCTCTCTGCTGACATCCAATCAGCCATCTCTTCTCTTCTGCGCCCTCTACAAAATGTATCGTGAATATCTCTTCTTCTCCTTTCTTCCTCCTGGATTCTCATTAGGTCTCAGCTGGACGACTAATCCCAGAGCCCGAAACCCCGTCTCCCAGGCCCAGCTCCTTCACTGCTTCACTTCCACTGTGGTGCCAGATTCAGGTTCCTGAAGGCCTCAAGTCCTGCCACTCCTCGGCTCACAACAACTAAATGGCTCCCCACTACTGACCAAACTGGAACTCAAGACCCTCTGCCAGCTGGACCCCCCCCCCACTCGTCAGCCTATCTGTCTTCCAACCATTTCAAACGCCAAGCATTTCAACCAAACTGCCTCATCTGTTTCCTAAACACACTTCACTCTCTTTGCTTAAGCCACTCATTGTCCTCCCTTCCCTCTATCAAAATCCTAAACGGCAAGCAAAGCACTTTTTTTTTTTTTAAAGATTTTATTTATTTATTTGACAGAGAGACACAGCGAGAGAGGGGAACACAAGCAGGGCGAGTGGGAGAGGGAGAAGCAGGCTTCCCGCTGAGCAGGGAGCCCGATGCGGGACTTGATCCCAGGACTCTGGGATCACGACCTGAGCCGAAGGCAGACGCTTAACGACTGAGCCACCCAGGCGCCCCAAGCAAAGCACTTTTTAAAGGTCCCAAACGCCTCCTGACTAATGCAACCCTTCTCTTCTCTGAAACCTTATAATCCTGTATCTATTCCTCTGGCAGGACTTAGCACACTAGAGCCTCCATTAGAGTTCACGGTTGCATGTGTTGTCTCCAAGACAGTGGGCTCCTCGGTGTGGCAGGCCTGGGTCTCATTTGCCCTGGACCCCTCACCACACTAGCACAGTAATGTCTGCCGATGTATTTGAGGACCAGATGACTGAGCCAATCTTCTGTCTGTACTGGTGATAACAATCACATCATAGGTTTTCACCACCTGGGGTTGAGTCTAGTAGGAGAAAGTGAGGCGGACTTGCCTTGCAGGCTGAGACAATCTTGGAATTAGAGTGATACATACATTGCAAGGGAGTTACAGGTGCAACATTGCACATTTAAGCTTGACAATGATTCATGTCAAGTGAACTTTCACTGCTATTTCCAATTCTCCTTCCAGTCTGATATTACAGCTACTGCTTAGTCACGAGGACAGCACGCTCCTTTGCATCAAAACCACCCTCCTCAAAAATCCCCTGATACTCCATCCGCGTCTGATCCACGACGCTGTCTGGACTACAAAGTTTCATTTCATTCTCCTTCAAAATAAATTTGGTATGTTTTTAATGGAAATAGGAATACATCACACATGGTTAAAAATAATTCAAGCAAACAAAAGTTCTGAATGAAGTACTGAATGAAAAGTCTCCTTCCCAAAACCATAGTTCCTCGGCTGAGGAATCTCAGTCTCCTAAAGGGCGGCCACTATACCATTTTTTGGGATACCCTTCCAGAAGTTTTCCCTCCCCTGAAAATATATAGAAAATAAAATAACTTTTTTACAGGAACATGAGAACACAATGCATACTCTTGTGCAACTTGGTTTTTGTTCTTAACATACTCAGTAACTTGTAAATGTAAGTTAATAACATGCAAAGCCTTTAGAATGGTTCCTGGCCCACAGTAAGTGCTAAATAATTTTCAGGTGGAGTATATCAGAGGCCATCCCAGCACTCAAGAGTTTATACCAATTAGACCCCAGAAGCACACAAATAAACACTGGGATTCCGCTAGACAAGAGCTCAGAGGTGCTTCTTCCCACTCACATTCCCAGAGACAGGCTCCCCGCAGACTTGGCTATTACCTCTCCCCCTGGTGTGGCATTTGGAGGGAATGGTGGCCCCAGAGCTCACACTTCCTAAATAAAATCAGACCTACCTCCCACTGATCCCACCAAGTCTAAACAATACAGAGGAGTAAAGGCTTCCTAAAGGGTTTTTGCTGCAACCACTTTCAAAACACAGAGAAAAACACCTTCTTGCACTTAAATTTGATTACACGGTAAGGAAGGATAAATTCAGCCAGATACGATTAGCTGTGTGGAATCAGCACCCCCGAAAATTCTGCCCGAGCTGGCTCAGCTCTGCACTAGGTCACGGGGTGTTTCTAGAAAGTAAGGCGAGTCCCTTGCCTTTGGCTCAGGTCCCAACCCCTCCTGAGTCCCCCAGTAAGAGCAGAACTCACAGGAGGTGTGAATTCAGATGTTAGCTCAGGCGAGCCAAGGCCACGCGTGCCAGCGGCTTTGGGAGCTGACCGTGGAGTCCCTGTCACCCCTCCCGAGCAGTTTTCAGCTCAGAGAACTTTGAAAGCTCTGACGAACGTACCCCCGCCTGCGCCATTTTCAGCTCCCTCACCCGCAGGCCCGCAGCACTTCCGGCTCATTTACATACCTGATGAGCCTTTCTCGCCCCCCCAGGATCTTTCCGCAGCCTACCCAGAATGCACCTTGTCAGCCTGGACACCAGGTGGGGGAGGGTCCGGGGCCGTGGGAGCGGGGCGGCGAGAGTTCTGACCCTTGGGGCAGGGGTGGGATTTGGGAGAGCCTGTGACTACAATTAAGGGGAAGCTGGCGACTTAAACACTGCTCCTGAACAACTAGTTGAGGGTCAGTTAAATAAAAGCCCCCCAGAGACTTCTTTGCAAGTACACGTACCCCTGTGGGCGCGTGGACACATGTGCACACACAAACAGGATCCACTCAGCAACTGAAAGGAGAAGGAGAACGAGAAAGAGAAGGAAAAACAGTGGCACTCCTGCGTCTCACAGGGGAAGACACATGAGAGGCTTGACCCCTTCATGTTACTTGCTGAGAGGCTTATGTGGGGTGAGGGACGGGGTCAAAACAGGGTCTGTCTTAGACACCTGTTCTTGCCACGGACTCTCCCAAACGTTTCCCAAAGCCCTAGAGCGCCGGATACACGTACCCACATAACTGCACATACACAGGGAAAATGAGCCTTCTTTCTTAACAGCTGCAGCTTCTTAACAGAGTGGACTTTCCACTGAGCCTGTCATATAAACTAGCCCACAGCCCCTGTCAAAGAGAATATTAAAAATCCAGGAAGAAGTTGAGTCAACAGGGCATAGCTTACCTAAAGTGGCACTTGGCCAGGCCACCTGGGCCAACAGAGGTTCAGGGGCTACTGAATTACCTCACTGTTCTGGACCAGAACAAGTAGAAACTTTTCTGAGCAAAAGAATAATCAGGCCAACCTCCTAGAGCCTTAGGTGTGAACACAAAGCTGAGGGTCAAAAGGTCAGGACAGTGTCAGACCGACCTCAAGAGGAAGGCCTAGAATACACCGTGACAGTGTGTCACGGCTGGAATGTGGGCTGAGCGTTGATTGTGCTGAAGGCAAACTGACCTAGTCCCCCGTGCACAGATGTGAGAGAAAGAGGAGTGGGACGTAAGTTTAGGGACGGGATCAGACACTCTCCAGGGAAGGATGGATGACAACTCCAAGCAGCTGTCTGGAAAGTTCAGGGCTGTTGAGCTGTTCCAGTGACTTTAGGGAATTAAGATGTTTGGGGTAGGAGTCCCAGACAAAACTCTGAATTTAGTCTAGTTTCCAGTTGCTCAGACCAAAAACCTTGGTGTCATTCTTGACACACATCTCCTCCACCCCCCACCCTCCCGCCAACATCCAGTCTATCAGGAAATTCTATCAGCCTTATTTTCTCGATATATCCATTTCTGCCCATTTCCCACCACGTCTGCTGCTATCTATCACCCTGGTCCAAGTCATCTTAGCTCTTACCTTGATTACTGACATAACTTCCCCGGGGTTTTTGTTTCCATCCTTGCTCACCTACAGCCCACACAGCAGCCAGAGCGATAGTTTGGTAAGTGATGAATCACTAAATTCTCCACCTGAAACTAATATTACACAGTGTGCTGACTGGAATTTAAATAAAAACTTGGAATTAAGGAGGGCATGTGATGTGATGAGCACTGGGTGTTATACGCAACTAATGAATCATTGAATGCTACACCAAAAACTAATGATGTACTACATGTTGGCTAATTGAATTTAAAATAAATAAATAAATAAATAAATAAATAAAAACTTGAAGAAAAATATTTATTTGCGCAGCAAAAATAAATAAGTAAATAAAATGTAAGTCAACTTCTCTGCTGGAAATCCTGTGATAGCTCCCCTTCTCACTCAGAGGAAAAGCTGAAGTCCTTCCACTGCTTTACAAGGTCCTCTAGAGTGTGGCCCCCATGGCGGCGAGGCCCTCACCTCCTCCTCCTCTCAGCCTCACTCAGTGCACACTGGCCTCCTCATCTGCCAGGAACTGACCAGGACCACTCCTGCCTCAGGGACCTCCTCAATTGCAGTTCCCTCTGCCTGGGAATCTCTTCTCCAGATATATTCATGATTCACCACCTCAGCTCATTGAGGCTTCTTTTCAAATATTGACTTCTCATAAAGCTCTACCCCATTTAAAATTATAAGCACATACAAATCTCCCTTAAACTTCTCTATTTCTTTTCATATCATTTATCACTTTCTAATGTTATATTTAAGCACATTTACATATATTGAATGCATTTATTTTACATTTATTACACTTCCTATCTGTCTTTCCCCACACTAACATGCAAAGTTCCATGAGCACAAGGAGTTTTACATAATTTGTTTACTCGTGAAATCTTTGAGCCTACTAGATTGTCAGGCATTTAGAGGACTCTCAACACAAATAGTCTAAATAAATAAATATGGTCATTTAGGTCAAAAGCCATTGAATGGCTCCTTTGCCAGAGCAGGAGCTCCTCCATGAAAGGAAATGTGGCATCCATCCATTCACATATGTGGTAAGTATTTACTGCACACCTAATCTATACCAAGCACTATGCTGGAGTCTAAAATACAATGGTGAACAAAACATGTACAAGTTCCCGCCTTCATGGAACTTACAAATTAGTGACTAGAAACAGATACTCAACAAGTAACTGCACAAATGAGATCATTACAACTGACATAGTATACCATTAAAATAGTCCAGGAAAAACTTTTTTTTTTTTTTTTAAAGATTTTATTTATTTATTTGAGAGAGAGAGAATGAGAGACAGAGCACATGAGAGGGAGGAGGGTCAGAGGGAGAAGCAGACTCCCTGCCGAGCAGGGAGCCCGATGCGGGACTCGATCCCGGGACTCCAGGATCATGACCTGAGCCGAAGGCAGTCGCTTAACCAACTGAGCCACCCAGGCGCCCAAAATAGTCCAGGAAAAACTTTATGTTTTGTATTGGGTTGGTGGTAGAGGAGATGGAAAAATCTAAGCAGATTAAAGATTATTTAAGAAAGAGAACATAATGGGAGATGTCAATGTCTTAGATGGGGTTGGGGAGAATATATGACAAAGGTTAAGTCCCAAAGCTCTGGTTTAAGTAACTGAGTGGATGAAAGTACCCTTTGCTAGAGTAGTGTAGTAGGGCTGAATAATGGGCCACCAAATATATCCATGTTCTAATTCCTAGAATTTGTAAATGCTATCTTATCTGGAAAAAGGACATTTGCAGGTATGATTAATTTAAGGGTCTTAAGAACAGGAGATTATTGTGGATTATCTGGGTGGGCCATAAGTGCAATCACATATAATCACATGTATCCATATAACACATGTATCCTTAAAGAGGGAGATCAAAAGATACGCAAACACAGAGGCACAGAAGGCAGTATGAAGATGGAACCAAGAGAGATTTGAAGATGCTGGCTTTGAAGATTGGAGTGATGGATCACAAACCAACTGTGGTGGTTAATTCTATGTGTCAACGTAACTGGGCCTTAGGGTGCCCAGATGTTTGGTCACACATCATTGTGGGTGTGTCTACGAGGCTGTTTCTGGATAAGATTAACATTTATTGCAAGACTGAGTAAAATAGATTGCTTCCCTAATGTGGGTGAGCCTCAGCCAATCAACTGAAGACATGAGTAGAACAAAAAGGCTTAGTAAGAGGGAATTCCTCCAGCCTGACTGATAGAACTAAGACATTTGTCTTCTCCTGCCCTCAGACTGGAGCTTACACCACTGGTCCTCCTGAGTCTCTAGCTTGCAGATCTTGTAGCTTCTCACCCTCCATAGTTGCGTACGCCAATTCCTTATAATAAAACCACATGTACACACACACACACACACACACACACACATACACACACACTATTGATTCCATTTCTCTGAAAAACCCTCGCTAATACACCAAGGAATGCTGGAAGCCATCAGAAACTGGAAGGGTCAAGAAATAGATTCACCTCGAAAGCCTCCCGAGGAGCTGCAGTCCCGCTGACACCTTGATTTCAGCCCAATGAAACTGATTTTAGATTTCTGGCCTCTAGGACTGTAAGACTATAAGGCACTGCTTTAAGTCAATCTGACTGCAGTAATTTGTTACAAAAGCCATAGGACACTGACACAATGGGAATCACTATAAGAGGAGATAGGGGAGGCATCAAGATTTGGTTTGGAACATGGAATCTGGGATGCCTATCACACACCTAGGGATCAGGATTTGGACATGCAAGTATGGAACTGATGGAATGGTCTGAGCAGGTGTATAAACCCCGGGGCCCAGGGACTGGAATGCATAAGAAGCAGAGCAAAAAGGAAAGACGGATGAGCACCACATCCTCTAAGGCAGTCTCAACAGTGAGAGGTCAGGAAGAAGGATACCCTGAGAAAGAAACAGGAGAGCATGGGGGTGAGGCCAATGGAGGTGAGTGTTTTTGAATTACAGGGTCATCAACTCTGGAGCAGAACCCAGTGTGGAGGAGATTTAAGAGTGAATGGCTGATGAGGTAGAAACAGAGCCTGTGTGGGCAACTTATTCTTGAAGGATGTTTGGTTTGGAAAGTAAATAAAGAGAGCAGATAGTTGCAGGGAATATTGGCCCCGGGGAGGATTTTTTTTGTTCTTATTTTAAATAGGAGGGTCTAGGGCATCAGGGCATCGGGTGTGCCTTGAAAATGCCCCAAGAGAAGAGAAACAATTGGAAATGCAAGTGAGGGTGAGGTTGCCGGCCGAAGCCTGAGAAGGACTGAAAGAGGGAAGCATGCAGAGAGCAGGTCTCAATCTGTGCTGTCATTTAGGATTTCCTGGGGATAATTTTAAAATCCTGATGCCCAGCCTGCACCCAAGACAAATGACATCAGATTTCCTGAGTTAGAACCCAGACATCAGTCACTGTGAATGCTTCCCAGGAGATTCCAAAGAAGTGGGCCAGGGGCTTCAGAGCACACCCAGAAGTCATGGCCTTGAGTCCAAGGAGGATCAGGCACAGGTGCGGGTAGGGTTGGAGGTTTGGTGGGTTTAAGTTAGGGAGTTGCCAACTTCACCTTGGTATTTTCAAAATTCAAGACAAGGTCATGTGCTAAGTATATCCTGAGTATATCATGGAATAAGGGGAAGAGTAAGAGCTGAAAAAAAGGGAAAAAAGGATGACTTAGTTCATACTGAGAGTGGAAAAGGGGAGATGGCCAACTGGGGAAATGTGGCAAGAGCGCTGGAAAGGGCTATGAACTTACAGCTATACCATCCATCCAACCAGTCAACTGTCATTTGTCGGAAAGACACCAAACTAGGCAGTAAGGATAAAATATAAGCAAGACACTGTCCTCACAGATTTCACAATTCAATGAGAAAGGAGACATATATATAAAGAGAAGATTCAGGAACTTAACCCAATCAGCGATAGTGGGGGCCCTAACCCTTATGGGGACGGGAGGCATCTCCTCGCATCACAATACCTGGTACACAGGATGCCCGGAGCCGTGGTCATTGTACTCCCAAGAACTTGCCTGCTGTGGGGAAAGGGAGGACATGAAATTGACATGAAATGACAATTCGGCTTTTATTCGTCAGCCATGACTAAAGCAGCTGCAAAACCTAATGACCTATCAGCAGCACGGTGTCACATGGCGTCTCCGGGCAGGAGGAAGTCTCAGAGCTCTCAGAAGGGGTGCCAATGCAGAGGGCAACATGGCATTTTCTACATGGTAATCTCCATGTGACATTCCGAAAGTAGTCACTAGGTGGCAGGATTTACATTTGCAAAATAACTGCCAATTGTTGGATAGGATGTAGGAACTAATCAGATACCAGCTGGTGCCCCAAACCAAACTTCCTGGCCTGCCCAGGGAGTTTCCTGTGCCGATGTGACCAGCCAGAAGAACAGTAAATAATGATGGTTTTAGGTCACTGTTTAGATCACTGTGAACTGATTAACCCATGGTTATTTAGTTTCACGTATCTCTAGCCTCTAAGACTATGTTGTCCAGTAAGGTGGACACTAGTCACATGGACCTCTTGAGCACTTGAAGTGTGGTTAGTGCAAATGAGAAACTAATATCTAATTTTATTTTCTTTAATTCATGTAAATATAAAAGCTGATGTTCTATTTCAATTATTGAAAAACTTTCAGTTATGCTTAAAATCACTTGGGTATGTCAATCCCAAGTTGAACCCTTTTCAACTATAAATTTTCTGAAATCTAAATACAGACCAAGGGGGCACGTGGGTGGCTCAGTCGTTAAGCGTCTGCCTTCGGCTCAGGTCATGGTCCCAGGGTCCTGGGATCGAGCCCCACATGCGGCTCCCTGCTCCACAGAAGCCTGCTTCTCCCTCTCCCACTCCCCCTGCTTGTGTTCCCTCTCTCGCTGTGTCTCTCTCTGTCATATAAATAAATAAAATCTTTAAAAAAATAAATAAATACAGACCAAGAATTTCCAATGAAAATGTACTGTGAAATTGAGATGTGGTGTAAGCGTAAAATCCACAATATGAAAAATAGAAGGTAAGTATTTCGTTAATATTTTACACTGACTACAATGATTTTTACATTGCATGGAATTTTATATAATGTTTTGATATATTAGACTAAAATACATTACTAGCATTAATTTCACCTAGTTTTTAAATATTTTTAATGTAGGTATCTTAGCCTGCTGTAACAGAATACCATCAACTAACTGGTTTGTTTAAACAGCAAACATTTACTTCTCACAGCTCTGGAGGCTGGGAAGTCTAAAATCAAGGTGTGACAGATTCAGGATCTGGTGAGGGTCCTCTTCCTGGTTTGGAGACAGCTACCTTCTTACTCTATTTTCACTTGGTGCAGAGAGAGATCATCTCTCTTATGTCTCTTAAAAGGGCACAAATCACATCACAAGGGCTCCCCCCTCATGACCTAATGACTTCTCAAAAGCCCCACCTACAAATACTATCAAATTGGGAATTCAGTCTTTAACATATAAATTTTGAAGAGACATAAACATGCGGTCCATAACAGTGGGCTACAAGGAAATCTAAAAATACTTCGGTGGTTCCCATTGTTTCTCTTGAGCACTGTTGTTCAGAAGGATGTGTCAAGTTCGCCTATGCAATGGGCTTTTTGTTTAATGAGATGACATGGGGGACTGGGAGAACATAGGACAAGAAAGTGGCTAGGGAATGAGGCTGACCTGGGCGAGGGGAGGAGGTGTCACAGAGCAGTGGGCTGGCATTCCCCTACCTTGCTCCACTCTTACGCATGACACCCTGACCAAATGGGCATTTTTCATTTCTAGCCCAAAGGGACAGCAGATTCAAGTCCTGGGGAGACAGGGTGGCTGGGCAGGGTCTTTCAAATTTCACCCAGAGCCTTTTCTGTATACAATCCCCCACTTCTAAAGCTGGATCCCTCTCTGTTCTCAGGGGCACTGGTCTCAGTTCAGATCCTGTCCTAAGAGAGGATTGTCAAAGGGAGTAGGGGGAGCGGAGAACAGAGTTCAAAGATTTCTTCAAAGCATTGGGAAAAGCTGGTTGTTCTGACTGTTTTTTCTCTTCTTCAGATTTCCCTGTCACCTTCCTTCTCCTGTTTTACCTCTGGTGCCAGACTCCTTAGGTTCAAGCTCTACACATTCCTGAATGACCCTGAACAATTTATTTAGCTTCCTTGTGTTTCTTTACCCAGAAATGACTACTCAGAATGTAGTCATAAAGATTAAATGAAAAAAATATCTGTGAAGTACGTAAAACAGTACCTGGCCATAATAAGCCCTTATGTGCTAGATACTATTATTATTTTCTCATACCTTTTTTTCAACTTCCTTATGAAGGCGATAAAGAGTTGGCATTCTAAGTCATAATTTTTTTTAAAAACTAAAAAGCAAAAATACTTCCCATCCCAATTTTGCAGTTGAAAGTATAAAGAAAAAGTGACAAGCCAACAAAAGGTACATCTCTTCTGCAACTGTGAACCATGGTCAGGCTGTTTTACTGGTGGATTTCTGGGTTGGGAATGGGCCACTTCCTGCCGTGGGAAGCACCCAAACCCTCAGGGATCCAGATTTCCGCTCCATCTCATGCAGAAAAAACTGCCTGATGCTCGGTCGGCATGTGCAGAGCAAACTGTCATAGGTCCTAAGGGCGGTGGTAGTCAGTCATTCCTAACAGCACATTTTGACATGACAGCTGACTTCTCTGGATGCGCTGCCCCTGCTCAGGCTTCACATCTTTCTCAGAAAACCACAGCTTGGGCTAGCTCTAAGACAATTCCTGCAGTGGCTCTGACATTATTGGCTCATACGAAGCAAACATTGTTTGTCATGTGCTTGGTTTATTCTTGGCTCTCGAATACTTACCATGCATATGTTTCAAAGCTACGAGTCAGCCTCACTTTACACAGCAGATACAAGAGTAGTTAAATTCTGAAAAATCAGGTCATCCAAAAATGCACTAGATTTGGTTACAGTTTAAAGGAGGGTGAGGTGCAGTCATGGATAAACTGAGTCCTTTGTTAAAATAAATCTTTCCATTTCATCAGTGTAACAAATTCCAATTTTTATGGTAGATTTGTTTAAAATGAATTAAACTATATTTAGAAAGTGAAAAGGAAAGTTTAGAATTTCCTCTTTCTTCTTCATCCCCTTTTTTTTTTTTTTTTTGGTATGTTTCTTAATAGCCTGCAATGGGAAGGAACTGTGTTGCAAAGAGGAAGACTATGCTAGAACTGAAGCTATAATCACAATTTTCCCATTCTTGGCCTTGGGATTGGAAGTTTGATTGCATCTCCATGTAAAGACATTTTTTCTCTAATCTTGATGTTTATTTATGGCTGATCTTCACAGTCTATGTTTATGCAGGAATACAAAATGGATTTTCTCTCTCCTGTTGAAAATCCCAAGGCCAGTTCTTGGCTTCCTATTTTCTTCCCCACAGGTTCCACATGCTTGCATCTCATTTGAAAGAAAAAGCCAAAAGCTAAATGTGTACCATCTTGGAGGTGAACTGCCTACCGTGTCGGTCAATGTCAGGGCTGGGGGCATGGTGCATCTCAGGTATGCAGGGCCCTCTACTCCCTGACTTCCCTGCAGCCAGGCCCAACCCACTGGCCGGGCTCAGCTGACCACGGGGTCCCAGCCCCAGAAGTAGAGGAAGCTCGAGCCTCTTCCTTTGCCACTGTGCTGGCTGCTGACCTGATCAGGCATCTGGACAACCCCACAGGGTCTTGGAGGAATGGGGACCTATGGAGAGAAAACACATGGCTGCTGCCTGGGCCTTCCAGAGACCAAGACACATGATGATCCTACAGAAAAAACATTCGGAAGAGTAAGGGATAAATGGGGTGCTAGGATGATGAAAAGCTGTAACTAAAGATGAGGCTCAAAAATAGAAAGGAATATAAAAATCCAAGAGGAAGAAAAGTTAGAGATAAAGATAATTGAAGCAAGAACTGAACGCCAACAAAACAGACAAACTTTGCAAGGAAAGGGTTTTCAGAAACGAAGTACGAGAGAAGTGGCATTCCCTGGTTGGCATGGAAGTAAGGGCTCGTGTAAGCGACACGAAGGAGAAGAACGGAGAGGCATTTCCCTGAGCACAGAGGCCGGGCGACTGCAGGGCTTTGACCCACTCTCTCTCTGAACTGATGAATTCCTGTGATTGGGGTTGGCTTTGTCTTGTTTTGTAGGTTACAGCCCAGAGTAACTCAGTACACACTTAGAAACACAGTATTTTTCATTATTTTGAAATAAAGCACTCCAAAGGCAAATTGTCCCAGACTAGCAAATCTTCCCCCCAAAACCAAAAACCTTCAATATGCTCCAACTATGCAGGACCTAAGAGAGACCTATTTGGAGTGTAATCAGGGTGTCTATTCGGGACAAACAGTGACTCTCTGGGGAAGTAAAAGGGGAGAGAGGTTGGTTCCAGCCGGGCCATGTTGCTTTGGGCACTTTTTGGAGACGCGAGCTATGCTTTAACATAGACAGAAGCTGGTGTGTGAGATTCAAGCCAGCTCTAGAAACGTGTTTACAAGACATGTGCAAGTGTTCAGATGTCGCCACAAGAAAAGCTCTCTGTGCAGAATCTTAACCTTCTATTTCTAGTTCCTCAGCTCTTCCCCGAAGCCCTTCATCCTCCACCCTGGGCACCCCCGTGCAGGCTGACTGCTCAAGAACTCATGTGATTGGAGACAGCCTCCTTCACAGGAGGCGGCAGCAGTAGTCATAGATTGGGCAGGCAAACCTGGTGAGCCCCCTTAATTAGCTTCTTTGTTTGTATAAATATTTCCCCTTGGCCCTACTTACCAATCGGCAGCCATGATGTTTCCCAATCACAACAATAAATGGGGCCTGGGGCAGCCACCTCCTGCTCCATCATTAAAGAGGACTATTTACAGTGGCCTTTGCAGTCAATCCATCTCTTTCGCAGTGGAAAGTCAACTGCAGCTCACAGTAGTCACTGGTTGTGAGCAAGGAAGCCCTTGGTGGTCAATAGCATTGGGCCTTCAGCGGCCCCAGCAGTGGCTCAGAGCTGTAGATTATGCACAATTAAGAAAATGCATCTGTGTGAAGCAAGGAACAGCCCACAGGCCTGGGGACCAAGTCAGCATGTCCTTGGCATTTACTAGGTCCAGATGTCTTTATCTTCTGGGCAGGAAGTCAGAGTCTGTCCAGATGGCATCTTGATTGCTTTCAGCCCAGCTGATTAAATTTCTAGGGCTGACATCTCTTCCAAATACACTCTCCATCCTCTGAAAATGTGGTTGTCAAATAAGTGCCAGAAGAATCCCTGCACACAACAGCTAACTGGGAGGGCTCGGATTGGAACCTGAATGTCTGGGACATACACACTGTGCAAATTTCCTACCACATGGTTGTGGTTCTGGAATTCTTTCTGTTACAAGCAAGGGAATTTCTGGAAAGGCAGTGTGGTGAGGTGCAAGAGCGTGACTCTGGGATCAGATGGAGCCCATGAGGAGTCATGGATTCTCCACATTCTGACCTGTGACCTTGAGCATATCCCTAAACCACTCTGGCCTCAGTTAGTCGCCTATAAATTTATGATAACAACAGGAACTTCCTTGATAAGTTGTTGTGAAGATTTTTTTGAGAATATGCATGTCAAGTGCTTCTAAGAGTACCTGGCTCCTTCCTAGTAAGGGTTCCTTGCATATATTTTCTAAGGAGTCTTCTTTAGTTTTGCTCCTAGCTTTACTTTGCCTTCGGAGGACCTGCTTCTTAGAAACAGAGGCCTGAAATGGGGGTGACGAACCAGCCTGGGCACCCACACATTCCTTATGTTAGAAGTAATAAATTATGGGCGCCTGGGTGGCTCAGTCAGTTAAGGGTCTACCTTTGGCTCGGGTCATGATCTCAGGGTCCTGGGACTGAGCCCCACGTCGGCCCTGCAGGGAGCCTATTTCTCCCTTTCCCTCTGTCCCTCTCCCTTCTTGTTCTCTCTCTCTCAAATAAATAAAATCTTTAAAAAATAATAATAAATTATTCTCCATAGTCCTTTACGGGTTACCCTTCTATCACAAGCACCCTTGAGAGGTAAGCAGGACAGATGCTATTTCTCTTTTATAGAAGAAGGGGAGACTCTGAGAGGCTAATGACCTGTCCAAGGTCACACTCAAGTAGCTGAGTCTGAAGATGGAAACCCATAAAGGCTGCTGAACTCCTATCTGCTGCTAATCCTACTCCCATGAGGAAGTCAGTGTTGCATGTGGTGTAGAGGAATTGAACAAAAGCTCCAAGCTCCCCTCAAACCACCACCATCTCACCCCCAACTAATGCCTCCCCTCATACCAATGGGACTTTTCTGGGGTTCACTAGAATGAAGAAAGGATGCCATCCTGCCATTTACCGAAATTGTCTCTTCCCTCTCTGCTAGTTCAGCAAGTACTTTCCTCCTATGCTTCACTGTAAAGGGCAAGGGAATTTAATCTTAATATGATGCTCACAGTAAAAAGCCTGACAAGAGACAGGATGTGAAAAATGTTCCAGAAGGGCTGAAAATAAATGGTTTACTAATAATATGAATATGAATAATCTCAGCTCTTGGGAATGTCAGGCTCATGTTGTTCTTTTACATGCTTAAATTTAAAAAAAAAAAATGACAGGCTTGGATTAGATTATTTTAAAGCTTAGTTTTAGTTTTAAAATTTCTTATATTAATGTACAACTATTAGGACCACTTTATTTCAGAGTTAAGGGTTTATCTTGGAATCCCAATACCCATTCCTATTCTCTAGTCCCTATATCCCAGTGCCTGTTAATATATTCATTTAAAGCTTGAGAGAAAAACCCTAAGGAAGCCTTTAACATTTATGCCTTTATAAGACATACCAGATGAAAGAAAAGTTACTAAATGGCACTGATATTATGGTTAATTGGAAGTTAAAACTTGATAAATATTCTTATATATTACACATATTTCCAGAACCATATGTGTAACCAGATGACCACAGATAATAATGAAACCTAGATTTGGGGAAATGTGAGTTTAAAACATCTGTTTTTAAATGGTTATAAACTTAAAATGCTATAACTTTTAAATCCAGTTTAAGTGGTTATAATTCCAGGGAGTGGCTATTTCTGATACCAGTCATCTTGGAAAGGCGTGAATCGTGGGGCAGGATATGCAAACTGTCCCTGGATTGGGCAAGAAGAACTCCCCCTTTCTCTGAGAGCAAAGGCCAAGGAGGCCTGGGCTCTGAGATGTGAAAAGGCCTGGGGCATTTTCGTGGAGGAGAAGCGAAGTCCCGGGAACTCGGGTTCACGGACCATGTGAAGGTACGGTGCCTGCTTGGTTAATGGTGGTGGTGGTGGTGGTGACAACAGAGCCATCAACCACAGCATAGAGAAACGGGCAGTTCTGGAGCAAGAGGATCAAGGGTGGCATGGCGAAGCCCTCAACACAATGAGCTGGAACTCGAGCACGAGGTAAGAAGAGCCATGTCTCCCTCCAGGTCTGTCTAGCCTGGGGACGTCACAAGAGCCGCCAACCGAAAGGCAAAGGCGTAGAGCATGACGAGAAGCCTTGAGGTCTCTGATCTAATGGGCCCACAGGCAGCACACCAGGAAACCCTGGGAGAGAGTGGGGGAGGACTTAAAGAGGGCTTTACTTCTGGACGTCATTGCTCTGAACCTTAACGGTCTAGTAAAATAAACAAATATGGAGAAATACCACAAAGGCATAAAATTGATCATAAGATGCATTAGAATATTCAAGTTTAAGTAGAATTTTAGATGCAAGTAGATTTAGCCATCTGGGGGTGGGGGAGGAACCAGGGAGGAAGGGCAGGCATGACCCAAAAGCAGAACAAAAACTAAATGTACAAGAGAGAAAAAAAAAAAGATAGGACAGTTGTACACCACCTGGTGCCCATAAGCTGTAGATGGAAATTAAGCATCTAGTTCTTCGCTAAAGTTGGAAGACAGAAGCATATTTTGGTTTGTAAACCCTTGAAAGTAGGCATATTAGCCCTTGGGTTGTAGCAAAGAAAGGGCTTGAAGAGGCAAACAAGGTATCCAAGGTATCCTAGGATCCCAAGTCACTCCCCCAGACTATAATCAAATGGAAACATGAGAAATTGAGGGCATGGGCCTCCCAGACATGAAAGCGGGCAGTTCTGGGAAGTCACCCATGAGGTGGCAGCTCACCCAATGGATGAAGGCATGGGAACATGGGACAGTAACTGCCCTGGTTACTGGTCCATAGAGATAAATGAGTTTCTAATGCCTTTTCTCACCTTCTCCTTTCCCTTTCCGTATCTTCAAGAACTGGCTCTTAAAATAGGGGACAGCAGTTCCATCCCTTAATGGCTCTGTGAATCGGTTGGGATCACAGCAATCATGACGTCCACCACTCCAGCCAAACCTCTCTCTGTTTTATATTTGCCAAGAAGGGGCAAACCCACCTGGAGTAAGAAAGAGTCATTGTCAACAAATAGCAAGTACAAACCCATTATATTGGCTCAAGCCAATCAGTTACATAAGTAAAATGGAAATCGCTGCTTTGAAAAGTGCCTTACAGATAAGCTAGTCTAACTCCATCATTTGACAGATGAGGACATTAAGACATAGAAGGACCTTGCCAGTGACTCACAAGTTAATGGCAAAGCTAGAACTAGAGTCCAAGTCACTGCTTTCCTTGGGAGATTTGGAAAATATTCAGATAGACTGTAAGGGATTCGGATGCATGCAGGTATGTAACAGTTGGAGGAACTAGGGATTTTTAACCTGGGAAGGGGATGATTCAGAGACATCTTAACTACTGTCAAATAGCTAAAGGACCAGCAATAGATAAGGGCTTGAACTTGTTCTGTTGGCCGGAGGAAAGGAAGATCATTGGAGGGAAGACTTTAGTGTGTTGGTGGTTTAGGTTTTAAACAGTCAAACTTTGCCAAAACAATTTGTTGGGGGACAGTAAATTTTCTGTCACCTTAAGCATTTCAGAATAGACTGGGAGGTAATGTAGTGTATATGTTTTGTCTGTGGAAAGGGGTGGGGCAAAGGGTGTGGAGGAAAGAATTCAGGCATGAAAATCATTTGGATGGGGTGACCTTTAAGAGCATGTGATTCTTTACAACCTGGTACTAAATAAGGGTTTCATTCTTGCCTTTGAACTCTAAAACCTATCTTCCCATCTGTTTGCAATAGTTTAAATTTTAATCTATTTCATATTTCAGGGTATTATGCCCTGAATATTTGATTTGAATGCTGTGGCAGAAGGTCACTCATACTCATTTATTTTCTTTTACTCTTATACACTTGCAGTGAGTCTTTTGAATCCATTATGCAAATGCATGCAAACCATATGCAAATAGTGTGGCCTCTGAAAATGACAAAATCCTATGGCCTTAACTGAGCCATCAAACCTTTCTTTAAAAGGAAAAGTAATAAAACCTTTTCAATGTCTCTGGGGCAGGAGACAATTTCCTGATAGTGATATTTACATGACATTGGAATTGGTTAATCAGAGGAGTAACACAGTCTTTATATTTACATAGGACTTAAAGGTTAAGAAAGCATTTTCACATGTATGGTCCTGTTTGATCCTCATAATTACCCTGTGAGGTCAGCAGAACAGGAATTGGAATTCCTGTTCTATTTTTCAGATGGGAAATAGACTCAAAGTGACATGACTTGCCCAAGTTCATTTGGTTGGTAATCAGTGGACTTGAGGCCGAGAACTACACTCCTTCAAGACCAGAGCTCTTGCTTTAAAGACATGCCTTTAAAGCAAGGTGGGCTGTCATCGAGTTTGCTTGCACTGTGTTTTACCAAAAGCATCTTCGGAGGTGCTCCCGTCATGAGGATGGCATTGGAGGGGTGAGACTAGAAAAGCCTAAATATTTGTAGCAGCCCTAGCACAATGCCCAGGCCATAGTTTCTCCAGCCCCCTCTGCCTTGCAGCGTGCTCTGACATCTCCAGGTGACGAACTGTCTTCACCCCATCCATTCTTCACTCTTTTAGGAAGCAAAACTCTTCTTAAATTATGGAGGGTAATACAGTCTCCACCATGAGACCGTGGATCTGAAGCCATCGTCCACCATTTCCTAGTTGTGTGGCCTTGGAGAGATCATTTAATTTCTTTAAGCATCAGTTTTTACATCTATAAGGAGGAGGTAACAGCACCTCTATGGTAGAACATGCGAGAAGAATATAAACACTAACAAAAAACACCCTGCCTGGTGTCTGACATATAACAGGTGCTCAATAAATAGTAGCTCCTATAATCCTTGATTAGCAGTCATAATACAGTAGTGGGAGCAGCATCTCGAGTCATTCTGAACTCTGCTGCAAAGAACCAGGCTCTGGGACATGGAATGGGAGAACCAGAATGCCCAGCAGCCCCTCTATGCCAGGAGGCTGGAAAACAACGGCTGAGGTAGCTAAATTCAGCCCAGGGAGGAATGCCTGAACTCTGCCTTTCTTTAATCACTACCCCATCTCGACTCTGAAAAACAAACTGGGGGTTCTAGAGGGGAGGGGGGTGGGAGGATGGGTTAGCCTGGTGATGGGTATTGGGGAGGGCACGTTCTGCATGGAGCACTGGGTGTTATGCACAAACGATGAATCATGGAACACTATATCTAAAACTAATGATGTAATGTATGGGGATTAACATAACAATAAAAAAAATTAAAAAAAAAAAATCACTACCCCATCTCGCTCCATGATGAGGGTAATTGCCATCCTGCTTGAAGCTGTTTCTGAGAAGAAACAGAGCCAAGGCTGACCTCCTTCACCCGGCTCTCCTCGCCGGACTGCCTCGTATACAGCAGTGCCCCTACCCCTGGGTTGGAAGAGAATAAACGGGGGATTCCATTCCATCTCAGCTGCTTTATCTGGCCTGCATCACTGGGTCAAAGGATGTGTTGTCCTCCCATACGAGGAGCAGAGGCAGGAGGAACCAGGCAGCCCGGGCAGCCGTGGAGGGGCCTGTTCCCTCCTACTCCAGTTCGCACCTCCAGCAGGCCCCGCCACAGAACCTGGTGGGCCTTCGTCTGCCCCCACGGCATGCCGCAGCACCTCTCCCCCTCGCTCACCTACAACTAGCGAAGCGGCTTCCTTTGTGAGGACAGCTTCCTGCCTCTACAGCCTCTCTGGGGGGAAAGGGACCAGAAGCTGTTGGGAGTTAGCCAAACCCGTGAAGCTGGCCTAAGTCAGTAAGTCTGGGTGACCCACCCCAGAGGGGTGCTCAACTGATACATGCTTGCCAGGAAATGCACTGGGCCATTCTGGGGCTGGGTTCTCAGCTATTTTTGGCAAGGATTGGTGGTATGCAAAAGCAACTTCCCCTTTTTATTTTTTTTTGGCACAGACCTAGCAAAAACTGAGCAATCAACATTTCTTGTTCCCATGTCACCCTTCTGAGCACCTCTCTGCCTGCCGAATTACTGAGGCCATTGCAGTTGGATTCCATTTCTGCACTCCAGGCACGGGATCAGCCCACCAAGCTGGGGTGGCCTCATTCCGGCGATGGCTCCCGGTACCAGCTGCTTCCTGTTGGCGGTGTTGCTTTCTGCAGGTTGTAAAGCCATCACCTCCTCGGAGCGGATGTGCACTGAGGTGAGTCTGAACTATTTGTCCTTACCCAGGTTAAACTGCCTGGAGATTCTGAGATTCAGCATGCAGTCCTATCTGAGCCTTGGCCTCCCAATATCCACTGTCTTTATAAGGGTGACACGGTGTGTAGCAGTTTTTCTTTAGAGTGAATAAGGAGCCCAGGGGATGGGCTCAGCCAGGGGATGATCTGGGAGATTCTTCACTGGAAGAAGTGAGTGTTTTCCTCCTCTGCAAACAATTCCCTAAAAATAATCCTGATTGGGGGTGCCTGGATGGCTCAGTCGTTAAGCGTCTGCCTTTGGCTCGGGTCATGATCCCAGGGTCCTGGGATCAAGCCCCGCATCAGGCTCCCTGCTCAGCGGGAAGCCTGCTTCTCCCTCTCCCACTCCCCCTGCTTGTGTTCCCTCTCTCGCTGTGTCTCTCTGCCAAATAAATAAAATCTTAAAAAAAAAAAAAATGATCCTAATTGGGACATAAGATACCAGCAGGGTTTCAGGGCAAAGGACAGCCCTCCAAACGTGCTTTCAGCATGGAGGTGCTCTTTGCCCAACATCCTAGCATAAGGCCACTACCCCAAACAGTTTTCTGGTTTCCTGGAGATTAGGGAAGATGGCCTGTGCCAGGTTTTAGAGCATATAAAGATCACTCTGAATGAGTCTGGCTTTCTCCTTGCATTGGACAGCCCTCCATCTGTTTTATTAACCCACAGGAGTAACACTGGAGAATAGGGCCAGATTGCATCTTCTGTTTTGGCCCATAACAATATTTACCAACTTGTGGGAAGTTCTTGGAGAGGATGGTGAGAGAAAGGAGAAGGGCCTCAGTCTCTTGCAAACGTCTAAAATGTTCCAATGTTCCTCCCACTGAGAAACTTTTCACAATTCTGGAGTCTAGAAGTCTAAGATCAAGGTGTCGGCAGGGTTAGTTTCTTCTGAGACCTCTCTTATGGGCTTGTTCTCCCTGTGTCTCCACATCGTCTTCCCTTTGACGTGTCTGTGTCCTGGTGTATTCTTCTCCTAAGGACACCAGTCATACTGTATTAGGGCCTATCCTAATGATTTCATTTTAACTAGATTACCTCTTTCAAGACCCTCTTTCCAAATAAAGTCACATTCTGGGGTACTCAGGTTAAGACATATGAATTTGGGGGCAACACAAATCAGCAAACAAAAGAAGGGGTCAAGGAAGAGGTTTTTATCAACCCCAGAAGGCTACCTCCTCCTCATTCAGGTTGGAAGGTCAATTACACACAGACATGCAGGGGACATGTTAAGAGGCTCGGAGTGGGGACACCACCTCCTCAGTGATCAGGGAGGTATGCCATTCACTATCTGACAACATCCTCAGGTAGGATAGTACCACAATTAAATTCCAGCTCACTGGGAAGCAAGCTCTTTTAAATGCCCCCCTCTTAAGCCTACCAGTCCAACTCTTAAATCCCTGCATTGCTACAAAGCCCATGTAGCCCTCCAGAGGCCCACAAGGGAGTCCTGGGAGATTCTGGAAAGCCCGTGGAAATACTAGACCATCTCACTTCCTGTTGAGGACACTAGGTTCCAGAGTTGCCAATTCCTTTTTGCAGGTGGCCCAGGCTTTGGCAGGGAAGAGGGGAAAGCAGCAGGGTGAGCACCCTAGGCCTTGTGCTGCCTATTCCACAGCCCCCCTGACACTCAGGTGGCAGAAGTGATGCTGAGGGTCCCAGGATCTCCAGGCCTGGCCCTATGCTGCAGCAAGAGCTTTCTCTTTTGGGAAAGTCAGGCGAGGCTGAAACCTTTCAATACAACAACCTCCTTGCAACTCTCCCTCTGAAAGGACCGATTTTCAATGTTTTGGAACCAATGCAATTAACATTGGATCTATACTTTCGTTTACATCCTTTATCGTGTATGAGTTCTTGGTAACAGGATTCGCAGGCTGTTTCCTGAGCGGTCACTCTCTGTGACTCCTGGGACGTTGCTAGGGGATACAAAGATGAATGAGAGTTTGGTCCCAAGGTAAGAAGGGCTGCTGGGAAGTGCAATAAAAGTGGGAAGGATAGGAGAGGAAGCTTTGGGTTGAAGGGTTTGGCCTTTTTTCAAGTGCAGATCACCGCAATTCGCCCAGGCCTCCCCCTCACCTTACTTTCCTCTTTTGTTCTCCCCTCTAGGTTAAGCAGATTTAACCACACACTGTCTATGTGCTCCTGTGGGCCCCATTAGCTCACCAGGCCCTATCCTGAAAACAAGGCTTTTGTTTTGCTTTGTCTGGAGTTTAATAAGCCTTTTACTGAAGTAAAACATACATACAGAAGGTTCCCCAATCCTAAGTGTACAGTGCAGTGAGTTTTCACCAAAGGGAACACACGCATGTGACCGGCACACAGATCCAGAAACAGCACATTCTCCGAAGGCCCTTCATGCCTCTTTGCAGTCACTAGCCCCCGGGGGCATCCAGTACTCTAACTCCCATGACCAAAGAATGATTTTGCCTCTTTGTGAATTTTATATACAGGAGACCACATGGCATGTACTCTTCTGTGTCTGGCTTCTTTTGTTCAGCATTAAATATATGACATTTACCAAAGAGGCTGCGTAGAGCAATCATTTGTTTATTTTATCACGTATTGTATATTTTTTGTGTATTGTGGTAGTCTCTTATATTAGTAAACCACTATTTATTTATTCATTCTACTGTTAATGGCCATTTGCCTTGTTTTCGATCTCTTGGCTATTATAGATGCTGCTGCTTTGGACATTCATATCTATGTCTCTAGAAAAGAGATGTGCAAACCTTGATTAGGTGGCGATGTATTTGGTCATAGGGTATACATATATTTAATTTCAGTAGATATTGCCAAATGGTTTTCCAAAGGGTTGGTACCCATTTATACTCATTGGCAATGTATATGAGTTCTGATTTCTCTGTATCCTCACTAATAGCCTCACTATTGTTTAAGAATGTTAACCATGCTGATGGATGAGTAGTAGTATTTACTGGGATTTAATTTTTATTTTCCTGATGATTAAAGTGAGTACATTTTCAACTTCATTGGCCATTTGCCTATCCTTATGTGTGTGTGTGTGTGAGAGAGAGAGAGAGAGAAAGAAAGAGAGAGAGGGAAGTGCTTCTTCTTTTGCCCATTTTCCCTTGGGTTATCAGTCTTTTAAAAACTGATTTGTAAGAGTTCTTTACATATTGTGGACACAAGTCCTCCGTCAGATTACAAATATCCTCTCCCATTCCATGGCTTGCCTTTCCACTCTCCTAATGATACCTTCTGATGAACAGAAGTTCTTAATTTTAATGTAGATTGTTATTGTTCCTTTATTTTCAGTGAATTTCTGTCCTGTTTAAGAAATTTTTGCCTACCCCAAGGCCATAAAGATATATCCTATGTTTTCTGAAGGTATACTTTGTATTTATTTCTATTGCTAGGTTTCATATTTACATCTACAACCCACCTCGAATTGTTTGTTTGTTTTTGTATATGATGTGAGGTGGGAGTCAAGATGAATTTTTTAGTAAACTTTTTATTTGAAAAATATTTCAAACCCAGACAAGTTCTAAAAATGTAATGAACATCCATAAACACTCCATGTGGATTCTTCCATTGTTATATTCTACATGTTCTCTGTGTGTGTGTGTGTGTGTGTATCATAAGTAACAAAATTAGAGCCATGACCAGGTATTTGGAGGCTGACAAATGTGCAAAGTATAACTGGAATAAGTGTTCTGTGATTTGAATTCTAGTAGCACTTTAGATGCACTCTTGAATAATTACTTTGGGGTGTAGACACAACACTTCATTTCAAATGGGCTCATCTTGGCTATCCTGTCCCCTCAAAACTATGGTAGGAGGCAGTCCTTCAGTCCTGGGGAGGGGTGGGGAGTGCTTAGTAGAACTTCTTGTCAGGAGAACTCCAAGTTCACAAGTTCACAGATACAAACGCTTCTGCAGAGTTGTCAACAAGGACATGATGTTGTGATGATTCGGAGAAAGATGATTCTCGTCTCATGACTACTCAACATACATTGTCTCATGAATCCTCAGAGCTGGCCCACAAACAAGGTTATCCCCCATCTATAGTTGGGGAAAAAGAAGGCTCAGAGAACACAGTTTAGTGGTTGAGAGCTGGGATTTGCCCCCGAGCAGTCTGACTCAAGACAAATAGAAAGTGAACTGCATATAACTGGGATGCCCTTTGCCTGGAGGTGTCAGTTGTAAGACTGGGCCCTCCTGGGAATGTTTTCTGTTGAGGGAGCAATTATTACTCTGGGATTTGACGCGTCACACTGCCGTCTCTGGATAGAGGAGTGAAAAATGGCAGGAGGGTCAGTGTTTGTCATCCCAGACTCCTCGTGCGGGGGTAGCTAGCCGCCGTGGGTGCCAAATGCAGACGAGATGCTCATTGGAGAGGTGGGAATCGGCACGCGGTGAAACTCAAAGGGCTCAAAATTAGAAAATGATTTCAACACTTTCGAGAAAAGAAAATGCAGTGGGATAGCAGGAAGTTAGAGATACAGTGGAAGGCAGCAAAACAAGATCTTGATTGAAAAAATGCAAATGTATACCTGGGAGGGAAAGGGATCGCAAACACAGAGGTTGCACTTGGAAGCCCTGCTCTGCCGAAAAGGCACAGCTCCGACAGGACGCTAGGGATAAAGTGGTTGGTGCAGGTCCCAGTGCACACGGGGTCCTGAGTAATGCCCCGACTGGGAAGGTCGGGGGGAGGCCTGGGACGGCTTCTGTGAATGCCCCACAGCCTCGCGCAGCCCTGTAGGGCTGCATGAGTTCACCGCAACAAGGGACCCATCTGCCATGGAACCAGCCAGGCTAGGAGAGAGAAGGTCATTTCAGACAGTGACCTGGCACTGAGGGCTAGAGAAGGAGAGCTGGTTTCATAGGAAGTGCTCATGTGGAACTCAGAGGAACCACAGGGGCTGCACAAGCAGTGGGGGTGTCTGCCTGGAGAAGCAATGAGCACGTGTCCCTGGCAGACAGCCCCGCCCTGGGCAAAAGGGCAATGGTCACACAGTGTTCCCTTTCTGCAGCCTGTCCCTTCCTTCTCTCTTGCATTGCCATTCTGCGGTCCCGGAATCCCGTGCTCTGCTAATCGCACTCCCACAAAGTTTTGAGATGGATCCTCACAGTAAGCAGGACACAGCTTCATTCATGCAGTATTTCTGCCAAAAATGTATAACTTGCATCAAATCATGAGGAAAGACATGACCCCCAAGTGAGGGACATTCTGTAAGAAATGAGGCTGTGTTCAGTAAAAAAAAAAAATAGGAGAAGAAAAGATGGCGGAGGACTAGGGGACCCTATTCCAACTGGTCCCCGGAATTGAGCTGGATATCTACCAGACCACTCTGAGCACCCACGAAACCAGCCTGAGATGTAAGAAGATCTGGATCTCTACAAACAGAATATCGCAGGCGGTTGGTTTCAAGGTACGAAATGGGGAGCCGTGATCCTGCAGGCAGATATCATAGGATAAATGACAGCGGGAGGGTGCCTGGCCGTGGGGATCCTACACCGCCGGTGAGTGACAGCCTCACGCGCTGGGGACGGGCACAGACTCGCAGACCGGTAGTGGAGGGGAAAGGACTTTAGGGCAGCCCCCGGGGCGGAAACCTGGAGCGGTGGGGTCGCGGGCATGCATGCGCACGAACTGGGAGTGGCTGGCGGTTTTAGAAGCACAAAGGGCAGAGACGTACCCCGACCTGGAGGCAGGACTGGGGGCGCTGCGGAGGGGCGCACAACCCAGGACACTGCAGTTTATAGCAGCACAGACAGAAACGGAGATGGTGTGGCCTGGAGAGCTCACTGAAGAACAGACTGAGGTCTCTCTGCTCGGAGGCAAAGGGTTGGAAACGGTCTCTTCTGCTCTGATGCAGAAAGCCGCCAGGGAAAGCCGCCAGAGAACAAAAGCCCCCAAAACTGATTCCGGCTGAGCCCATCCCCCGCCACAGGGGCGCAGGGCAACTCCGCCCAAACAGGGTTGCCTGAGTAACAGCGCAGCAGGCCCCTCCCCCAGAAGACAGGCTGGGAAAACAAGAGGCCAGCAACCCTAAGGTCCCAAGAAGACAGGTGCATCTTGCTTGGGTTCTGGTCAATAATTTGGACTGTCTACATTCCCTCAACCACCCATCAACAGAATGACTAGGAGGAGGAACCCCCAAAATAGAAAAGACTCAGAGATTATGACTTATGCCGCAGATTTACAAATGGATGCAGATATAACCAAGATGTTGGAGATGGAATTCAGGCTAGCAATTGTGAAGACAATGGCTAGAATGGAGAAATCAATTAATGGCAACATAGAGTCTCTAAGGGCAGAAATGAAAGCTGAATTGGCAGAACTTAAAAATGCTATCAATGAGATCCAATCCAATCTAGATAATCTAACAGCTAGGGTAAGTGAAGCAGAAGAAGGAATAAGCGACCTGGAAGACAATATAATAGATAAAAAGGGAAAAGAGGAGGCCAGGGAAAAACAACTCAGAATCCATGAAAATAGAATCAGAGAAATAAGTGACACCATGAAGCGTTTCAATGTCAGAATAATTGGAATCCCAGAGGGAGTGGAGAGAGAGAGAGGGCTAGAAGATGTATTTGAGCAAATCGTAGCTGAGAACTTCCCTAATCTGGAGAATGAAACAAACATTCGCGTCCTAGAGGCAGAGAGGAAACTCCCAAGATCAAGGAAAACAGGCCAACACCGTGGCATGTAATAGTAAAACTCGCAAATCTTAGAACCAAGGAAACCATCCTAAGGGCAGTGAGGGGGAAGAGATTCCTTACATACAGAGGGAGGAACATCAGAATAACGTCAGACCTATCCACAGAGACCTGGCAAGCCAGAAAGGCCTGGCAAGACATATTCAGGGTACTAAACGAGAAGAACATGCAGCCAAGAATACGTTATCCAGCAAGGCTTTCATTTAGAATGGATGGAGAGATGCAGAGCTTCCAAGACCATCAGAAACTGAAAGAATATGTGACCACTAAGCCAGCCCTGCAAGAAATATTAAGGGGGGTTCTATAAAAGGAGAAAGACCCCAAGAGTGATATACAACAGAAATTTACAGGGACAATCTATAAAAACAACGTCTTCACAGGCAACATGATGACAATTAATTCATATCTTTCAATAATCACTCCAACGTGAATGGCCTAAACGCTCCCATAAAACGGCACAGGGTTGCAGATTGGATAAAAAGACAGGACCCATCCATATGCTGCCTACAAGAGACTCATTTTGAACCTAAAGATACATCCAGACTGAAAGTGAAGGGATGGAGATCCATCTTCCATGCCAGCGGACCTCAAAAGAAAGCTGGGGTAGCAATTCTTATATCAGACAAATTAGATTTTAAACTAAAGTCTGTAATTAGAGACACAGAAGGACACTATATCGTTCTTAAAGGGTCTATCCAACAAGAAGATCTAACAATTGTAAATATCTATGCCCCCAACATGGGAGCAGCCATCTACATAAGCCAACTGTTAACCAAAATAAAGAGTCATATTGATAACAATACGTTAATTGTAGGAGACCTCAATACTCCACTCTCAGCAATGGACAGATCATCTAAGCAGAAAATCAACAAGGAAACAAGAGCTTTGAATGATACATTGGACCAGATGGACCTCATAGATATTTACAGAACATTCCACCCTAAAACAACAGAACACTCATTCTTCTCGAGCGCACATGGAATTTCTCCAGAAAAGACCACATACTGGGTCACAAATCAGGTCTCAACCGATACCAAAAGACTGAGATTATTTCCTGCATATTCTCAGACCACAATGCTTTAAAACTGGAACTCAATCACAAGAAAAAATTTGGCAGAAATTCAAACACTTGGAAGCTAAAGACCACTCTGCTCAAGAATGTTTGGGTCAACCAGGAAATCAAAGAAGAACTTAAACAATTCAATGAAATCAATGAGAACGAAAACACATCGGTCCAAAACCTATGAGATACTGCAAAGGCCGTCTTAAGGAGGAAATACATAGCCATCCAAGCCTCACTCAAAAAAATAGAAAAATCCCGAATTCACCAACTAACTCTACACCTTAAAGAACTAGAAAAAAAGCAACAAACGATGCCTAAGGCACACATTAGAAGAGAAATAATAAAAATTAGAGCAGAGATCAATGAATTAGAAACCAGAAACACAGTAGATCAGATCAGCGAAACTAGAAGTTGGTTCTTTGAAAGAATTAATAAGATCGATAAGCCACCGGCCAGACTTATCCAAAAGAAAAGAGAAAGGACCCAAATTAATAAAATTATGAATGAAAGGGGAGAGATCATGACTAACACCAAGGAAATAGAAACAATTATTAGAAATTATTATCAACAACTATATGCCAATAAACTGAGCAATCTGGATGAAATGGAGGCCTTCCTGGAAACCTGTAAGCTGCCAAGACTGAAACAGGAAGAAACTGACAACCTGAATAGGCCAATAACCAGTAGCGAGATTGAAGCAGTGATCCAAAACCTCCCAAAAAACAAGAGTCCAGGGTCTGATGGATTCCCTGGGGAATTCTACCAAACATTTAAAGAAGAAATAATACCTATTCTACTGAAGCTGTTTCAAAAAATAGAAACAGAAGGAAAACTTCCAAACTCATTCTATGAGGCCAGCATTACCTTAATCCCCAAACCAGGCAAAGACCCCATCAAAAAGGAGAATTTCAGACCGATATCCCTGATGAATATGGATTCCAAAATCCTCAACAAAATCCTAGCTAATAGGATCCAACAATACATTATAAGGGTCATCCACCACAACCAAGTGGGATTTATCCCCAGGATGCAAGGATGGTTCAACATTCGCAAATCAATCAATGTGATAGAACACATTAATAAGAGGAGAGAGAAGAACCATATGGTCCTCTCAATTGATGCAGAAAAAGCATTCTACAAAATACAACATGCTTTCCTGATTAAAACTCTTCAGAGTATAGGGATAGAGGGAACATTCCTCAAGTTCATAAAATCCATCTATGAAAAACCCAGAGCGAATATCATCCTCAATGGGGAAAAGCTGAGAGCCTTTCCCTTAAGATCAGGAACACGTCAAGGATGCCCACTCTCACCACTATTGTTCAACATTGTACTAGAAGTCCTGGCAACAGCAATCAGACAACAAAAAGAAATAAAAGGTATTCAGATTGGCAAAGAAGAAGTCAAACTCTCTCTTTTTGCAGATGACATGATACTTTATGTGGAAAACCCAAAAGACTCCATCCCCAAATTAATAGAACTCATCCAGCAATTCAATAATGTGGCAGGATACAAAATCAATGCACAGAAATCAGTTGCTTTCTTATACACTAACAATGCAACTGTAGAAAGAGAAATTAGAGAAACAATTCCATTTATAACAGCACCAAAAACCGTAAGATACCTCAGAATAAACCTAACCAAAGAGGTAAAGGATCTATACTCTAGGAACTACAGAACACTCATGAAAGAAATTGAAGAAGACGCAAAAAGATGGAAAAATATTCCATGCTGGGGCGCCTGGGTGGCTCAGTCGTTAAGCATCTGCCTTCGGCTCGGGTCATGGTCCCAGGGTTGTGGGATCGAGCCCCGCATCAGGCTTCCTGCTCAGCCGGGAGCCTCCTTCTCCCTCTCCCACTCCCCCTGCTTATGTTCCCTCTCTCACTGTGTCTCTCTCTGTCAAATAAATAAATAAAATCTTAAAAAAAAAGAAAAATATTCCATGCTCATGGATGGGAAGAATAAACATTGTTAAAATGTCTATGCTACCCAGAGCAATCTATACCTTCAATGCCATCCCGATCAAAATTCCAATGACATTTTTCAAAGTGCTGGAACAAACAATCCTAAAATTTGTATGGAATCAGAAAAGACCCCAGCTCACCAAGGAAATGTTGAAAAAGAAAAACAAAGCTGGGGGCATCACGTTGCCTGATTTCAAGCTATATTACAAAGCTGTGATCACCAAGACAGCATGGTACTGGCACAATATGTCTATAAGACATATAGACCAATGGAACAGAATAGAGAACCCAGATAAGGACCCTCAACTCTATGGTCAAATAATCTTTGACAAAGCAGGAAAAAACATGCAATGGAAAAAAGACAGTCTCTTCAATAAATGGTGCTGGGAAAATTGGACAGCCACATGCAGAAGAATGAAACTCGACCATTCTCTACCACCATACACAAAGATAAACTCAAAATGGATGAAAGACCTCAATGTGAGACAGGAATCCATCAAAATCCTAGAGGAGAACATAGGCAGTAACCTCTTTGACATCGGCCACAGCAACTTCTTTCAAGATACATCTCCAAAAGCTAGTGAGACAAAAGCAAAAATGAACTTTTGGGACTTCATCAAGGTAAAAAGCTTCTGCACAGCAAAGGAAACAGTCAACAAAACAAAGAGGCAAACCACAGAATGGGAGAAGATATTTGCAAATGACACTACAGATAAAGGGCTGGTATCCAAGATCTATAAAGAACTTCTCAAACTCAACACCCAAAAAACAAATAATCAAGTCAAAAAGTGGGCAGAAGATATGAAAAGACACTTCTCTGAAGAAGACATACAAATGGCTAACAGACACATGAAAAAATATTCATCATCATTAGCCATCAGGGAAATCCAAATCAAAACCACATTGACATACCACCTTACACAAGTTAGAATGGCAAAAATGGACAGGGAAAGAAACAACAAATGTTGGAGAGGTTGTGGAGAAAGGGGAACCCTCTTACACTGTTGGTGGGAATGCAAGTTGGTACAGCCACTTTGGAAAACAGTGTGGAGGTTCCTCAAAAATTTAAAAATAGAGCTACCCTATGACCCAGCAATTGCACTGCTGGGTATTTACCCCAAAGGCACAGATGTAGTGAAAAGAAGGGCCATATGCACCCCAATGTTCATAGCAGCAATGTCCGCAATAGCCAAACTGTGGAAAGAGCCGAGATGCCCTTCAGCAGATGAATGGATAAAGAAGATGTGGTCCATATATACAATGGAATATTACTCAGCCATCAGAAAGGATGAATACCCAACTTTTATATCAACATGGATGGGACTGGAGGAGATCATGCTACGTGAAATAAGTCAAGCAGAGAAAGTCAATTATCATATGGTTTCACTTATTTGTGGAACATAAGGAATATCATGGAGGACATTAGGAGAAGGAAGGGAAAAATGAAGGGGGGGAAATCGGAGGGAGAGATGAACCACGAGAGACTATGGACTGAGAAACAAACAGGGTTTTAGAGGGGAGGGGGGAGGGGGGATGGGTTAGCCCAGTGATGGGTATTAAGGAGGGCACGTACTGCATGGAGCACTGGGTGTTATACGAAAACAATGGATCGTGGATCACCACATCAAAAACTAATGATGTATTGTATCGTGACTAACATAACATAATAAAATTTTAAAAATAAATAAAATAAAATAAAAAATATACATCTATCTCAATGCCATGAGAG
This sequence comes from Halichoerus grypus, assembly GCF_964656455.1. Lineage (NCBI taxonomy): Eukaryota > Metazoa > Chordata > Mammalia > Carnivora > Phocidae > Halichoerus > Halichoerus grypus. Next base: position 101,856,698 of record NC_135713.1, read on the forward strand.
TCAACAAAAGGCTAAGGAATTGGCACAGACCAAAGGTGCCTAAAGAGCCATGAAAACTAAATGCAATATGTGAATTTGGATTAGAAAAACAAAATTACTATAAAGGACAATATTAGGACAATTGCCAAAATGTGAATATGAACTGTATGTTGGACGATAATATCGTATCAATGTTCAATATTCTGAATTTGGTAACGGCACTGTGGTTACAGAAGAGACGTCCTTGTTCTCAGGAAATTTAGGGGTAAAGGGACATGATGTCTGCAATTTACTATCAATAAAAAAGAGAATGAGAATAGCCTCTGTGTGTGTGTGTGTGTGTGTGTGTGTGTGTGTGTGTGTAGCTTAGGACATTCTCCTAAATGTGCTTGATTTTTAAATTCTCTTATAAGCTGCAATTCTTGTCATTTGCCTCTTTCTCCCAGGAATCAAGGGCAGAGAGTTCATTGCAGTTTATACCTAACTAGAGATTAATGTATGACACAGGCTCATGGTGGATTCTCAGTACTCTGTGGTAGTGTTATCCACTGGTTCTCGGTTTTTCACTGGGTTGAAACTGAGCTTTTTCATTTATCTGCCTTTGAATTTGCTAGAAGCTGCCTCAGGCCATTGGCTCAGTAGAGCTCCTGCTGGATCCTCAACTTTCTGAATTACATTAATGCAGTAAAGTGCTTAGTAAAGCACAGAAGAGGACTAATTTAGGTGTCATGGGCACTTATATATTCAGGAGAAGGAGGGAATCACCAGCATGGTGCCTTTTGCTGAAGGAACAGAAAAGAGCAAGACGACTCAAGGGAAGGTCCCTTTCTCCAAGTGTATGTGACATCTGTTATGCCAATGGAGACCAGAAAAGAGAAATGTCTTCTCAAAGCTACTCCAAACCGTAGCAGCTACTGGGGCAGCTACTGGGCCTAGCAACATGTGTTTTCCCCACCAGTCGGCTAAATCTAAGTTTAAATGCGAAGTGTGCATTTCAAGGACATTAGGTGGATCTGAGGCAGTGCCTAGAGGCGTCTGGGTCTCTAAAATGGGTCTGAAGAATGAATTGCAAGGGAATAAAAACAACAGCACTTCATTAGTGACATTCATAATATTTTCACAATATAGAAGAAAACTGGTGATTTCCTATAGATGAGCATGCTCCATGTCCCTACAAAAATGAGCACCACTATGCAGAAGTGAGAATCGAGCGGAAAGCAATTAAAACATGTCCACAACACCAGGCTTCACGGTGAAGGACAATGTGCTCAGTCTTCTGTTTCCAGCTGAGCGGGACTGTTCGCAACTCAGTTTGAGGACAGCTGTGAGCTAGAGTCTGCTGGGGCAGGTCTTGCCCAGACCAGGACAGTCTCAGCGGGGTCTACTGTGTGGTGAGGGCAAAGGCAGGTCTGAAAGGGTGGATGAAATCACGTGCAGTCTGACATGATGTGGGAGATGGCCCCCAGGGGCACCTTCCTGCAAATCATTTCTTTCTTTCCCAGGAGCCTCCTCTTGCAATATATACCCCATCAGACCTTCATCCTACCCCACACCCCTTCATCCTAAGGCAACATCCAGATAAATTATGACCAACCCCTTCCCATTTTTACCTAGCTGGTCCAAGATTTGTGAGGCAGGGCATCTAACAAGCAGTGATTAGCAGATTTCTAAATACTTGACTCCCGTGGGGCACAGGATGAGGCAGTCCTCTGAGCTTACATGCATGGCTGCGCCCCAATGCTAGGGTCTGGGATCAGCAGCCTGTGGTTCCAGAGATCCAAAACGGAGGCATGCTTCAAAGTTGCAAGGCCTCACGACCTACGGTCTGTGCCACACTGCTAGTTTGTTTAAACGTTGTATTAAGAAAAAAAATGTTTTTTGATGTAGTGTTCAATGATTCATTAGTTGCGTCGTATAACACCCAGTGCTCATCACATCACGTGCCCTCCTTAAATATTAAGAAAATTTCTAAGCAGATACAGAAGTAGTTAGTTACAAGGAACCTCCGTGAATATATATCTACATTCAACAATCAGCAATATTTTGCCTGATTTCACCTAACCACTCCTCCCCTCCTTTTTGCCCTATTTTAAAGGAAATCCTCAACATCAAGTCATTTTATCCAGAAATACTTCAAAAGGCTTCTCAAAAGAATAAGAATGTTGCTCTTATAATTAACAAAATTCACAATTCCTTAACATCTTCTAATATCCTGTCCTCAAAGTTTCTTGGTAGTCCATAAAATGTCTTTTCCTAATGCTTTATTTGAATCAGAATCAAAATAAGGGGGTTACTGTATTATTATTTGGTTTTATCTCTTAAAGAACTTTTATCTCTTTGTCACTTTTGACAGGAGCAATCTCCTCTTGTCCCGCGCCCCTCTCTCTCTACTTCCCTAACACCATTCACAAGGCCATAGAACAAAGGCGGTAATTCTATAGACTGCCCCACCTTCTGCATTTGGCTCACTGCTACCTTGTGGTGCTGTTTAACTTAAATCCGTCATATCATCTGTAGACTATAAGTAAAGTCTTGGATGCAAATTTAATTATGGGGGGAGAGCGGAATTGGGAGAGGGACGAATACCTCATAAGCAGTATTGTGTACTTAATATTGTCTCACATTAGAAAGTGTGTAATGTAGGATTGTCTTGTTTTAGTGATGCTAATGCAGAGTTGTTTGTTTTCAGACTGAAATAAAACATTTCCATGCATCCAAAATCAAAACTATGAAACAAAGTATGATCGGAGAAGTCTTCTTTCCTTCCCTGTTCCTCCATCTGGTTCCTTTCTTCCTCTTCAAGGCAATGAGTTTTGGGCTTTTTTCCATGGTTTCTTTTTGCAAATATAAGAAAGGCACAAACCTTTTTTACAGAAAAGGTAGCATAAAATATGCAACATACTATATACCATATACCATGTACTACATACCATACGTGTACATTCTGTACCTGGCTTTTTACACCTTACAATATACCTGGATATCACTCCATATCAGCACGTGGAGATCTTACTCATTCTGTTTTCATTTGCAGATGGTTCCATCTTGTGAACGTACTGTATTTCATTCAACAAGTCCTATATGGATGAATAATCTGGTTATTGCCCATCTTTTGGTATTACAAAAATTACTAAAGTAAATAATCTTCTGCATGAGTCACTTTGTGCCTTTGCAGGTATATATTTGGTAAAGATTGCTGGAAGTGGGATTGCTGCTCAAAGGATAAAATGTATGTAATTTTGCTAGTCAATCAAATTACCAACTCTGACATGAATTTACATTGTTTCTCTCATCAGAAAGAAGCCAACAACACATATAACTGTGAAAATTTAGGTCTCACAGAAGTTCCCAACACGCTACCAAATACAACAGAATTTTTGGAATTTGGCTTTAATTTCTTGCCTACACTTGAAAATACAACTTTCAGCAGACTCGTAGATCTTATCTTCTTGGACTTAACCAGGTATGTATCTGAGTTCCTTGTCTGTAGTTGATGTTTTACTTATGTAATAACACAGCTTGCATTCAAATTGTTTCCAGGACCTCCTTTTGGGAGCACAGGGACACTCTGTCTATCCTGCATGTTTACTCTTTCCCATGAAATGTTTTTATGCAGGTGAAATGTAATATTTCAAAAACCCAGTCAGTGGAGAGAAAAGTGGATTATTTTCAAACTAGATTGCATCAGCAGTGTTAAGAAGTTCTAAGGAATACTGATTTAAAAAAAAAAAACTGAAGGGCGCCTGGGTGGCTCAGTTGGTAAAGCAAAGGTCATGATTCTGGAGTCCCGGGATCGAGTCCCACATCGGGCTCCCCACTCAGCTGGGGGTCTGCTTCTCCCTCTGACCCTCCCCCCTCTCATGCTCTCTGTCTCCCATTCTCTCTCAGATAAATAAATAAATAAAATCTTTAAAAAAAAAAAAAACTGAAAACAAATCTTGTATTAAATCAGATGCCATAGTTTATTCTTGGGTGATGACATTTTAAGAAAAATTTACAGGAGAAACACATAAGCTACTAACTTTTTCCTCCTCTAAATTGAGAAAAGAGTTCTGTTATTTAATTTTAGAAGCTGAATCAGGATTCCAAATGCTGAACCAGTGTTTGTGAACCAATGGACAGAAGTATCACAAGAAAATAAGGGAAGAAAACAGAAGGGAAATACAGCCTGCGTGTGTGTGTGTGTGTGTGTGTGTGTGTGTGTGTGTAAGACTGGAACGGGAAAGGGCTTTGCATGTGGATGGGGTCTGCCTCCCTTGCAGCAGCTCTATTTCTTTGGTGGTTCAAGTTGAGCTTCTGCAGAGTGGCAGAGCATTCACATCCCTAAAACTATTTCAACTTTATAACCACCCCTGGGAGGTAGGCATGCTGAATATCACAGTCCAACTCATGTTCAATGAGGAAATGGAGGCTCAAGGAGATTTTGTGAGTTTGCTTAGGGTCACAGAGTAAGGGAACTGGGACTCTGCTCTCCTGACTCCCAGTCCAGAGGCCCTCAGAGGACCCCAGGCCACCTCCACAACCAATATTCCACGGGCTGCCTGCCCACACTTCACTAAGACGAAGCCTTGGCCTTTCAGACAGGGACAGAGATCAGTCTACTACCTACCCATTGTGCCCTCGAGACATTTACTTTCTCTCTACTTTACCATTTCTCATTTTTAGATGGAATGGGTTTGACCACATTTCTAAGGACTGCCTGGGGCCAGGAGAGCTTTTCCAGCTAGAGGACCCTAGGTTTCCTCTTCTGTTATTTTCAAACGGTGATACAAACATGACCTCGTACTTTCTAAACTCCCTCTCCTTAGCTCCCCCAGCCCCTGCCTCTTACCTGGCCACCAGTCAGACGCTATTTTTATTACTTTAAACAGCCACTGTTTCTTTAGCTTTACCAACATGTTTTCTGTTTTCTTTGCTCATTCTTCGTCTTGCTTTTCAGACTTTCTCTTGGAACAATTTTCCTTTTTTCCTGAAGTAGATATCTAACAATTTCTTTCGTGAAAGTCTGTTAGCAGTAAACTCCCTTGGTTTTTGTTTTGTTTTTCCAAAAATGTATTTCCTGCGTGATTCCGAGTTGGTAGTTGTTTTTCTCACCCCATTGATGCTGCCGTTCCATTCTTCCCTTGTCACTGTTAGATAGTCACCTGTCTGCGTAATCACTGCACACACAGGTAATCTTTCCTCTCTGGGTGTTTCCAGTAGTTTCTCTTTGTCTTGGGCACTCTGTAATATCACAGTGCTGCACTGTGTACATCGTTGGGCTCCTCGAATCTGCAAACGGTGACTTTCATCAATTCTAAAATATTCTAGCCATTATTTGTTTGAAACTTGGTTTGCTCCCATTCACTCTTTCATCTCCTCTCGTTCTCTGATTCATATTGCAGCTTCTCATCCATTCTCCATATATGTCAATATGCCCTTTTTGTTTTCTACCTCTTTGGTGGTTTGGACTATATTCTAAGTAATATTTTCACATCTACTTTTAGTCCATTAGTATCCTCTTCAGCTGTGTCTAATCTCTTGTATAAACTGTCCTTGGTTTTTCAATTTCATTAACTTCCTATCTCAGTAAATTTCAGTGACTTCATTTTACAAATATATCACATCAGTTTTAATAAATTTTTCCTTCATCATATCATTGGTTCACACTGTTTCCTTTAAACATATCAAACACATGTTTGATAGAAATATATTTATTATATATTCTGATAATATATATCAGGTACTCACGTGTTCTTTATAAATCATATACATATTATCAGATATACCTCATAATTCTAGTATCTGTTTGTTTTAACCTGATTCTGTAGAACATTTTTTAAAAGGATTTATATATTTGCTTAAGAGAGAAAGCATGAGCAGGAGGGGCAGAGGGAGAGGGAGAGAGAACCTCAAGCAGACTCACGCTGAGCGCAGAGGCCGACACAGGACTCCAGGCCGTGAACCTGAGATCACAACCTGGGCTGAAACCAAGAGTTCGACGCTTCAGTGCCTGCACCACGCAGGCCCCTCCGTAGAACACTTTTTAAACTGACTTTGACTAATTAATTCCCTTATGTGTTCAGCGAAATGTTACTTTGAGCTCATTTATCATTTGAAACTTGATGTAGATCTTTGTTTAAAATACTTTCCTGGAATTAGACAATGGTATTATGGCTATAGAAAATAAGCCTATATTTTTTTGGAGATGCATAATGAAATATGTACAGGATATCTAGGATCCAATTTAAAATAATTCAGGAGGGAGAGGTAGGAACAGAAGAAGCAAAGAAGTATATATGGCAAAATCTCGAGAACTATTGCAACTGTGTGATAGATAAATGAAAGTCTATTGCACTATGATCTTTACTTTTATGTAAATTTGAAGGTTTTCCATATTAAAAATTAATTAAGTAGGTACATTACTCCCGAAGAAATTTTTGTTTACTTCTGCCAATTACCTGAAGTCACTATCATTCTGGAGCCACTTGAAACTCAATTTTCTCCAGAGGCTTCTTTTGGGTGGTCCACAGAGGGAACGTCAACTCGGGCCATGGTCCTTATGAATAGAAGCTTATGGTTAGAGACTCTCAGAGGAGGCCTCTCTCATTATTGTTGTTGTTCCATCCAGAGCTCTGGCCAAGAAAAACACATATCCTCAAGGTCATCCTGTATGACCTTTTTTTTTAAGGTCATCCACTGAAAGGTTCCCTTTTGAGGGTCTTGGCGGTTTGCAGGTTTTTGATATGACCTCCTACCCTGCTTGGACCCCAACCTTTGTCTCCTGCCATGGTGCATGTCATGGCTTATTACAACTCGGGCTCTAGGCCACCAAGGACTGGCAGATATTGGCAGATATGACAAAGCTAGCTCTAGGGCTCACTTGCTCCTAGGGATTCCAACTTCTTTTTCTAAGGGAATTAGAATTCTAAGGAATTCCCTTATTGATCTCCAGGGGAGTTCTGTGTGTGTGTGCGTGCATGTGTGTGTGTGTATGTGCACGTACATGCTCGCACCTATGTGTGCATGCATAATCCAGTATTTTCAGATTCAATACCAGGATGAAAACTCTAGTGTTCCATATTTCTATGGAGCATTTTCATATGTATCATTTGACTAACAGCTGTTCTACAAAGTACTCATCATTTCTATACTTTATAGATACAACAAAAGAGGTTGAGATAAGTTGTGATTTGCCCAGAATGACAGAGATACATATATTATATATCATATGTTATCTATTATACATTATATATAACATGCTGTAAATTACTTAAAATAGTAAATAGTTGGATTTTGCCTACAATCAAACCGCTAACTGTTCCCTAGATTCTAAACACAAACCTCAGAGAGTTCAATCCAAAGGGGCAAGATATCTGGAAAAAATTCTAAATCAGAATTTTCAGAATTGAGGCTAGCCATTAATTCAACAGATCATCTGTTGGTACTGAAGAAAGTTTTTATGTTTTATTTTAAGTAACAATGTATACTGTTTTTACTAAACACAAAAGATGGCTTTGTTAATATAGATCACTGGGATAGTTTTTCTTTTTTCCAATTAATTATTGTTAAATGTTATTACCTTTTCAAGGTGCCAGATCAACTGGGTACATGAAGACACTTTTCAAAACCATCATCAATTGAACACAATTGTGTTGACTGGAAATCCCCTGATATTCATGGCAGAAACATCTCTTAATGGGCCCAAGTCGCTGAAGCATCTTTTCTTAATCCAAACAGGAATATCCAATCTTGAGTTTATCCCAATGCACAACCTGGAAAACTTGGAAAGCTTGCATCTAGGAAGCAACCATATTTCCTCCATTAAGTTCCCAGAAAACTTCCCAACTCAGAATCTGAAAGTTCTGGATTTTCAGAATAATGCTATACACTACCTCTCTAGTAAAGACATGCATGTTCTGGAGCAGGCCACCAACCTAAGCCTTAATTTCAATGGCAATGACATTAAAGGCATCGAGCCTGGAGCTTTCCATTCAAACATCTTCCAAAGTTTGAAATTTGGAGGGACTCTTAACTTGTCTGTTGTATTAAAAGGTCTACAGAACTCTACTACTCAGTCTCTCTGGCTGGGGTCATATGAAGACACTGATGACCAAGACCTTACGTCAGCCATGTTTGATGGACTTTGTGAAATATCTGTTGAAAGCATCAATCTACAAAATCACTATATCTCTGATATCTCATCTGCCACATTTCGGTGCTTCACTCAACTCCAGGAATTGGATCTGACGGCAAATCACTTAAATGAGTTACCCTCTGGGATTGAGGGGATGAAGGCTCTCAAGAAATTAGTTCTCAATGTAAATCATTTTGACCAATTGTGTCAAATCAATGCTGCCAGTTTTCCATCCCTTACAGACCTCTCTGTCAAAGGCAACATAAGGAAACTTGACCTCGGTGCTGGGTGTTTGGAAAAACTAGAAAATCTTCAGAAACTTGATTTAAGCCACAGTGATATAGAGTCTTCTGACTGCTGCAGTCTTCAGCTCAAAAACCTGGCCCTCTTACAATACCTAAACCTGAGCTACAATGAGCCTCTTGGTCTCCAGAGTCAGGCGTTCAAAGAATGTCCTCGGCTAGAAGGTCTAGATTTGGCATTTACCCACTTGTACATTAAGGGTCCACAAAGTCCTTTCCAAAACCTCCATCACCTACAGGTTCTGAATCTTTCTCACTGTCTCCTGGATACTAGCAATCAGCACTTTCTAATAGGCCTGGTGGATCTCCGCCATCTGAATTTACAGGGGAATCACTTTCAAGATAGGAGTATCTCAAAGACCAACCTACTTCAGACCTTGAGCAGCTTGGAGATTCTTATTTTATCCTCCTGTGACCTCCTCTCCATAGACAAGCAAGCATTCCAGAGCCTTAGGAAATTGAATCATGTTGACTTAAGCTACAACAGCCTGACGGGCAATAGCATTGATGCTCTTAGTCATCTTCAGGGAATCTACCTCAATATGGCTGCCAATGACATCCACATCATCCCATCTCATCTCCTCCCCACCTTGTCCCAGCAGAGCACCATTAATTTAAGTCACAATCCCCTGGACTGCACTTGTTCAAATATTCATTTTATAACATGGTACAAAGAAAACCTGCAGAAATTTGAGGGCTCAGAGGACACCAAGTGTGCGAACCCCCCATCTTTAAGAGGAGTTAAGCTGTCTGATGTCAAACTGTCTTGTGGGATTACGGCCATGGGCATTTTCTTTCTTGTAGTATTTTTATTCTTGGTTGCCAGTCTGCTCATTTTTTTAGTTAAATTCCTTCTGAGGTGGAAATACCAACACATTTAATGCTGAAGGTTTCTAGAGATGGCCAGTCAATGTGTTCAGCGAAAATGCCCCAAGTAAAGGAACTGTTGTCTGTTCCTTTTCAGTCTGTCAGACTTTTTGGACTGGTTCCTGCAGCTGGGCAGGGATTCGCTGTGCTTTTCTGAGTCCGAGAGCTAATGAACCTTCCTGGAACTTAAACTGACTAGGGCTGGGGGGCCCAACCACAGCTGTGAGAGATCCAGAGCCATTCCTTCACATGGAAGGTGGTTGGAGGACCCGTGGCAGGGAAAGGCCAGGAGAAGAATGCACTAGGAGGCCATCTCCCTTCCACTTGTGGGCACCCCTCGAAGCAGCTCCTACCCTGACCCTAAAAGATAATCAACTCTTCCAACTAAGCAGCGCTGACAGCCCCAGCCCAAACTCTGTCTCCCACAGCTTGGACATCATGCTTGGCTCTGAGTCCCCAGTAAGGCAGTCATTTGACAAACGTGTTGAGGATAAAGTCTCAAAGCTTATTTTAAATGAAAAAGGGGATACATGGTGAATGTAAAAGAAGAGGCCGAGAAATGAATCTTGACATCAAATTGACTTCACTAATCTCCTTAATCCTTAGGCTTCTAAGGCCTCTACAAAGCCGCTAGGGTGCAAATAGCTACAAAAAAAAAAAAAAGCACCCCCACCAGCCCCCCATCCCCCAAGGTCTAGGAGTTTAGCTACATTGGCCACCCTCTCTTCAGAACCCTGGAAGCACCTTCTACCTATCTGGGGTGTTTGCTCTTACATTACAAATCCTACCTTACGCATGGGCTGTGGTCCAAATGCTCTTCTCATTTGGATGTCTGGTCCTTAGAAGCTTCTCTCCCACAGAAACTATGAAATAAATGGTGGTTTGTTTCCCAGGCCAGCTCTCAAAAGTCTGTTCACCTGGGACAGCAATTGAGACAGCACATTTACGTTGAAAACCAGTGGAAGAAAACATTGCTGTACGCTAGCTGTCCAGAACACAATAAGCTGGCTTACTGAGTTTCCGGTGAGGCTGGGGGTGTCAGCAATGGTTATACCAGTGGAAAAGAGAGGACAAGACCATTGAATGTAGAGAGACAGAAAGGCCAGGGAAGGGGGAAAGTGTTATGACTTAGGCCTTACAAGGCACAAAGGGTCATTCTCACGTAGGGCTTGATCTTCTGCAGTCTCAATGGCAGATAAGATTGGAACCTCTTGTCCTCAGGTGTTGCATACATATGGCCTTAAGTTCTATAATGAATTTTAGGCTAGAGGTGGTAACTTAGAGTTATGAAAATCTGATAGGCTATCAAAATAAAATTAACTTTCATATCCAATCGGAATTTGTTAGCCCTTCAGATGAGGGCATAAGAATGGGACATATTAACAGAGTGGAAACGTGGGGAGCAAGCTCTCTTTACCTCTGTATCCCCAAGAACAGCAAGAAAGACAGGAAATAGTGAAGAAATGCCACAAACCTCTACTGCAAACGCTCTGCTAGCCTTAGGGGAATTTTTTTATGTAGTCCTGGATGGGAAGCCAAGTTTTCTCAGAAGTTCTTGGTTAAGAACACAAGGTGGGGGCCAAGGGAAAGCGAGCGAGGCACTCGCCTTGGGTGCAAAATTTAAGGGGGAAACAAAAAACTCAGTTTTAATGCAGTATTGTAAAAACTTTAATGAAAGAAATACATGGTAAATAAAATATCAACATTTTTAAAAACAGGATCCATAATAATAGTCCCATGCTGAACCATATTAGAGCTGAGGCAAAAGGAAAAATCAGTAATACTGATGCTGCCTTTATTTAAAATTTTGATATTTTGTTCATGGTTGATAATTTGCGTCAGTTTTTTTTTTTTTAATTTAATGTTGCATTAAAATATTACCTTCATTACTGAGTTCTTTGGTGCCCCCTTAAATTTAGCACCCAGGGTGGGTGTCTCACTGGCCTCACCCTGTTCCCACCCTGAGGAATGCTAAGAAGTAGGGATTCTCAGCTAACTCCCAGGCCACAGTTCATCCAGGGCCTATTAGCAGGCATGTGATCTCAGTTTTACTCAGAAGCATCTATCCCTTTCCCCTCACTGTCTGGCAGCAGGTCAAAGTGTCCAAGAACTTACACCTTGTTGTCCAAGGTGTTGGTAACTTCCAGCTCCTGGGATCAAAGGCATCCTTCCTTCAAAGCCAAGAGAGGTGGCAGAGATGAATGAGTACCATATCCTCCTGAGCTCTAGGTGGCCTGGACCTGATGAGCGAGGGCAAGCTGAGCACCACTCTGCTAATGAAATGAAACATCACACAATTAGCTGCTTTAATTACCTTGGATATCAGTGCTTGGGAAAACAGGTGCCTGAAAAGGAAGTTTTCCTCAGCTTTCCTGAGGGAGCTGCAATCATTTAAACATGTGTATGGAAGGAGAAAGTAAGTGCTAGAAATATGAGGAGATTGGGCTTCACCCATCATCTACCTTTCTTCCTTCCCAGGGCCTGCGATGGTGGGGCACCATTCTGAGAAGGCCAGTTCGAGGCACTGCTGGGTTGGTATTGGCCTTGAGTCTGGCAGCGACCGAGGCCTTTTCTCACTGAGTCCTGGGCTCAGGAGGGACCTGGCACACAAGTGGGCATGGCTGCCTTGGCCAGGCTCTGTCGGTGTGCAGTGTGTGTGTGTATGTGGGGGGGTCTTCCAGGCAGCTCCCTGCCCGCTGCTATGGGAAAGTCCCCTCGTTCCGGGGACCTGGAGGCAACGCTGGTTTAAAAGTTCAGGCAGCCAACCCTCCCAAGTCAAGAGAGAGCACCCCTGCCGACTAGAGCACCCCATGCACCCCAATCTTTTGCCAGAGCCACTCACCTCTGAGGAGTCGGGGGGGAAGGGAGCAGGACACACAGTTAATTTGTTTCATTGATTGTGTTCATTTGCTTGTAGCAAATTAGATGATCCGCTCTGGAAACTCTGGGAGATGTTCCTGGTAGTGACCCTGAAGATGCAAAAACCATGCTCACTGTTTCCCCCCTCCCTCCCTTCTTTCTCTTTCCTTTTTCTTTCTTTGTGGTCTCCTCCCTTCTTTCCTTTTCTCCTTCCCTCTCTGTGCTTCCCTCCTTTGCTGGTCTCATGCTTTCCTTCCTCCCTTCTTCTGTATCTCAGAGTATGGGAGTTCACACTCTATGAATCCCGTCTAAGACAGAACCAAGGCACCGAGTTCCCTGTGCATTCCAGCAAATTCAGGCTCTTCCCTGACTTCAGGATTTAAGCTGCGGATAGGAAATGCTAACTGCTGACTTACCACTCCACAGCCATGCTGTTCCCCACAGTAGTTCATGTGTGAGAACAAAAACTCAAGTATTCTGTTCAGGATATCCAGGATGCGGATTGCATCACATGAAAGTCGGTGGGGTCCTAAGGCCCAGCCAAATGTAATTGCCCGTCTTGCTTTCATTTATCAGGCGCGCGCCCCTTCCGTGTCATGCAACTTGCTATTCCATAACTGCACACTGATCTAAGGCTTTGTAACAGCTCCTCTGTTTTAAGCAACAGTAAATTCACCCGCCAAAGTCAGAAAGGGAGTTTTTTGATAGCTGCTGTCAATTTTATTGCTTTATCCTGGTTACTAGGATAGAATCTGGAGACATGGTGTGTTTATCGGTTTTATGTATCACATGTTGTTACTGCTCTGACAAGCTACTCCTATAAAAATGTGTTATTATTGCATGTTGGTAGCTCAGTGAGCTGACCCTGCATTTCAAAGTGTACTGAAGCAAATAGCATTGAAGTCCATAAAAGCTGACTGGCCTCCATCACAGAGGACTCTCTGCGTGAGCTGCAACTCCCACAGTCTGGTGGTAAATTATCCCTTTCCCTGCAGCCAGCAGCCATCATTGCTAACCGAATGCAGCACAGACCCAAACACAGGCATTATCTGTAAAATTTCCGGACAGGAAACTGTCATTGTAGTCCTACTGGTCCAATTCCCCAATAAGTATCATTTGCAATTTTGAAGTTTACAAAAGTATGAGATGAATGGCTTTTAAATGTTTTTGTATAAGATGCAAGAGGGGCAGCTGACATGGTTTTCTCCCTTGACTGCTAAAGAAAAAGTTAACTTGGGTTACAGCAAGAAAGAGTGTGATTAGTTCTAAGCAAGTCACAACTGGGGATCCTGGGTGTTTAACTAGAATCAATCGCGTGGAATGTGAGGAGTTAGAATGTTTAATAGGGGAAGGTGGGGTTAGCTTGAAGGCTGCAGAAGAATGGGCCAGCCAGGTATGGCTCCCAGATACTGACTTATCACCAGAATCATCTGGGGGATTCATTACCAAACAGATTCCTCTGCCCTACCCCTAGATGTTGGAATTGTGTTAGACTGGGTTTGGCTCTAGACTCTAAGCCAAACGATTTCATGCGAAATATCCTTCCCTAATCTTAATTTTATCAACCAATAGTGGAGTTGTATGTTAAGCTCCATGAGTCAAATGAGTTGAAGAACTGCTCCATATTCTCTAAAAGGAAATTTTGTAACAAAATGGGAATAAGGGGCTAAGGAGCCTTCGAATCCAAGGGTGAGACATCCTGGGGCGTGAAGCCTATTAGTCTCTTGCTACAACTGCTGGGCAGCAAGACTCTGCTGCTAAGCTCCCTCACTCCCCCACCTAACCCTCCACCCGCACTCCCATTCCATCCCATCTACTTACAATATGAAATCAGTTGAATAATGCTGGTCTTGAGGAAGGAAAGAACTAATCCACGGATTATTTTTAAAAAGTCATTATTGTTCATGAAAAATTAAACAGTGAACTTCATTGAACTCTCATCCCCCCAAATTGAGATATTCTCTAAGCATGTGACTGTTCAAGACAAGGTATTAGATCCCACAAAGATAAGCAGAGGACAGGTGGTCACCAGAGTATCCATCCATCTCCTCCTTCTCCCTGCATGTTCATTCATGGGTTTCCTCAACAGCTTGGATCTCCCTTCTTTGCTTTCTCTTATCTTTGGAAACAACCTAAATATTCATTAATAGACAAATGACTTAATAAATTAGGTGATGTGAACATCATCATGTTCTATATTCTTGGGTGGGAAAGGAACAATGGAAACCTGTTGGTATGACTAGGAATTAGAGAAATACAACTTAAAATGAGATAAAGGTTTATATCTATTAGTCTGGCAAAAAAGAACGAGCTGAATAATAGCATCGGTGGGATGTGGGGTTATAGGAACTGTGTGCATGGCTTATGGCTGTAGATGGGTGAAGCCATTCAAGAACCCTGTGACAACAATTAGTCAAGTCAAATATGTGACCCACAAATTCTGCGAGGGTATATTTCCCAAGAAAATCTCACATTTCCACAACAATATTTAGTGTGGCATTATTTATGGAGGGGGACGTTCAAAGCAGTTTGAGTGTTCATCACTGGGAAAATGGGTAGGTACATGTGGAAGACACCCACCATGGGTATTATACAGTCGTCAGAAGCAGTGGGTTAGAAATAGCTATAGCAATGTATTTGAATCTTAAACATACGGTGTTGGAGGAGGTCATCGATAGGACATGACTACTGGTTGACCCATGAGCTGGACCTGCGCCATCAGAGGCTCCTCACACCCTCCCCTGTTCCTGGAATGTACACTCTACCCACCATTCCCACAATGGGAGCTGGTTTGAAGGAGCAGTCTGGGGAGAGCCACGTTCTGTTGATCTGGATGGTACACAAAACTGAACCCTGTTAAGACCTCTATACAAACTTTTAAGATTCCGGCACATGGGTGCAGAGATCTACTTGTCTGTGGCCACCCAAGACAAGCCTCATATGCAAGTTTCCTTGCTTATTAAATCTGCCACCTACCAATCTGGACTGGTCTGCCTCTTCCTTCCGTTTCTCCTCCCTCTTCAGGTACAGAGGCCAGTTTGTGAACCAACATAGAGAGCTTGATGGGAAACAAACAAACAAACCCCAAATGACATAGTAACACAATTATTTTTATACATTAAAAATACACGCATACAAAACAATACCAGCGTTTTGTAAGAACACAAAAAGACAAACCATTTAATTAACATGGCTGCCTAGTGGGTGGAAGGGGGGATCAAAGGAAGTGTGGGGATAGATTCAATGAACTCTGGCATAAACTGGCTGAGAACTGGAGAGCAAGACGACCTCAATCGTCTACATCTGGGGCTCCCTGCCGTGAGTGAAAGCAATATGGCACGTCCATAAAATGAAATGCCATGCAGCCATTATGAACAACATTGCAGAAGCATATTTATAGATATTGAAATATATTTGTGATTTAATACTCAACCAAAGAGGTCAGCAAACATCATGTCCACTGTTATTTCAGTTTTTTGAAAAAATTAAAAACCTATATACATTGAAGAAGGACAGAGTGGCTGGTGGATTGCAGCAATTCATTTTTCTTCTTCTCTGTATTTTGAATTTGCCTCCTATGACCATGTTAGGCAACGAAAAGGAGTTTCATTGTTTAAGAAAGACTTCTTTTGTTTCTACAGAGGGACAAGAAGAATAAAGAGGTTACTGGTTGTGAGAATTTATAGGTACTGAAAAAGGAGGCAGGCCTTTGCCTAAGGTTCTGTGTTTTTAAATACTAATCGTCAAGCCCAAGGTTTACCAGTTGCTCTTTGAGGTCAGAGAGCAAAGAGTTGTTCTAAGGGTGCCCATGTGAATAAAGCAGGAGGCTGAGGAGCTGGGGTTCACACCACAGGCTGGCACCCCACTGATGGATGTGGGTGGGCATCTGCAGGAATCGCCCTAGTCCCCCAAAGAGTCAATCTGTCTCCAGCCTGGGAACGTCACTTCACAGCACTGTGTAACACAGTGAGTGTATTCCGGAGGGACAGAATCTTCAGGCAAAGGATTTTTATTTAGACAGCTTAGGGCTGGAGGTTATGGTGATGCCAGGCTGACATATGAAGCCCTGGTAAATGCAACATGCTTGCTTCAGGCCTCGCAAACAGCTTCATCCTTCACCTCCTGGCTACTGACAGCTGTCTCCAGGCCATGCTTAATGACACAGGAGATGAGTACTTGTTAGAGGCTTTCCGCTGCATAGTATCAATAGACTTTCTGCAAAGCGGTGTGCAGCAAGACCTACTAACCATATACACCAGATCTTTCTTTTCTCGACATCCGAACAAGCTTGACTGGCATGTGACGGAGGACACAGGGAACTCAAGTTTGGGGAGCAGATTCCCTTTTAGAAGCGCTTGCCTGCATCCATGTGTTGGGACTGACAGTCCTCATGTCAGCCTGCGACAAGAGAGGGCCACCTTGGCTTTTGGAACACACGGTCCCAGAAATCAGTGGGATGTTGTTGTGTGTTTTTCTATGAGGACTGGTGCTGAGATTCCAGTCCAAGGTCCAAGGAGTCTGAACTGCCAGAATACTTGAATCTGGACCAGACTGACTTTCAATATGCAAAATATAATGAAGCCAAGGTTCAACAAAGCTGTGGTCATGTCTAGCTTTTGTAGATACATAAGACATGGAGAATATTCATGGGGGTAAAGCTAGAAAAAGAGAGGACTAACACAAATCATTGCTTTTAGAATGGGTTAAAACCATACTGGTAGGTGGGAAATTAAATTTAGAGAGCTGCCCTACCTTGAGTTGCTTCATGCCTGGCCTGTATTGAAGGAAATAGATTTCTGTAGTTAATAAAGCTACACTTCCTCATGTTACATTTGTGTTGTGAACCAAAAATGCTAGATGGGAAATTGCCTACTGATTGATTAGAATTAATAAAGGAGCCCTAATACCGAGAATGATTAGCTGCCTTGGCTCGTGGTTTCCCACCCATCATCAAACATATAATTTTGCACCATATGATTTTTCTGCATGTAAAGAGACAACGAGATGGCTTCAAGCATTCAGAGGGGCCCAGACCTGAATGCAATCACATGACATCTGAACATATTTAGAAAGGTCAAGAACTTCAGAGCCAGAAAAAAAAAAAAAATCTGGATTCTAATACAAGCTCTCTTTACAGGGTGTATATTGAACAAACAACATAGTCTGTCTGGGCCTGTTTCCTCATCTGTAAAATAGGGATGCTGCTACCATCTGGGTTGGGGCTCAAATGACATGGGAGATGAAAAGCATCTTGCCCAGCACTACGCATGCATATACTAGGTAATATATGTATATACTAGGTAGACAACAAATGTTAGGCTGCATCTTTCATTCCTGGTGGTTTCAACGGCTTTGATTACGAGGAAAGAGAAAGGAAGGGAGGAAATGAAATGAAGACAGGGCACAATGCTAATTGATGGAGGAAGGTTTTAGGAGAAGTGAAATGAAGGAGATGGTGTCCCTGAGGAAGAGACTGCACAAAGACAGTGACCGTGGTGTGGAAGCTGGTAAGTTCTGCAGGCAAGGAATAAGGTTGGGAGAAAATGTAGGAAGGCATTATAGGAAGACTTAATCTTCAAGAAGAGAACAGTTGTGTAAGTTAAGAAAAACATCAGGGGCACCTGGGTGGCTCAGTCAGTTAAACGTCTACCTTCGGCTCAAGTCATGATTTCAGGGTCCTGGGATTGAGCCCCACGTAGGGCTCTCCACTCAGGGGGGAGTCTGCTTCTCCCTCTGCCTGCCGCTCCCCCTGCTTGTGCTCTCTCACCCTCTCTCTCCCTCAAATAAATAAAATCTTAAAAAAAAAAAAATTAGCAAACCATTCCCCTCCATAAAAAGCAATCTGCAAAGCCCCATACTTCCAATAATATACAGTTATATTCAGTAACACTGTAGAGATGTAGGTGTATATTTAAGAAAAGAACATCTTAGTCATTATCTTTTCATGCTAAATTTTTATTTCAATGTTATGCAACTGCATAAGTATAAATATTTGTTCCATATACAACAATTATGACATCCATAGGGAATTTCTTAGAGAAAATAAGACTGCAAACACTTTATTGCACAGATCCTAACAAACTTTGAAGCTGGTAAATCTACAGCTGGGAGTACTACCGAGGAGCACATCTTACAATCACAGGAGACTGACCAAATAGAACACAGGAGAATTTCTACCAGCTGACTGGAGAGGTTTACAACAACAAACAGGTATTACATGAATGCAACCTTAAGTACTCTTTACTCATCCAAAATGCAAAAACATATTTGGCAAAAATGATAATACACTATACAAAATATACATAAAAATATCATTTGTAAACAAGCAGCTAGTTGTGCTTTAAAGGAAACTGGACAGTTAAAAAGCAAAGGCTATAAACCTTGAACTACGTCCCCGATAGACCTGCCGTGGTGTCTGAGTACAGAGGACCGGGTTATGACAACCGCCAAACACAGATATGAATTATAAATGTTGAGACCACTTTGGAAACCCACGTGAGTTCTTTTACAATATTTGTTTCTTCTACAATTTCACAATGCAGTGATGGGGAAGAGCTAAAACGACATGGGAAAAAAAAAATCAGGGGCAAGGAGGAGACTTTTTTTTTTTTTTTCCATTGCCAACTCATTGTACAATGAAGGACAACCAAGTAGTCAGTTAAGTTATGCCTTTGTTTTTTGGAGAAGGGTTTACAGCCTTGCTTAAATAATTTATAATCCACAGGCTGTGCTTAGAGGAACAATTTTATAGCTTGAAGATACTAAGACATCCGAGGGGGTTTGTGTGCTGAATTAGTATTTATTGGTAAATTTTTTTTCTCTTAAGAAACAAAATAAAATATCCTGCTATGGATCCCAAACATCTTATAAAGACTTATCTGTGTGTATTTTCTCTTAGTGCCTTTAGAACTTATGTCAGCAAGTGTCGTCTTACAATACAAAACAAGCCACCAGGACAACTGCAACAAAAACAAACAAAAAAACCCCCTCAGCACTAAAATGATTTGACGAATTCTACATATCCCATGGTATACAAAATTTAAATAAGGCTTAGCAAAAGTAAAAAGGACACATTCAAGCACCAAATAGCTCCACCAAGTCTTTTTGTTAAAAAAATGCTGCTCTTTATTAATACAGTATTTTTTTTTTTTTGCATACAAATAAAGAGATCGTGTTATGTAATGTATGGAGCTACTCGATGCATCAGAAATGAATGTGAAACCCAGGAACTTGCTAAAAACAGCAAGCTTCGTCTACAACATAAGGCCCCAGCTATGTATTAAGATGTATCTGATGTCCTGATTATTCATTAATATATATGCTATGATGCCAAAATCTGCCCCCTTTTCCCTCAAAAAAGCAATTTAAAACCTCTTCCAATGCCTGATCCTTCTTAATCGATTTAAGTACTATCAGATTTGTGTGTGGCCAGGAATTTTCCTTTTTGTTCAAGAGCAGGGCTGGTGCAAAACTACTACAAGCTGTGTGCTTCTTGGACTAGTGACTCGTAGCATAAAGGCCTGAGTTTAAGAGCATGAAAAGAAGGGAAAGTAAGAGAAATAAAGTTGACGTGTGTTTACGGCCCCCGCTACAGCAAGGGTGAAGACCCCACATACGCGCCCACAGACAAGGACAACTGGCCTTTCAGACAGTTGGACCCAGGATCAGAATGTCCACTGGGATGGCTGTGAAGTGAAAATGGTTCGCTCCCTTGGCTCCGGCCATTCCTAATGGAGGAAGATTCCAAATGCAGTGATTAGAGTAGTTCTTACTTTCAGATCTGGAAACATAGGTAGCCAGATACAGTACTACCAAAGTCTCTCTTGAAAAATACACACAAAAACTCACCATCTACTGTATCTAGGACTTTCTTTCACCTTTAACTCTACTTAGAATGTTTCAACTTAGAAAAATGTAGCTTCATTGAAACATTCTCTTAAAACCACAGACCAAAAAACAGGTGGGTGGATGCGTATAGACGAACAGGAGCGTAGCTATACTTTTCCATACACCCAATTTTAACCGTTTTGCTTCGTTACTACGTTATGGTAAGTGGTAAAGCAAAAATCTTAACTGGAAAAAAAAAAAAAAGCTGTGGTAAACAATGCAATCAGCAGCAAGGTACCGACTCTACATCCCAAACCAAACACATTGCTAGGTATTTACAGAGAAAATCTTTTTCCTCAACAACCCTCAACTGTAAAGGTTTTTGTCGTTGCTGTCTGTACAAACACTATCTGGTAACAGTTTTACCGGTAACAATCGGGAAGGCAATTGGAAGAAGGTCCCCTCTGTCTTTCCGACTTTCTGCCTCTCTCCCCCTCTCCCCGCCCGGCGGCAGCGAGGCTCCAGGCTCTGCCCGCGGGCGTCCCCCCCACAGTGCTGGTTTCGAAAGGTAGTCAAGACTCAGGTACACATTCAGGTCGGGTCTCCCCAGGGCGGCCTGGGGCCTGGCCCACTACGGGGCCTTTTTGTGAGGGCTGCTACGCACACTCTCCTTCCCCCGCCTCTGCCGGACCACAAAGTCCTTCTCAGAAGAAAGGGCGATGGGCCGCTCAGGGTTTGGAGCTGGGGACGCCTTGGTGACTTCTCTGCCCGTGTTCTGCTTCCGAGTCTGAGGGGGCTGGGCCGGGGCGGGCTCTCTCCCTTTGGTTTCTCCCACGGTGGCAGCTCCCGCCAGGGCCCTGTCCCGGTGGCCGGCGCCCCCTGCCACACTGGGGCCGGGGTGGTGCAATTCCAGAGTGACGGTGGGGCTCCGAAAGGATGGCAAGGAGTCACTCTTGGTCATGGCGGTTCGGCCATCCCCACCAGGCAGGGCCTTAGCGGCAGCCCCGCCGGCCTTGGCGGAGGACGCGTCGCTGCCGCTCGCAGCGGCCTCTCGCGCCCCGGGTCTGGCTTCGGGAAAGCTGGAGGAGTGGCTCAGAGGCTTCTCCGGGAGGGCGGCGGGTCGCAGAGAGCTCTGCCCGGTGGCCGAGGGCGACCGGCTCATGCCGCCACCGGGCTTGCCTGCCTCGGTCGGCGGCTTCTGGGGACTCAGCCCTCGCCCCTTGGCCTCCGGCAAGCCCTTGCCCACGGCAGCGGCCGGCCTCTCCGTGCCCTTCGGCCTGGCCTCGCCGGGCGCCGGGGGAAGGCCGGCCTCGGGCTTCCCGCTGTCGGCCGCCACACAAAGCGCTTCGCTGCACGGCCTGCCCTCAGACCTCCTGGCGGCGGCGCCGGCCGCGGGCGAAGCCGCACTCTTGTCTGCCGGGCTGCACAGAGGCGGGCAATCTTTCACAGTGGATGGTCTGGGGTGCTTTGGGGACGGGTTTTGCCTCTCACTGGCAGCGGCGGGTTGCCGGTCTACCGACGCCTCAGCCCCGGGGTGGCCTTGCCATGGCAGCCGCGCGTGCTTCTCCAGCACCTCGGGGGGACGCCCGCCGCTGCCGGGTTTCAGCTTGGTGTCGGCAAGACCCCCTTCGGTGTGCGGCGGAGCGGAGGGCCCACCTCCCCCCCGGCTCGTCGCATCAGCGGCTGTGTTCTGGGCGCCTGGGAGGGCGGGGAGCGCATCCAACACACCCTGGCTGCCGCCCTTGCCCTCTCGGCCGGGGCCCCCCGGCGGCTGAGCCCCAGGCTCTTTGCCCGCGGCAGGCCCACCGCCCGGCTTCTGGGAGGAGGGGGCCCTGTCCGGGTGCTTGGACTGCGGAGGGCTCGGCTCAGGGCCAGGCCTGGGCTTGTGGCCGCCGCCTTCACTGTGCGCTGCGGTCGGCTTGGGGGCGCCGAGGAGGCCGGGGCCGGGCTCTGCAGCACCGGGCCTGCCCCCCGGCTCCCTGCCCGAGGGGTGGCTCGGCCGAGCGGCCAGGCCCGGCAGTTCTTTGGTGACTGGGGCGGGCTGGGAGCTACTGCCCACGTGCTTCTGTAGAAGCTCTTCCTTCCTCTCGGGCTCCTGGGGACTGTCTCTCTGCCACGCTGGGCAACCAGAGAGCGGGTCTCCTTTCCCATTCTCAGGGCCGGGGGGCTGCAGGGACCGCCGGGCAGGAGGGGCTTCGGGCGGGGGTTCCGTACCACCTCTTCCTCTGCCGGGCTCCCTCTCGGAAGGAGTCCCTGCGGACGGCGAAGAAGAGGAGTCCTCCCTCGCCAGCGGCCTCACCTCAACCCGGCCGTCTCTGTGGCTTGTTTTCCCACAGGGCCCCCATGCTTTCTCCGTGGGGGTGGGGTGGGGCTGTGCGTAGCCGTCGGGGCGGGGCCTTCCCCCAGAGGGGGCGTTTCTGGAACCGTCACTGGTTTTAGCAGCGGCTGGAGGACACACCTCCACCGAGGGGTCTCTGCGGGAGTCGGGCCCGGTAGCGGACCGTTGGCCTCTGGCTGCGGAAGGGCCTCTTTCAGACGATTCCCTCCCGCTCAGCTTCTCCCTCGAGGGGGCGCCTTCAGGTGGCAGCGGGCTGCGTGACCTAGACGGGTCGGCACTGTGGGGGCTCGGCCCCAGGAAGGGGAGGAGTTTAGTGTCGGGGCTGTGGTCTTGGTGTTTGCTGGGGCCCCCCTCTCTGTGCTGGAGATCGCTTTCCGTGGCTGTCACGGGGCTCCTGGCAGCATGGGAAGCTTTCCTGTCCCGCTTTAGCTCAGGCTCAGGCAAGGGAGCTGCTGGTGAATTCTGGAGACCCCGGCTGGAGGGCGGGAACCGGGACTCCAGCAGGTAGGACTTACTCATCCTGAAGCTGGCAGGGGAAGGCTCCCTCTGACCGGCCGTGTCACCCTTCATGCCCCCGCTGCTGGGGAGAGCCGGTGGCACAGAGGGCCCCACCTCACTGGCGGGGCTGGGGCTCTGTGCGGGCTCCGGGGAAGGCAGCTCGGTCTTGGAGGCCTGAGGTCCAGACAGGAGAGCAATATCCAAAGTGCCCTCAATTGGCTTCAGGCAGGACACAGACCTACCTTCCAGCTTATACTCAGAGGGGCTTTTGCGGACAGGTGACTCGGGAGCAACCAAGCCCGGCTTCTCCACTCCACCATCCACCCGGCCAGCTAGGGCCTTGAGAGGGACAAAAGAAACAGCACTGATCTGCGTCGGGTGGGCACTGCTGATGAACGCCCGGCTCTCAGAGGCCGGCAGGGCCTCCTGCTGTGCACCCATGGCCCGGACTGGGTTCCCGGGCAGGCTTTCGTGGGCACTAGAGGTCATCTTGGGCTTGAGCACAGGGCACAGGCTGTCGTCTTTGTCTT
Organism: Halichoerus grypus; assembly: GCF_964656455.1. Classification (NCBI taxonomy): domain Eukaryota; kingdom Metazoa; phylum Chordata; class Mammalia; order Carnivora; family Phocidae; genus Halichoerus; species Halichoerus grypus. The sequence continues at coordinate 101,880,014 of NC_135713.1, forward strand.
CAAGTGACATTTTCTTTCGGAGGTAATCGATGTTGGCCAATTTGCTGTCTAACTTCTCACATCGGAGACACTCCTTGGCCTGGGGGGCCTTCTCCAGGTTGTCCCCCTTCGCGGAGCTGGACCTGTCTGTGGAGTGACAGAGAGTGTCCTGGAGGGTGCTGGGAGCAGAGGTGCGCTTGAAGTCACAGATGCCCTGGCTGTGCTCCCCAGGTGCCAGGACTTGGCCCGTCGCTGCCCCTTCCGAGGTCACCCCCTCGCTGGCCCGAACGCTCGCCTGCTTGTGAAGAGCCCCTTTCAGTAGACTGCCCAGGGACTGGGTCTCCTGCAAGACCACTTTGTTTTCAAAATGATTTGACCTTTCTAAAGCCTTTGGGTATATCTTTTTCTCTCTCTCTTCTAGCCTAAAAGTCGAGAGGTTCTCTAAATCACTACCAAGTCCATGGGATTTCTGGTGGGGTTCCTGTTTCTCTGGGAAGCCCTCTGGTTTCTTCACTACCACCTTGGCTTTCAGTTTCTCTCGGTCCAGCTCGTCCACAGACTCCTGTCTCCCCAGCTTCCGGGAGACAGGGCGCTTCAGGCAGCCTTGCTCCACAGGCCTGGCGCGGCTGAGCGAAGGCGCCTCACACACACTCTCCTCCAGGCTCTGCAAGGTCACTTCCCGCTGAGGCTGCTCCCGCTGCGCTTCCTCCTGGGTCACCTCCAGGCTGTGCTTGCGGGAACACAGGTGCTTTTTGTCACTGCCATAGGAGGGGGAGAGCTTCTCCTCTGACTGCACGCGCTTGAGCAGCGGGGACCTCGGGGGCTCTGCGCTCTTGGGCCTCACGATATGTCTGACGATGGTGGGAGGGGAGTGCATTTTGCTGGGAAAGGCCTGAGCGATCTTGGAATTGCCAAGTGAATGTCCCAACAGAGGGGATGGTGACCGCTGGGGGGAGGTGGGCTGTGGCGTTGGAGAGGGGGTCCGGGCCAGCGGGGAGAGGGGGATGCTGCCAGCCGACTTCCGCCTTCCGGACCGGTAGCGCTGTCCGCTGAGTTTGGGGGCCAGACCATGGAGGGTGCTGGGCCGGATATGTCCTGACCCCGCTGGGGAATTGGGGGCGCTAGAGCTTGGGGAGCTGCTCTGAGAGGAATTAGTACCTGTGGGTAGAAAACAGAAAGCCGTGAGCACTGGACTCCTTCCCTTTTCTTTCCGTGCTTCCAACCCAAACTCTTTTAGATCAGGTCCGATAAAGGTCAGAAAATTGTCTTAGCATTTAACTCTAATGAATACACGCTTTTCAGATAAATCTTCCCCACATCAGGGTTCAACCCACTACTTCCTGCCTTAATTAGGTCTAAATAGCCACATCTCATGACTGCCCTATAAATCCTGTTTGTTGCCATCTACATCCTCAACCATCTTTCATTAAGTGGAATAAGCCTCCTGTCCCTCAGGAGCTCAGATGGTGATTCTGACCTCCTCTCAACTCTCCCTTGCTGTGTGGGCCAGGAGACTCACTCACCGGATGGGAAGTCGGGGGTGGAGCGATAGCTGGGCGTGGGGGACCGGGGAGACAAGCTGTGAGTGGGGGAACCCGGGAGGCTCTCCCCTGATGATAGGGACCGGTTCAAGCAGGAGAAACTTCGGCTGGTGTGGAGCAAAGGAGAAGGTTGCTTGGCTAGTTTTTTGAAAAGGGATCTTCTCCTAGAGTGAAAACAAGAGAAAACTGATTAGATTCTACATCTGGGGCCACCCCTGTCTCCCCACAATACCCGTGTAGTCAGTTCACACCTCTGGGCGAGGGACAGCGGTCTGGTGGCAGATCCTACACTAAGGCGTAGGTACCCACTTTCAAATTAAAAACCTTCTTATGACTTAAAAAGGAAGAGTCTTTGATAGTATAAATGGAAGCTCTCTCAATTCCAAATACTTTAGGAAGGGCTGAGAAAGTAGGAAAAATATAAAATACATGAAATAAATATTCATTTATTTATTTGTCAGGTTTATGAGGAGGGCATTCTTTACCTGAAAGCTTCTAAGCATGCACCCTCAGACACAATGACACAATTAAGAGATAATACAAAGTAAATCTCTGGAAGAAAAACCATTATCTTGGATATAGAATTCTTTAATGGTGACATGCTGGGCAGAGGCTTTATCTAGGAGGGGCTGTATGCTGTGCTTATTCCACTGTGGGCTCTTGAAAATTCCTAATGACAATGTAGGCTGTACATTAACATAGAAAAAGTGAGAAAGGTGAACTGAAGCTTATCGTATCAGCAGGGCACCAGACACTATGCTGCAGCAGAAGCAAATGTGTATTTAGTGCTCAACAAGCATATCTTAAAGCAAAAAAAAAAAAAAAAAAAAAGCTTCAGACAGCTTAGAAGTGCAAGTGGCTGTAGAAAGTTCTTTTACCTCTGCCATCATGCAAGCCTCACTCACCCCCCAGTGAGCTTAAGCAAAAGTTTAAGCACTGCTGCCCCTTGAAAACAGTGCTCTGTACGATTAAAGCATAATCCAAATTAATCCAAATATAAAGCACACATTAAAAAATATATAAATCACTTATTTATGTAATAAAGCACATATCTCAGAACTCATGTGTTTAATTTTAATCAAAGCAATACATGTACTTGGGTTAAACAATTACATCATTTTATACAGTTCATAATGAAAAATAGCAACTCCGCTACTCTGCCCTTGGCCCAGTCGCCTGAGAAACCACTTTCTACTCCTTTAGCTGTTTCTTCTCCTATTTGTCTGCATATTGCTAAGTAATCTCTTTATGCTATGTTTTCGTTTTTCAGTTTTAGAAACTATCTATTGATTTCCTAGCACAGAAGATGAGGATGAAGCTCTTACACAAGCCCCCTTCCACCTTCTGACCAAATACACTTCCCTTTTTCTATTCCTCCCTCTAGAGCTAAACCAAAACTTTCGGTTAGAGAAAAGGGTGGCTTTTTTCCCCTCTACTTTATATTTATAAATATTGTTCACAGCTGGGCTATGCAAAGCATGATTCCATTTCCTTTCTTGTATGCTTTTGTCTTTCCTGGACTTAATAAGCATTCTTTTTTCATTTACTTATTTTCCCACATTTCTATCACTAAAAATCCTCTTAATACAATCAGACACATTAGATCCAAGTGGGCAAAGGAGGGATGCTTCTGTGGCGTCATGTGGGGAGCCCATCCAGACAGTTGTCTGGCGAGAAATGTCCCCACCTCAAACACATACATGCATTTTGCCAGTGTGTGCAGAGAGCACAAAAAGACTCACAGTGCCTCCCTGATTGCAAATGTGTAACCCAGTTAGATCTTCAGTCAGTAAAACAAAACTCCTTTATTTTTAGGCTTATTTGGATGCTTTAAAGATATAGTTATTTTCTAATATCTGCCACTTAAAAAATAGCAATTGTATGTTTTTAGATAATGTAAAGGACATTATTAAATGTAGATTTAATGCTAAAAACTGCCTGAAGATCCAGTGCCTTAAATCCAACTCACTTGAAGTCTAGAGGCTTAAGAAGCAGCAATGAGCTTTTCATGGTACTCACACAGGGGAAAAAAAAGCAATCTGAATTTTTCTATGATGTAACTATGTAAATCTTTTCATTGTGAAAAATAATGCTATTATGAATGTGAACTTTAATGTATAAATATTTGAACCACAGCATGAAATGTCTCACAGAGCAATGGATCTTTCTCACATATAAGTGTTTAAATTAAGTAAGGGTAAGTTTCCTCCGACATGGGTATATACCAAACTCGCAAAAATACTGCTGTAACTAACCTTTCTAGACTTTCTTTCTTCTTAGATTTCTTGCTCCGCCTCACCATCCGGCTCTTATAGCTGTTTCTCCTCGCTGGTCCCGTTTTGATTGATGTGTTTTCAAATGGGGTAGTAGTGATTGACACCTTATTTCCACTCTATAAAAAAAGTGGGGTGGTATTAAAGGGAAACTCTGGGAGGAAATAAGATCAGAACTGGGCTAGGAGATTCAAAGACAAAGATACCTAAAGACATTTGTACAAAAGCCTTCCATTTCTAAGTAACCTTTTAAGCAGTGACATCCTGACAGAACACAAAGGGTGGAGGGCAAAATGACAGGTTGCTTTAAGAGGGCAGGCTCTGGACTCCACAGATGTGAGTTCAAATCCAAGTCCGGTGACCGCGGGAGGTTGCTTCTCCTCTCTGCCTCAAACACCTGCACTATCTAACAGTGGAATCATACCTATCTCACAGGGGCTCATGTGAGGATTCCATGGGATGGAGTTAGTAAAGCCTTCAGCACCGAGTGTGACAGGTGGAAAGCACTCTATAAATAAGAGTTATCTTCATCCATATGTATTAAGTATAAATGTGCCCAGGGGCTGTCTGTTCTTGGTTGATTTATTTTTCTTTTTTCTTTTTGTGTTTTTCCTTTGACGTAGAAATCACAGACTAGCAAAACTGAATGAGACTTTTATTTTTAATTACTTTAAAAGATTCCTTTTCTGTCACCATAAAACTTGTCAGCTTGCCAAACTGGAAAGTCGATGCCAGTGAGTATAAAACAGCCTCTCTTTAACCAGGTCACGCATCGTGAGGTAACTCCTGGTGGATTTCTGGGCCTTTCACTCAGTGCTGGGACAGGGCTTGCTGGGCAGGCCCTGAGGGTAGAGAGGAGAGTGGAGTCAGAAGCCGGGCCGAGGGGTGCCCAGGGCAAATGGTAGGACTGATCCCCTTCACTCCTGCATCAATGACCTCTTCTTGAATTTCTTAATAACCGGGGGAGAAACACGTCCTTTCAAAATCACAGATGGCCCTGATTACCTCGAAAAGACAAGAAGTATAAGGAGAAGGGTCTTTTAAAAGGCCTAAGCCTGGAAAACACCTAGCAAGTCAGCTCTAAGTGGTACTAAGTGATGGGGGAGTTAAGTATGGTGGGGGCAGGGGACCAAACCAATGAGGACTGACTGCTTTCATGTTAACATCTACGCCCCCATTCCAGTTTGGGAAATAATACATGACATCATAAGAAGTAATTGTAAAGTATAAGTAAAAATAAAAATCATTGAGAAACCTATCACTCAGCTAACACTGATAATATTTCAGTATATTTCTTGATCTTTTTTCAGGCATGTATAAATTATGCACATATATGGACATACTTCATAAATAATTTTAATCTTAGTTAATCTAATATTTAGCTTTATGTTGTTTTTCCATTTCACATTATATAACTTGAAAAACCTTCCCTGCATCATTGAATGTTCATTAAGAACATAATTTTTATTGGCTGTATAAATAATATTCCAGGAGATGGGTGAATCAAAACTTAAGTATTTCCATACTGCTATTGTTTTCTACTTTTCAGTTCTTTTATGAGTCATAAGTACCCTTATCTATAAATCACTGTCCTAATCCTTGTCATTTTCCTTAGATTACATAATTAGAGTCAATGCAGCAAATCAAAGACTCTTTCCAAATTTTTTATAGACTCTTGGTCCATACTAATACACTATTTTCCAGAAAGCTTATGTCAATATGTATTTTTGTGGGCAGCCCATAAATAATTTTTTAAGATTTATTTGAGAGAGAGAGAGATTGAGAGAGAGAGAGCAAGGGGAGGGGCAGAGGGAGAGAGAGAGAGAATCTTAAGCAGACTCCATGCTGAGCCTGGAAGTCTACACAAGGGTTGATCTCAGGGCTCCATGACCTGAGCCAAAAGCAAGAGTCAGACGCTTAACTGACTGAGCCACCCAGGTGCCCCCATAAATACCTTTCTTACCACAGGTTTGTCAGAACTGAATATTAACATTAAACAAATGACCAATTTTATACAAATAAGCTCTATCAAGTTTTAATCTCTGTTCTTTGACGGTGTCTCATTTATTTTGGTCATTTCTATCTCTTCAGGAGATGGTCTGTCCATGTCTTATATCCACTTTAGAATCAGCAAGTCTTAGTATTTTATGACTGATTTTTAGAGTTTTTTGTATATTTAAGACATGAATTCCCACACCTAATGTCCTAATTGTAAAAAAATATTTTAGGGAAATAGGATTCGAACTGAAACAAAAGGAAAAAAAATCATTCTGAAAGAATAAACTGTATGTTCTACATGCAAATGCCAAAACTTTAAAGAATAAACCTTCATCTGATGGTAAAGACTGACACTCTATTTCTTGTTTGAACAGAACATTCAGCTTCTAAGTATGAAAGGCCTGCCATTGGAGGTTGTTTGGAATGGGATCTTCTCTTCACAAATTGAGGGAAGTCATGCTAAAATGTAAGTTTGTCCTGCATGCCTTAGGTGAATGAAAAGAGCAACCAAGATGGATGGAGTTCATCTTTCATTGTGGTTCTTTCATCCCTTTTCCATATTCATACATAGACGGGACACAGAGAGCCTTCGTGACCATGTGGTTCTTTCAACCTTTTTCCATATTCATATACAGACGGGACACAGAGAGCCTTCATGACCACTGAGGCTGTCTTAGTATGTGAGTCACTGAACCTGAGTCCAATTCTACCCTTTCTAGCATAATTCACCACCGGCCTTCCTATCTTTATCTATAAGTGGTTAACAATGTCACGCAGGCTTTTTAAAAGCGTATTTTGAGCATTAAAGTGTTTTTCACATATATTCTCTTATTTTATTTTCACCACCATGTCAGGAGGGCTGTTTTATTTTTTTACAACCTGGTGAAGTGGGAAAGAATTGTTATCCTTGCATGAAAGATGAGGAAAACAGATTCAGGGACACTGGGTTTTCTTCTTCCCAAGGTCCCAGAGCCCAGTTTGGAAGAGCCCACCCCTGGCCCTCTGCCTCTCATCTCCTGTGCCCACTTGTCATGGGCATGGCGTGCCCTGGTCTTCCACCTCTCTTGCTCCTAGCAGAGTACATGGCTTGTACTTAACGGGTGGTGGTGAAGGAACCAGGCATTGGGTTAATATAGGGAATGATCAACGTATCAGACTATCAAGAAGAAAACGAAGAAATATAAAAATAGCATAAACATTTTAAGAAATAAACATAAATGATGAACATATCTCATCAGAAAATAGTTATGACCAGGGTTTTTAAATCAGAGCACACCACTGAGCTCTGTACAAATATTCCCTTCCCCTATAAAAACCAAACCCGGTTTTGTCTTTCTTGTTTCTATATATGGCTATTCCAAAGGACAGTTTGCTTGACTTATGTACATACACCGAGATAACTTCCCTAAGGAGGAACTACAGACACAGAAGATACAGAGTGCAAATATTTCACTGGGAGCATTAATGACAACGAAAGTGGTGAATGAATGGAAAAATAACTTTTTCAACAATAGGGTAGGAATCATAAAGCCTGCCACCTGGTGGATTCATTGGCTACATGGAGGGCTGTCTGAGCTCAGTGCAATTTGTCTTACTGGGTCAGTTCATCCTCAATACATTCTTCTGAAGAACGAGTGAACTCTTTTAAGAGAAATTCTGTGGTACTCGTTTAAAAAACAACTAAAAATGGGGCCAGCAGATTGTTAAATGTTCAGTTTGTTCACTTTTACTATAAACCATCTGTATAATTGTGCATGGTGGGAGGGGAATTACTTTAAGCTGCCTGAACTCAATACAATGGGAGGCTAACCAATCTCTTCCTCTCAGTCTGGCTCCACGTTAGCTTATCGGTTGGCCTTGGATATCTTATTGAGGTAAGACTATTTTTACATTCCTTTCTCTGCATCATGCACATGGGGAATGTTGCACGTTCTGTAGGCCTATGTCTTTGCTCTTGTTCACATCCTCCACAATCCAGCCTCAACCATCTTGCACACCCCATCCCATATACAAACCCAGGCTCCTGCCACACTAGTTTACTCATGTACCTCTAGCACTTTGAGCTTTTTTGCCCTTCTGTGTGCACACACCCTCTATGTTCTGCGGAGACCATCCCACACTCCCTTCACATACACTAACTCTCTACCCATAACCCCCAACTCTTCCTGTCTACCCTAGTTTCAGCGCCCTCTTGTTTGGGCTTTGGGCCATATTTACAGCTGCTCCTTTGACTACAGACTGGTATTGCAACCGTTTCTCCATGTGGCAATCAGAGAACTGCAGGTATGGAGCACTATGGTTGGATTAATGCAATGCACAGGCCCGATACTACACAGCAGGGTGCAAATCCTTTTCTGCTCCTTCCTAGCAGATAACCTCGGGGTGCTCTGCTAACTTTCTCCTGCTTTAATTTCTTCATCTGTAAGGTGGGAACACACTGTTATTTACAGCACCTACCTCCTAGGGTGTAAGGATTATAGGAGCTCGTCTACATAAAGCACTCCCTATTACCTATTATTCTTGTGTGTCCTCTGTTGTATGATCTTTCAGGACCTAACACAATGCTCTGCACATTTTCAGGGTTCAAAGAATATGTAAGGATGGTAATAACGATGCTATTTGATGGCCTTCATTCTAGTATCTAAAAGTTCCACAGAGTTCATAGAAAGGAAATTTTTGAAGCACAGGCTGATGAAGAACATACCTCTCTTATGTACTGGGCATTTAAACTAATGCTATCCTGAAAAAGCAACCTGACTGAATTGAGAGTTTCCCAGATTAGAGAGGTAAAGCCGGGCACGTTATTACGTGCATCAATATGGACTTCACCCACCACGGCAGTGGGTGGAGAAAGATTTTATTGCTTTTGCGAAGTTCTCTGAGAAAGCTACCTGAAAGCAAAATGGAGGTGATTAACTCCTTGTGGCAGGAGAGGGGGAGGCAAAGGTGAAGGAGCACACTTTAAGGGAGTCCCAGAGCCAATGGGGAACTGACCTGGAGAAGCAAAGATTCTATAATTCCATGGATCTATGATGTGAAGTGACTGTGGACGTAAGTTAGTGCCTCCCCAGCAGGTTTGCTTGCAAGTTGCAAGAGTAAATGAGACCAAAGGTTGAAGGTATTAAATGTGGAAAATGCTTCCTACGTTCACATTCCAAAAGATAAGTGAATACTGTACAAGCATTTCTAAACAGACAGCTAGCAGCCTCCACCTTCTCCTAAGGGTGCCACGACATTTCATGAAGTAGTTTGCAAGTCTAAAACATCAAGGAAACAGCAGCCAAGAACACCAAAATAGAGCTACCACCCCGGCGTTCCATGAGCGATGGCATGAGGCAGCCCAGTGTGGATGCTCCTCACTTTACACTTTGTCCCAGAATCACTGTTTAAATTTGGAAGAAAGCTACATGATTACACAGTTCACTGGGAAGATAATTAAATCCCTTGTATCCTTTTTGTTTCATTACATTGGTTGCTCCTCTCCAGTGCTCCCTTTATGAACCAGAGGCAGGATCCTCTGTTGGCTCTGTGACAGAGATGTCATGGCTCTCCAATACCCTATATGTGCGTTTACACAATTTCAGAGACACGCTGACTAGATCCAGGAACGAAGGTGCTCCGTAACCAGAGGAGGACAAAATGCTATAAATGGGATTGGATTCTGCCAAGAGGCCTTGCCAGAGACCTTCAGGAGAAATCTATCTTCAAATTTCACAGAAGCAGGTTTTAAAATCTTGAATCATATCAAATATAAAACAAATTATGAAAATCATCAAATGTCTCAGCCAAGGAAAAAAATGCGTATTTTTTAAAGAGATATATATATATATATTTCAGTTTATTATTTCTTGTGATTTTATGAGCAGACACACGAAATGACACGAAGATGTGCAGTGGTAGGAGCTATGCCAGACTGTTATAAAGAAGGCAGAAAGCCGAACTGAGTTACCATTCAAAATCCCTTTGACCCTCTTTTAAATGCTAATGCCAAAATTTGCAAAAGCTCTAGCAGGATGAATAACAACTAAGAGAACCTCACCTGTAAAACACAGACTTATTATCTAAAACAAAGGGTGAGCTTCTAGAAAAGAGCAAGGAGCATTTTAGAGATAAGTAACAGCTCTGTCTGCCTACCTCTGCGGTGAAAAGGTTTAGATATTGGATATGTAGACAGGGGGTGGGAGGGAGGGAAACCCAAAACAACTTCCCTGGGCTCTTCTTCACAGAGGGTCGATCTGTGAGTTAGCCATGGGGCAGGCCTGCACCACAGGAGCAGGTACCGTGAGAGAAGGTGCTTGTCAGACTCAGGAGTCTTTACATCCCTTCTAGAATTTTGCCCTGGAGAGCCCGAAGTCATTTCAGGTGACTTTCACAGAGCCAAAGGATCTCTGAGTCAGCAACCCTGTTGTGCCTCCTCCCATTTCTTGGACACTTACTAGGAGTGAGTTGTTGCATACCAGGTGGGCAAAGAATATTATCAGGGATAGATGGGGAATGAAACTGAAAAACTCAGGTCTTATCCACCATGTCCTCTGTTTCTGTTCGGTAGCCACACTGCAAAGTGTAGCCTAATGGCAGCCATTTAATGTTGAACGGCGAACTGAATGGCATATATATATCAAGATGTGAGTCAAAACATAACAAAAGTAGTAGTGTGGTATTTGGCTCCTCCCATGGTAACTCTTGGATAGCAGGCAAAGGAGAACCCCACTGTTCACCTCAATACCACAAACAGTTATTGGGTACCCATCTATATCCCAGGTATTGGGTAAATGCTGGGATTATGCAGAAAGCTTTAATAGTTAATATCTGCCCTGCAGGGCTCTGTCCGATTTGCTATGTGTTCAGCACGACCTTAGGCTGATTTCCAACGCTGCCTATGGCACTGCGGTGTTCTCTCAATATTGAGTCCTATCCCTCCAGTGATCGATACATGCATTTGTGAGAAAGGTGGCTAGTGTTCGGGGAGCGACCTGGTGGGTATGAATGACAGCAACGTCAGGCCCCAACCCCTCAGATTTCAGTTTTGAGTGCAAGACCAAAATTTGATTAATAATGTGAATTAATCGATGGCAGTAACTTTCCTACAGTCTGCTACTTCACAATGGACCTTTGAATATGCATGCTATTAACTACTCTCAAAACCTAGGCCAGAACCTTAATTTTTTGAAGAATATACTCCTGTTAGCTGCAGGAATGAAAGAAAATGAGAAAAGTCATTAAATTGCACTTATTTTTGGAAGGCTTATTAGCACACCCACGTCTTTGTAGTGCCTTCTAGATTTCTAATTTTCTTTCATGTTTCAATTCAATGAAATTTCTCTATGATGTCTCTCCCCACTCATAGAATATTCTCTCCGAAAGTATGACATTCGTCCCTCTGCTACAGCCCTGACTAATTAAGTTGAACTTTATCTGCTTCCATACATCTCCTACATCTCCCATACTTCTCAAGGGCAAGGACTACACCTTAATTCCTGTGTTATCAACATCTACTACAGCACCGGACTCAGAGCAAGTGTTCTGAAAACAGTCTAAATGCACATTATTTAAATGGCATATATGTATTTATGCTCTGTCTCTCAATACGCTGTAGGTTATCTGAAGCGATGGCTCACACCTCTCGCAGAGAAGTCCCTTACAGCCCCTCTGGTGCTCAAAAAGCAAGAGGTCATCCATCCATAAATCCGTTGCTTTGTAAAATAATCCTCCAATTAGAAACTGTATTTCTGATTACAGACGTCTTTTTCTGAACAGATTTAAAATCAAACACAACTTCATCTTTGTTTTTACAAGATCCATATTTGGAGCTCTAACTTTATATTCTACAGTCAGCAGGTGACACAGCAAGTAACTCAACAGAAACGAGAGGATCAGTGTAGATTTTCTCTCTCCACTCACGTTCATGCTTCTTGTGGTCTTAACTCTATAGGTTTTATTCAGCTTACATTCGAAATAGAAAATGATTTACGTTCAAAATCATTTGTGTGAGAGGGGAAAGGCCTAATGATTGCTAGCACCCCTTCCCCCATTACTACCTATTTCTTTCATTTACAGTATATGTGTGTATTTTCACAATTCTTTTTGTAAAAGATTTGCGAGAGAGTAAGTGAGCGTTAGGGGGGCGGGGGGAGATGGAGAGGGAGAGAGAGAATCTCAAGCAGACTCACTGCTGAGAGCAAAGCCAGACGTGGGGCTCGAGCTCATGACCCTGAGATCACGACCTGAGCTGAAACCAAGTGTGGGAAGCTTAACCGACTGAGCCACCCAGGCACCCCTGTATTCACAATTCCATCTTTCAAAGGAAATCCAACTGTCAGACTGAACCTTCATATCTGACCTCACAGTGTAATACCACTTCATCTTCCATTGCACTAGAATAAAATTTACTTAATGTTCCTGAAGAAAATCACCCTTAGGATTGGTGATTTCCAAACAGATTTTGCTATGTGAGGTTCACAAAATGAAAAACTCTTGTTACCTGTGATTTAGAATAAAAAGTTAAATTAGGAAGTGATTGGGGAGATACAAGAACATGGTTTTCACAATATAAATAACCGGAGAATTCATATTCTCCTCTCCTTTATATTAAACCTTAGACTACTGAATACCCTTCTCAGTTATAAGACTGAGTGTGTATGGGTGTACCATAGAGAAGAACTGTAGAACTTAAGGAGAGAATTCTTGGTAGCGGTTGTTTCTGATGACCTGCTTTATCTGTACGGCATGGACATAAAAAGATAATACCTTTAACAAGAGCTCTATAACTTCCGTGTGGACAAGTCCATGCACCGGTTCTCCATTGATGTGTGTGATCAGATCCCCAGCCTTCAGTCCTGCCTGGCATGCTGGACTTCCTTCTTCTACATTCTAAAGTCCAAGAAGAGAGTATATATTCGTAAGCCAACAAATGGCAACCCTAACATCTGCTGTTTCTTCTGGGAGACTATTCTGAGTTAATCAGCAAATGATCGTAAGCTCCTAAGAGGAAATCAGGAAGGCATGGTTATTGTTCCTTTTCTGTCATCATCCTAAAATAGGACCATTCCTTATAAAATTTCAGGTGGGTGAAGAAGGTAGTTTTGTTTTGTTTTGTTTTTAAAAGAAGACCAGGAAAAAAATTACATAAAAAGAAAAAGAAAACAAACGAAAAAGAAGGGTGGCAAGAGGACTTTCTTTGACCATTTCCACCAGCTTGCTATGCAGACTGGACAATCAAACACGAAAACTGGGCAGAATTATGAGAAATTACCAGTTTTCGCTAAATTCAATGCCACCCCCTAAAGGGAAAGGGCATGAAACAGGTCCCAAATACCAGCTTAACAGAAAAACTGCTTGTAAATAGGCCTCAGCCAACTTATTCATTCTCCAGGATGCGTGGGAGTGAAAACCAACAAGGATGAGAAGCTGCTGCCCTTACCCAAACAATATGGTGCACCGTATAGATGTCACTGTCTCCCACATACACCCGGATGGCTCGGATGGTAAAACCATAGTTCTTCCCGGAACTGTGGATCACGATGGGCTGATGTGGACTGGCGGAAGCTGCTGAAGAATCTCGGCTGGGAGAGGAATCTCGTGAAGAAGAAGGGTCCGAGGACAGGGAATGGGGGGACATTGGACTTCCCAGGGGAGAAACAGCAAACATATCTGCAACACAGAAGCCAGTCATCAAAGCTGATCCTGATCACACAAACATCCATGCAGCCAGCCCACACCGCATTAGCCCTGCCATGAGTGGGAGCTTGGCTACCAAACGAATCCATTCATGTCTAATAAAGAAATAATACAAAAATATTTATATTGCTAATTAGCATGGCTTTCCAAATAGAGGCTATTAAGAAAACTTCAAAAGAGTCTTTATTTTAACTCGTTTTTCAATTAATTCTCTGAAGTTATAATTTCTTAATTCCCTACACTAATTAAAATACACACAAAACCTAGCTCCTACCTGGCTGTGATAGTTCTAGTTAGTACGTTTTGTTTTAATTAGAGAAACAAATCAAAGACGCACAAATTTCAAGTAGGCCTTTACACAGAGAAGACTGTGTGGCCTATAGTAAGAGATCCTCAGGCTCCAAATCTTGCCCTCAACAACTTGAACATGGTCATTCTCAAACATCCATGGTCAGGAAAGGAATTTATCAATGCCCCAGTTGCTTTTTGCAGCATTACTGAACTAGTACTCAGTAAGTGATTTTGATCAAGCAACAGTGAAATGTCAATTTCTCTATGAATCACTCCTCATTTCTCTGATTATAACTGATTGTCTTCATATGTTACCTACAATTCTAACAATTCTGAGAGGATAATACAGGTGAAATAGAGAAATTTTAAGAAAAACTTAGTTCACCTTCCACAACACCAATTCTACTCTGTTTTTCTTGTTTTATAAGCAGACACCCGTCTAATTTACTGTTGCTGTCACTGTTCCATCTGTGTGAATCTAAACAGAGCTTAACAGGTCACGTGAAACTGTGTGTGTGTTTGACAAGAAGAACAATCTACAGAGGAGGCTGAGGTTGAAGGGTGAGCCCGGTCGGAGCCACGCCACTAAGCCCCGGGGCCACTGAAGACTCACCAGGTGCACAGAGTACACTGTGGCCACAGCGAGCTGAAAGTATCCACACTATCACTTCTTCCCATTCTTAGGTCTGGCCAAAGTAGAACAAAGCTAAGTGTCTCACTAGCCATGCTCCTTCACTTTGTGACTACACGGGGCATCTTGGTACTCTTTTGCTGGCTATCTCTTATCTAAAGGTCAAAAGACCAAGTGAGGAGACACACACCGGTGGTCAGCGAACTTCTAACCATGCAAGCAGGAACAGGACAGAGTGGACACACACACACACACACACACACATTGAAACTGCTGGAAAGCCAAGTCCCCGATCCTTTCCCTCATGACGGTTTCCCTTATTGCCCCAAATTGAACAATTGCTCTACTTGACCAAGAGGTGGGCTTTCTTACCAGCTTTCAAAAGCGGACTTACCTTCCCAACTGCAGCTGCCCTGGGGCCACTGCCTTTGGGTCATGAACCATCATTCAAACTAGGGAGATAGGTGTTTGTTTTATGGTACTAAAGAGGATGTCTCCCAGCAAAGAGTATGCTAGAGTGAGCAGTAACCCCCACATGAGCATTTGTTTCTGTCAAATTTCTTTCTGCACAAACAGGAAATTTTGAAAATATTAACACTTCCTTTTAGACATGGTCTGTATTCTTCCAAATGCAAGCCATGTGCAACAGAATTCGGTTGCCACTTGCGGTCCCTGGCCGCCATTTGAGTGTTCAGTCACCAACACTAGGGTGCGTATTTCATCTTTTCCAGTGGAATTGCTGTGCACGTAGTGATTTGTGGAGGCAAAACCCAGTTGTGGAAAAATACTGCCAATTCCACAAAACCGTAATTAAGCTCCGTCTTCCAATACAGGGAAGAAAATGGTTTGACTACCAGTAGGAGGAAGCATAGCTCAACAGACAGCGTTGGGAAGAAGTATAATTTCAGTGCTGTCTGTGACTCTCTGCGTCCCCAGAAATGAAAAACTTACGTCCTCCATGTCTATTCCCTCATTAATTAGATGAGGAAAAACTATACTTAGCTTTCCTACACAGATGCTACAAACAGCTCGGTAAAGTATATAAATGATGCCCAATCTAGGGAAGAAAAATTATTCAGAGGAGGTAAATTTACCACTTCACTTGGCGAGGGGGGAGCAGAAAAGGAAAGAAAACAAATACAAGAAGGCTTTGTGGGAAGGAAGCCTGCCTCATCTCCTGATGCAGAAAGAAGCCAGAAGACATCAGCGACACATGCTGTCTGGGAGCTCCCGGGCTCCTGCAGGGAGAAGCCCCCGGGGGGAGCTGTGCTGGGCGGTACCACCCGTTACTGCTTCTAGCCATCCTGCATCCCCATCAGCATTCCAAACTGGGGAAGGGGGGGACACATGCACAAATCACACAATTTCATGCGAGTAGATGTCTCTCTACCTCCTGGGATCATGAGGGACAGAGCACTGGCAGAAAGGGATTTTGTGACCTTCCCCGAGATTTTCTTTTTTTCTGTGCTTTCTAATCGCTGCCGGGCCATGTGAGAAGCGGGTTCACTGGAGGGCTTTGAGGAATTATCTGTACTGTCCACACACTCGCTTCGTCCATTTATCTGATCCAAGTGCTCTGAAAAACTGCCAACTGCACAAAGAAGAAGGGATAAACACATTCAGGGAAATCTGGGACAGGAGAGGCGGGGAGAGGGGAAGAGAGAGGGAAGGAAGAACACACTGGGAAACATCCTCCCCTGTGGCTCGCCAGCCCTTATGGTGTCAGGCAAACGTTACAAACACATGACTTGTCGCGGAAAGGTGCCGTGGAGAAGGAGAGGAAAGAGGCGTCCGTTCGGGTGTCACTCTACCTGTCCACGAGTCTGCTCATTCTCAGCCCATGACTCCCCTTACCTAGAGACTCATTCTTTCTAGAATCTCTATCTTACAACCCTGGTAGTGACAACTCCTCCCCCTCGCTTCCAACCCATGGAAGGCCATGCTATGAACCAGCACCACCTTATCAATGCCATGGCCGCCCACTGTGCACTATGACCATCCTGGGATATCAGTGATCATCCTTAGCAATGCTGTTAATGAGGTGGACAAGGCTGTTTGTGGTAAGTGGACATCACTTCATTTCTTCGTGTAGACGTATGCCTGTGTCACCTGCTACCATCCTCCCAGGACACACCTACACTAAGCTCACGCATTAGTTGACAGGGGTGCGCCTGAGCTGTCACCTTGACTCCTCATGCCATCTGCCCCCTTACACTCTCCGCTCCTTGCAAACTCACAGGATGACAAAGCCTATGACCCACTGTGTTACTCAGTGGCTCACTACATCTTCCTGGCTTTTCCTCTAGGCAGTGTGTCATTCGCTCTGTCCTGAGGTTACCGGACCAGTGCTAAGATCCTTTCCCCTCTAAGCCAGCCGTGCCTTCTTTATTTTTAACCTTAGTAACCCTTAAGAGACACTGGAGGTGTTTTTTTTGTTTCCTTGTTTTTAGTTAGAAAATTAGGACTCCCCTCAGGAGAGGATCCCAAGAGAATGTAACCATGCAGGAAGTGACAAAAAAATGGAAAATCACTGACGTCTGTCTGGGCAATGGCACAGACAAAGAGTAAAAGTTTCTGAGCAGAAGTAACATGCGGAGTCCCCCCAGATAAAAGGTGAACAGCCTCCCCTTTCGGTTCTTCCTACTCTTGCTTTCGCAGACTTTCAGTTTTCTTTCTTTTTTTTTTAAATCACTGATAGTTTATCTTTGTCCCTCCAGAAAAAGCAATGCTTATCTCATTTTGACTTCTAAATGCTGTGTTACAAGCCCCCCGTGCTTTAAAAACCATCAACACGATCATCACCTTAAGCTTTGCAATCCATGCAGAGAATCTGATACCATTACAAATGATCCTTTGAAAGACCAGCAGGCACATTTTAAAGCACATGACACTCTTGGCCTAGGGAAGAGTTAGGCTGGATAAGACTTAACTCACATTTCTGTTCTGCTGCTGAATGTACCACTCAATTCAATGTACCACTCAAGTTTGGCCTTTGTGCACGGAGTGGGCACCTGCCCTAGAGATGGGGTCCTCGCTAAGGGCAGCTGGGACTTGGGAGAGTGCTGTGGGTGCAGGAAAAGATTCAGACTTCCATGTGACACCCATGTGACCTACAGAGGAAGACAATCCTAAGGGAAGTATCAGCAGCCTTCCTGCTCCCATCCGCCCAACTCAACCTCACTCAAGTCCATCTACTCTGTGCTCTCTAAATAAAGAAATCAACAGCTCAAGGACTTGATAAAAACTGCATCACAAATCAAACACCTCATCTCGAAAACCTTAAGCTTCCTTTTGGGTAAGTTACATACTCTTCTCCTTGCTAATCCAGGTGGGTGGGACCCTTGACAAGTACAAAATGAAAAGCTGATTCTCTTCACAATGAATAATGGGTTTATTCGAGCACTACACCTAAGACTTCAGGACTTTTACTTTTCACTGATTCAAAAGCAATGTAGTCATGAAGAAAGAGAAAGAGTTATAAAGCTGTACTTCCCTAAATACCCGAATGTGAATATATGGTATTCTTTTCTATCATCCCTCCCTCTTGCCTCTACCACCTCATTTCATAGCCCTGGATATAAGCTGCATTTCTGTTCTGCCAGTGGTGGATAATGTCACCTTAATGTTCTGTAAATGTCAAGGGTTCTTTCTTTTTGACGGTGGAGCAATATAAAAATCAACAAATTTAATTTTACTACAGTCACGGTTTTCAGATTTCCTAATTACCCTTGGCCATGAGCAGATCAGCTCATCTCTCTATTCTGTACAGCCCCCAAGGTCTTTGATTATTTTTAGTGTGTGTATGGGGGAGACACAAGGTGGTTTGAATCAATTAACCAAAATGCATGGCAGGACCTAAGCAGTTTTTTTTTTTTTTAATTATGAAAGTAATCAATCAACTGCTTAGATACCATTTCCCTCCCGTTCCCTTCAACACTGCCGATGGGGACCAGGGCATGGAGACTAAGTGATCCATCATATTAAGAAAAAATTTTAAATGGAGCTAAGTATACTCTATTCAGAGCATGATCATAAACTAGGAAACAGAGACCTTAGTAACCAGAAATATAAAATACTGAGATAATTCCATTTGACTTGACTACCAAGACAAACTAAAAATAATTAAGAATCTTGGACCACTAGGTTGTGTCTACCCTATTTCTACCTTGCTATTCTCTTGGCTTTATAAAAAAGTAAGGATAAGGGGAATTATCCTACATGGCAACAGAACTGAGGGGAAGAGGGAGAAAGAAATTAAAAAACCCGTATTATTTTTCCCCATGATAAACTAGAAGCACATGTGAAGCTTGACAGAAGCAAACTTTTCAGCAAGGCTGAAATAAACCTAGCCTGTAAAATGTGTTTTCTTGAAATGATCTTAAAAAGAGTTATGCTGTGAACATTCAGTGAAAAAAAAGTTCATAAAAATTCTTGGAATTATCCATGGTTATCAATATAGCGTATTGAATATAGCTTAATGAAAACATTTATCATAGCAACCCTAACCCATATCCACGTTTCATTTTTTTTTTTAAAGCATAAATGCACACTTTTTTGTAGAAGGATATGCTGTGCAAAAAAAAAAATGTTGTAAACCAAGTAATATTGTAAGTGCACTTGGCTTGGTCTGAGAGAAATGCAAGTTGGATCATCTAATGACATATTAAGCCTTTTAAAATCCTTTGAAGATACTGTCTCTGCTGTCAAGAAGGTTATGTCACACAAAAGTGCCACTATAAAGTGCTCTCCAAGAAAAGCCCAATCCCCTTGACTGCCTCACCACCACTGAGGGACGCCTGGGGAGTTTCTGTGTCCAGTTACCCAGAGACTGGGACGGCAACATGGGTCTGCAGTGGGGTCTTCATATGCACGTGAAATACCAATTTGAACTGTGTTGGTATTTCTCACTCTCTCCTCCCCTCTTAGTCCTAGATGCATGGAGATCATCTGGGAATCCCACAGAATAAGCATCTCGCTGCACTAAGAGGCTGGTGTGGATATCTATAGAAGTTATCTGGCACAACATGGCCCCATAACAGAAACCAGCTCCTTCAAAGAAACCACCACCCATTTCAACACCAGGAGGAAAGCTGGCTTTATATCGTACCTTATGGGGGACGTGAGCCGTTTTTTGAGGGTAATTTTGAGCACATCACTGTCTGATACAGTTCCTTACTCCTCACTTTGACTTAGACACAACTGTGCGAGACCTGCTTTTGCATCAACAACAGAGAACACCACACGGTCCTTAGTGAGTTCTGCCTGCCACCCGAGAATCCCACCGAGGCCCAGCGGTGAAAGTGACCTGGCTCTCAGGTCAAACTGAAGCAAGGAGGGCTTGCTCTACGGCCGCGTGGCCAGGAGGCGTGAGCTCAGTTCGTAAGAGCTGACCCCCCAAGTCCTAGACGTGGGGCCGTGGAGGGAGCGGAGCCGCACCAAACAGCCGCTGTCACTGCCTAGCGAGGTCAGCCTGGGATACCCGACAGCGGCCATCACTTCTCAAGGTGGCGGATGGAGAACGGGGGGACAGCAGGCTGCACGCCAGGCGCTTACCCGACAGCGTGGAGCTGCTGATGGTACTGGCGGGCGTGGTGACCTCGGGCTCCTCCTGAGCACTCTCTGCAGGAGGAAGGGCTGGCTTTTCTGGCTCCTCCGGCAGGTCTCTGGGGCAGGGGGCAGCCTCATCTTTCTCTGCCTCTGTTGAAATAGCCAGTTTGGGAAGTGGGCCAGAACTGAGTTTATGTCTGTTGCTTTCAGTATCTGAAGAGTTGGATGTGGATAACTGTTGCCTTAATTAAAAACAAAACAAAGTCATGTATGCATACACACTAGGAAACTGCGTTCAAGGAGACTCTGGGAAGCAATGAAGTAAAAACGGAACTAAGGTAAGCCTAACCAACGCACGTCTAGTGCAGTGGTTCTTACAGCATCCCCTGGAACTAAGGACAAAGGCACATTCTCGGCCTCCATCCCCGATCGAGCGGAGCAGACAGGCTGGGACGGGCCCAGCCATCTGTGTTCTCACAGGGTTTCCAGGAGATTCCGATGCTCCCTCAGGCTGAAGAACCACTGCGCTAGCAGCGACCGCTTACGACCTCTCTTAACAGGCGTTTCACATACATTTCGGAATATTCTGAACTCCAGCTGAATGTTTCTGTGGATGGCAATGTTGTGCTTTTCGGTTTGTCTCCGGGGTCTTCCTTCTCTTCTCCGGAATTCTGAGTTATTCGGTCTATGCTGCTGAAAACCTGCGAGGCGAAGCGTTGGCGTTTATTATTATATTCTCGAAAGAATTTGTCAGAAAAGCCCCAAACCTTGGGAGAAAAGTCTGAGAGTATGACAGAAGTTTCAACTGGGACTGTGTATTCAGAAGGTACTTTCTGACGCTGTTTACTTGAGTTCTGAGATGAATGATCCGTGTATCTATTTTTTTCCTCCCTGGAGTGGGGAAGCTACAAATTCATCACCCATTCGCCCTAGCTCGTTATGGACTTTGCATCTGCAAACACAGTCCACAGATGCTTTGGGGTTTCTAAGCCCCGGGATCAATGCACAGCGTAGATGACTTTTTAACCATGAAGTCTATCAGAAAAAAGAAAGTCACAGAGAAAAAGATTTAATGGCCACAAGTCAGGAGTGGGAAGGAGAGAAACGAATTGGAATTGGGTGCAAAGAGAATAATAAATGACCTCTTTCAAGACGTGTGTGTGTGGGGAGGCACTGCATATTTGGTTCTGAGTCAGAGGTGTTTGTTTGGCTTATAAATCACATACATAGATGGGCAGCTTCCTATGATGGCACTGGCGTTTCTGAAGGGGATCAGAGCTTGGGCAGGCCTGAGATCTCTGCAGTCCCACAGGAAAGATGGAAAGAAAAATTGGGAGCGGAGAGCCCGGGGCAGGAAGCACTCCCCATCAACACAGCCCCTTGCTGCTCTCGTGGGAGTGGCCCTTAAATGGCCTGTCATCTACTGCGGTGAGCCCCAGGGTGGCTAACGAACAGGAGACAGCGGGAAGGAAACAGAGTTCTGGGCCCTGCTTGGATGGGCCAGAGCACAGGCACGGGGGAAAGCCTGTCCTCAGCTTCAGTCCTGGCTCTGGGCGGGCTGGCCAGCAGCCCCTCCAGGCAGACCCCACCTCTCCATGGCCTTCCTTTAAACAGTGAGGGCAGCGCCAGCCCATTTGCAGACGCGCTCTTATCTAGTGGTCACGTACAAAAAGGTACGGAACACTTTATAAACCCTACACGTTACAGAAGAGCTGAACAATCACGACACAAAATGCCATGGCAACAGGCAATGCACAGCTACTGAAAATAGCAAAAGGGAGGTAGGGGCCCTCCATGTTCCTTTCCATTTTCCTAGGGCCCTGCCCAGTTTCAGGACTGTCTGGTTTCTTCGTGAATTTTTTCATCTTACCACTATCAGTAAAAAGCATCATTCTCAGACATCGATTTTATTACCTTCTCCCATTTCCAAATTTCTAGCTTGGCTTCCTCCGGCCTCTGTCATGTAACTTACATTTTCTATTACTGGCTACAAGACTTTCTCATTCCATAGCAACTATCCCCAAGGGTCCTAGCTGATGTCAAGGACTCCGACTGCTCCCTTGTATTGTATTCTGTGTGATACTAGGAGGAGGCTGTGCACACAGGGACTCAAGCTCAATGTTCTTTATTAGAGGATCAGAGAAATGGGGGACTCCTCCACAGCCTGGCACTGAACTAGACTCCGTCCCGCAGGGCGAGGTCAGCATATATATGGCTATCGTGTTCTCCGAAGACAGCACTAAGAGTCCAAGTCTGGGCCACTCACTGGTGGAGAGTGAAACAAGCAGGTAGGGACTCTGGATTATCAAGATGGTGGGGTCACTTTTCTGAAACTCAAAGGAATTTTAAGTACAGGAGACCCCAAGCCCCAAAACACTGTGGGTGGTTTTTAGGATCTTGTCCAGCTGCTCAGGGATGCCCACTATCTGGCCGGCGGGAGATTCTCTGGAGAGACCCTGCATGTTTATGCCCCATTTCACTTACTTTGGAAAACCTGTGTGAACAGGAGGAAAACTGCCTTATTTCCACATTAAAGTCTTCATCATTTGTGTCATCTTCTTCCTCCGTCTCCATGTGATGATACTTCTCTGATCGAGCTGCAGAGAAATGTTTGGGAACAGTTCCAATTACTCCGAATTTCAGCTTGTAATTTAGATATATTAATTAGGAGCTTCTATATCAAAGCAGCCTTATGTGTGAGAACTCACAGGTTCAAGACTGGAGGTTCTATCCTAAGTGGAGATAATTTTCTACAAAGTAAAGGTCAAATAATGTTTTATGTCAGATAATTCACGTACTATCAAAATAACTTGTATCATCCTCGGATTCCAGTTGGGGAATAAATTCTGCCTTCTGTCTCAGCAAACTGTTCCAGTCTAAAGAACGGAAGAATCGATGCTGTTTGACTTCGTAGGCACCACCTTGGGGCGGGGAGGGAGGGAAAGGACAGAGGGGAAGATGTTAAACTACCCTCCAAGCAAAGCTTTTAAGAACCCTCACGCCCCCAATCTATCAATAGAGAAATAAAGAAATCATGGAAATCTTACTTTTTCATTCAACAACCAACGCCCCCCCCCACAAAAAAATTTCTTCCCCATAATTTATCAGCAGAGGATTTGATTTTGCTAACAGCAGTTGCTACAGCACACTTTTTCTTTGTTAATTTTTCCATGACTTCCTCCATTTTTCAAAGGTTAATGATGCGGCCACTTAAAATCACATTATGCTGAACCTGGGGACATGGACGCACATTGGCCCAAAGCAGACTCGCTCATTACAAAACCAAAGAAATTCTAACAAGGCGCAAAATGTGTTCACAGCAATATTTCCTGGGGAGGCAAGGTTAATAAAGATGAATTTTTCCTGAATAGTATATAATGGTTTCCATTCAATTTTACTGGATTGCTCGTTAACATAGGTAGGACTTTGATTCTGTGGATTACAGATTCTTAAGTAAGAAACTGGCAAACCTGTTTGATAGATTTATAAAGCATGGGATGAAAATCAGTCACAGTTCTTAAGTTTTAGGCCTTTTTTTTTTTTTTTTTGCCAAGTCAGCATGACTATGCAATTTGGTAAAATTTTTTTAATTCAGTTCATAGTTTTATTTTATTATTTTTAAAAAGTATTTCTTTTTTTAAAAAAAAAATATTTTATTTATTTATTTGAGAGAGAGAGAGAGACCATAAGCCAGGGAGAGAGGGAGGGGGAGAAGCAGACTCCCCACTGAGCAGGGAGCCTGATGTGGGACTTGATCCCGGGACTCTGGGATCATGACCTGAGCTGAAAGCAGACACTTAATCGAATGAGCCACCCAGGCACCCCTCACTTCATAATTTTAAAGAAGGATTTGGAAGGGCAAGTCCCATCCCCCAGGAAAGAGAAGAAGGCCCACATGTTATACAGTCGTAGCGTGAGCATCAGGCCCCTGCCCTGCCCGCTCCCCCTCCAAAAAAACACTGTTAAGGAGGGAGAGAAGGAAGAATCTTTCCTGAAAAAACACCAGGAAGAGAGATTTCACACAAGACTAATAGAGGCTCTAATCGCCTCCCTGCCAGGAGACGCCCTGTAGGGGTGACGTAAATGCCTCTTTCATGTACTTATCATGCTTCCCACCCCTGTCCTCAGGGCAGTATGAAAAAAGAGGATGAGAAACGCAAAGTGAAGGAGAAATGGGTCTGGGTGTTGGGGCGGGGGAGCTGTCTGTGTGGTTCAGAGATGTGGCTGTGTCCCCATCAGACTGCTCTAGCGCAGGGGGCAGATTGTAGCCCCAAACCCAGCCAGGACAAACGAGTGTATGGAGAACAATGGACAGAAAAGAGCGAAGTGGGAAAATCACCCCAAGAAAAGGAGAAGAGATTCTTTGTTACTAAGCATTGGATAAGAATCTTTGTCCAGGACCGTGCACGGGCGTTCTCTGTGTTTCCAGCACAACAGCGAAGTCTGAGAGCGACCACGGCGGCGGCAGCGCTGGCCGGCTCCGACAGGAGGGCTGACTTGGACAAGGATTGCACTACATGCTAGAGGCATCTAGTTTCCTTTCATTAAATCACTGAGAGCAACCCCGCAAAGTAGGCATTCTGTCAACTCCATGTGTGGATGGGGAAACAAAGCTTAAGCAATAAAGCATACTGAACCACGAGCACCTGTCAAGTAAAATTTGGAGAGGCTGAGCTGAAGTCTGTTTAAAAAGGGCCAGGCCCATCCTCAGTGTCACAAGGCCAACACGCCCACACAAAGCTGCCAGATACACTCTCTTCCAGCGTTCTTAGCTCAGAGAAGCTGAAAGATCTTAAGCATCTATCCAGCTCCCTCACTGTGCCAACGACACTGAGGTCCACAGGGTCAAGTCCTACTGAGTGGTGCACCACACACACGCTGCAGGACTCTCACTTCCGCTGCTGTTCATGGGGACACACCAATGACAGCTGATACTCCGAGGTCGCTCAGCCTTACTCAGAGAAGCGCAGTTCTCTAGATCCAAGGGCTCAAAGGGCACTTCCAGACCATAGCAGCGGGAGGGTTTGGGTTTTCATTCCCCCACCCGCCACTCTTTGGAACCCAAGTCGGGGAGAACATTCATTTCATCTCTGCGGATGACGACAAGTGGGTCCTCCCCACAGAGTCACAGCCCATGGGTGACCCAGCTCACATTTCTCACCCTTTGGCCTTTGTGCTTCCCCCCTACCCCCCACCGAGAAGAGGCTCCCTGACCACGGAGTCCTGTTCCTCATGCACTTTCGCCGAGATGGGGAACAAAAGAATTAAAAGGACACACTGGGGAGAAATGACCTCTGGGCTAAACTGCTGGGGCAACATGGATGATGGCATTATGAGCCCTATACAAATGATCAGACACAGGAACTCAGGCAGGTGACAGTGCTCAGTGCAAGAATTCACCATGCAGGGAAGGAAAGGGAACGGATTATGTCTGGAGCTCTGGTGATGCACTACGTTAACGTACTTGGTAGCTTCATGACCACGTTTGCATTCAGTCCTCGCAATCATCCTGAGAGGGGTACAATAACATGCCCATTTTTCTAGATTAGGAAACTGCAACCCAGATCATGAAGAAACTACTCTGTATCTCCCAGCTGATACCCAGGTGGGAGTCAGTCACCTCTGAGCAGCTATGAAGTCCAATATACCAGACTGCCACTCAATACTTCACAAGTTCAAAAGTCTAGTTCAAGTAGGACAAGTTTCCAAATTTTAAGTTATGCTTCGCACTAATGTTCTCCCCCTTGAGTTTTTCTCTCCTTTCATGGAAGTTTCTTCCATTATGTTCTTCACACCCCTCTTCTCAGCCTCTCTAGTCTCTCAGGCAAATGTGAATTCACACATTTTCACGGTGCATTATTCTGCCCGCTAAATATGCATTAAATCCAAAATGCTGTCATTGGAAGCAGCATGGCAGGCCTGCGGGATTCTCAGTCTCATTCTCTGGGCCCTACTGGGATCTGTCACGTTGGACCTGCCTGTTTGGCAAGTACTTTCTGAAAATGCTAAGAGCTTGGGCAGGGCCTTTTAAATGTCTCTTTTGAGCTTCTGCTAGGAGATTCGCGTCTCTAATTGTCAAGCCCTGAAAAGAACACAAGTAGCAGTCAGGGAGAAAATGCACAGACAGATAACTCACAGCATATAGCATAGAAACGTGGGCGTGCTGACCAGCATCATAGCCCCGTTTTGCTGAAGTCAAGCCCAGTCAAGATTCCAAGCATTCTCAGAGGAGGGAAACAGGCAGAAGACTCAGTGGGAAAACTCTCCAAACTGACCCAAGAACACTGAAGAGAAGCGGGCTCTCAGGAAGGCATGTGCCAATTCTACTGTTATCTTCGGTCACACCTCAGGACAACGCTTCCCTGGGGCAGCTGAGTAGGACATATACATTGATATTTGTGTTGTTGCAGGACAAGCTGAAAATCACTCCTCAAAACTCTACCCCATTCAGAGTGTGACACAGATTCTTTGACCGCTACTCCTATCTCGGGGGGGGGCCAGAAAGCAAATGTGACTGCAGGTCACAGCGGGTAGGGAGTAACAACTTTGCTAGTCGCTTCAGACGAAAGGAACACCAAATAGGATGGGAAGAAATACATTCTGTTCAAAGAGTTCAGTCAGCTCAAAGGTAGGGGCACCACCATTTCTGGAACCCGGACGTCTATAGGGGAAAGCACGAGATTATGCAGGCAGGGAATAAAACTGACAGTCCAGTGGAAGCAGTGTCCCACCTGGTTCTAAGAGCCAGACTGGGTGATCTTTTATCCTCATGAAAACCCCGTGAGGCGGTACTTCTCTAAGCTCCATTTTACAGATGAGGAAATGAGGCACAGAAAGGGAAGCATCCTGCCCACAATCACACAGCAGAGATTTTAAACTCAGGCAATCTGACTGTGGAGTTTGTGCCCTTAATTTCCACTTATCTTGCCTCTCCTAGCCGAAGGCCCACTCATCCGCTGCAAAAGGCATACAGGCACATGGTACTCCAGGACGAGGCTCAACTCAAAAAAGTTTTCCCGAGCGAGCCCGGAGTTTCAATCTTCTTTGATATGCTAATGCAGTCAATGAGATTTTTCTGTACAAAGCCAAAGAGTAAATACTTTAGGCTTTGTGGGCCATACAATTTGGGGACTCAACTCTGCCACCGAACCATGAAGGCAGCTACAGACAATGTGTATGAATGGCACTGCTGTATTTCAATAAAAGTTTATTTACAAGATAAGAATATGGCCTATGGGCTTCAATGCATCATCATCAACTCTAGGAGCACAGCATACTTAAGCAAGAATGGAGCCCTCCAGCTGGGGGAAGCTGTGGGCAAACATGGAGAGTAACGTGTGTATCTGGAGCTGTTGCAAATTATCTTTGTCTAGGAAAAACTGAGGGAGAGAATGATTTGTTCAGTATTTTCAGATATTTCTATTACAATGAAGTAGAATGAGACAGCTCAGATTAAATACTCCATCAAGTCAACAATTTTCACTGCTGAAAATTATGGATACTATCTAGTGTGTATGTGTTGTGCTTATATTTAATATTTAGTCCCATCTAGATAAATTTATATACTCAGGTAGACTGGGACTCGATATTGGGATCTCTGTCTATTCAGAATACAAGAGAAGGAAGAGGAGGAGCAGAAAAAAAAAAAAAAACAAATAAACAAACTGTAAGTAGAACAGTTGAGGGGGAAAATAATCAGCAAGAAACAAATCTATTATCTCCTTAATCTTGAAAGCCAATGGTTTTAATCCTCTTTCTTGGGCTATGGTGCTGATCACCATGATGAGACAGCGTAGTTCAACCCCAGACACTCATTTCTAGTAATTAATTAGTTCAAGTACCGATAACCCATTTCAAAGCCTCTAGATAGTAATGGGCTGGGTCAAATCTTGCCGGGAATATATATATATATCCAAACAAAAAAGCTTCACATCTTAAATCCTCTGTTTTAATTTATTTAAGATGCATGTTTTTCAGGATAGAAGAGTTATATTGTGCCCTTGGAGGTTTTCTTCCAGACCAATTTTATTTATTTAAACAAATTGAGAATGACTTTTGCTTTGCAAAAAAACAAGAAAAACAAAAATCAAAGACAACCACCAACCCTCCTAGTGTACATACTGCTCTGAATCAGAAAAAGAATCCGAAATATTATTGTTATGATGTGTTGTAGTCATGTCCTACATCAACCAACAGATGTTTCTTATGCCAAAAAAACAAAGCACAAACAAAAACCTCTGAGTGCTCCACAAAGACATTATTTTTTGCATATTAGCAAAATTAAAACATATGTGCTCTAACCTGTTCCCAGTCTCTCCAGGGGATTCTGCCTAAGAAGCAAGGTAATCAGATCCTGGGCATCGGGGGGTGGCGCCTCGTCCTTTTCTGGCCAGTTGATCTCATCTAGAAGGGAGATATGTCATTTACAACTTTATTGCTCAAATGGCAGTCCAGGTCCCAACAGCCTGGAGGTTGCCTGGGAGTTTGTCACAGAAACAGAACTTCAGGCTCCATCCCAGACTGAATGAGAATCTGCATTTTAGTAGGATTGTCAGTTGATTCCTGGGCACAGTCAAGTTTGAGAAGCATTGTTTCACCAGACATGAACCAGCACAGCTTAACAACAAGGCAGGGAGAAAATATTTCAATAAGCGGTACCTTCCATTTGCTTTTTTGATTCTTCGTTTTTTTTTTTTTTTTTCTTTTTGGCAGACTTGGCTCAAAACAGATTATTCCTTCTAGTTATTAAGAGGACTTAATATGGTGAAAACTCTTAACACCTGTGTTTTAGATGTCCCCCTCCCAGGGAATCAAGAGAGTAAGATTTTTCTTTCCTACTATCCTCAAATGCGAATTTGGCCCCAGCCCTAGAGTTCTTCAGCTTCCAGAAACACAAATTAATTTTGCAAAAATAACTATTTCTAGAGACAAACAAAAGGCCAAAGTGTTAAGTTTGAAGACAAAAAATCCAAAGTAATCATAGTAATAATGGAAGTATTTAAAGTCTGTCATAAATATTAGAATATGTTCTACATTCCACAGGAGTTTGCCCAAAGATAAGGTGTGTGTGCTTGTGTGTATGGAAATGCAATAAAAACACGAGCTATTTCTGTGTGTGCCTGCCTCCAGCTTCCTCTGCTGCAGTTTAAATCTGATTTGGAAAATAAAACATGAATATGCATCTGAGCCGTAAGGCATGGAGAACAAAGCCAGCAATTTCTGCTTGTGTTAATTAAACAGTTGATTCCTCTTGCCATTCAGGCCTTAGTATATCAGAAAACAGCCTAGTTATAAATCCATAAACAGCTCAGATACTGTAGAAAAGGGTTATAGACTGCAGGCAACTCACAAATCTACTTTGTTAAAGTTTACAGATATGCCTGGCTTGCAAAGTCAACGATAGAGAATAATGCCGTGATTAAGGGACTCCTCATCCCAACATTAATTTTCCCTCCCTTTCCACTGATAGACCCTGTAAGCACAGTCCAGAAGGTGGCGGAGTGGGTGATGGGGGGGTCAGCGATGACTGATAAACTTTGAGGAGGAGAGGCCTTTTTGATCTAGGCTTCGGGGAAATTTATAAAAACAGCAGGTAGGGTAGTAATAGAGCCTATTTAATTATCATTTAGTTTTGCCACAAGCCGCATAACAATAGTGAGGGTCAGCGTGCAGGTTAAGATCTAGAGGTTATTGAATTTTAAATGAAAGATGAACAGCTGTTACAGAAGTAACATTACACCATAACAACCACCAATGAAATCATTAACAATCTGTGAATTAAATTTGCTTCCTTCCCATTCTCATTATTTATTATTTGGTAGATATTTGTTTTAGGGTTTATTACATTTTTGTTAATTTCTTCATTGTGCCATTAGCCATTTTCCCCCATTTATGTAAATGTTACCCACATTAACCTTTTCTTCCCTGGTGCAACTTTCCTATTATGGAAAGGAAGACTGGACGGCAGTGAAATAATTTGCAAATCCCATGTGAATTTCTTTTGCAGAAGAACACACCATAAAAATTGGTTACACTGCTAGTACATTTCCAAATTCCATGTTAACGAAACTTCCTCAGATCAATTTTCAACACAAACTGATCTCCTGAGATTTGTGAAAGTCAGTTATGTGCTATGATGAGTGAGTTCTTTTAATTTGTTGGCTAAACTGTTTGATAAGGGTTAACATTTTAGTAGTTAAAACGGCAATACTCCACAGAATTGCATGAAATAGCTGTTTCCCAACAGCCGCTTGAAGATAACTCCTGATGATATTTACCACTGATGACTTGTCCAAATAGCTCTTCTGGAGTATCCCCAAAGAATGGCACGCATCCAACAAGAAATTCATAGAGGATAATCCCCATGGCCCACCAGTCCACTGGCTTCCCATAGCCCTGCCTCAGAATCACTTCTGGTGCAATGTATTCAGGTGTGCCACAGACCTAAAAGATGATTGCAATATTAGAATAATTGGAATATTAGACATGAATTAAAATGAGCAAGATGGCTATACACCATTTATTTTGCCCAGAGTGCACCTGCTCAACCACATGGAACCACACGGACAAAGAACTTAGGAACAGCAATTATAAGTCAGTATCCATAACACCAAAGGCAATGAAATATTTAAATAGCAAAAAAGGGAAATTTAAAATGCTGCTGTAATGTTAAACTATGTGTAGTGAGTAATTTCGAATTGAGGGTGTGACCCTATTTGGTGGTTTTACTTATTTCATAGGATTAAAAACATTTTTAATCCTCAAAGTTAATATAATGATGCATTTTTAATCTGTCACTACCACAGATAGTTTTAGTATGTATATGACCAAAATATATTCACATCCTGGCTACTTCATAAAAGCATGACAGTTGAGATGTGTTTACCTTAAGTAACTTACAATGAACAGATTGTGGGCACATGGTAATGAGGCATGCTTAAAGGGAAATGGGCCATGGCTCGGATTTTAGCACCCGTGATTGTACAATGCATCATGAGTTTCATGAGTACTCTGCTGAGACTCCTGAATTCCTTACAAAAACCGTTTTCCATTTGTCTTTCTCACATTCTCACTTGTGTGCAATTACATCGTTCGTCTTGCTAATAGACCATAATGCTGGGGGAGGAATGTGGAGGAATGGACAGTTCAAAGAGGCCTAGGGAGAAAAATGGAAGCAATCTGCACTTTATTAAATGTAAGCCTCATACAGACATCTAAGCACCCAGTCCTAACGTGGACCTGGCTTACACAAGTTGATTCTGAATGTCACTGGCAATATCGTACTTTGTATCCTTCTCTCCAACTGAGCAGGAGCCAAGCTTACCTGTTTGTCCAGGAACTCTCGAGCATCCTTCTCGATATGACCCTCATAGAGATTGGTAGTCATGCTCATTAGTCCCACCTTGGATAATCCAAAATCTGTCAGCTTTATGTGCCCCATGGAGGTGACCAACAAACTATGAAGCAGAAGGACACATATTATAACACTTGTTTGAAGTTCTTTCTTTCTTTCTTTTTTTTAGGCTTTCTCCTTCTCCTGTCAATTTGTAACACTATTCACTATGGTGGTATCAATCTTTTTCATTTATTTATTTATTTATTTTAGAGAGAAGGGAGGGGCAGGAGGACAGGGAGAGAGGATCTTAAGCGTGGAGCCCAACATGGGGCTTGACCTCACGACCCTGAGATCATGACCTGAGCAGAAATCAAGAGTTGGATACTTAACCTACTGAGCCACCCAGGCGCTCCAAGGTATCAATTTTAATATAAAACCCAGCCTGGGAAGAGGTAAGGTCACATGAACATATTACATATGTGTATCTGGCTCATGAGTGTAATTTACAAGGGAGGGCCAGACACCCAGCCCAGCTAATCTTTGTTGGGGCAGCCACATACAGTATCATTTACAGGTTTAAACTTAGAAAAATCCAAGCATGGGACTCTGACATCTTTCTATTTTCAGAACAATAAAATAGAAAAGTGTTACCAATAATCCCACATCATACATAAGAACTAAGATAAGCAACCTATCTGTGATTTAAGTGACACATAAGCTAAAGAACTTGGACAGAAAAATGAACTACTGTTTAAGATTTTAACTTATGGCTCAAATTTAAATTTCTGTTCATTAAGCACAAAATGTAGATTTCTTATACAATGCAAAGAAATCACATGTGACAGTTTTATGAATTTAATTTTTAAACATTTTCATTTTCAGAGGAAAAATAAAATTTTTAATTAATTAAAACATTAAAGGAATAGAGGATGTGAAAAGAGGAAAAAATAGCTACTGGAAGGAAATATTCCATATTCTAACAGCTGTCTTTGTTGGGTAATGTTGTGAATGAATTTTTTCATATGTTTTTCTGTACTTCAAAATTTTCTGGAATGAGCATGAGTTAATTTTATCATAAAATTTTCAGCACGCTTAGAATCTTTACATATTAACATGTAATGCTTTTAGAGGTGTCTGAAATTAGTGGAGAAAGCATAAAACATTTAATAAATGGTGTCAAGATGAATAACTTAGTCATTTGAGAGGAAAAAAAGTATATCTGTATCTCAAATCAGACACTAAAATGAGCTTCATGAAGATTAAAAATTAAATTCAATATGAAATGGTGAGAGAGAACATAATATCAAGTCTATCATCTTGGTGTAGGACAGGGTTATCTATGTATAATACCAAATGCAGAAACTATCCAGAAAACAACTAGAAGCTTTCCATGAAGCTATTCAAAAGTGAACATAATAAAAACAACTTAAAAAAATTTAACTAACCCTGGCTTTATAATCATTTTTCTTTTGTTCCTTATAAGCTATTATTATAAGCAGCAGAGCCTTTAAAGTATTACATAAATATTATCATATATACTACCAAAATAACTCATTTGGGAACATTTTGGGAGAATTGCAAAACATGCAAAGCAGCATTAAAAGAAAACATTTTTAGAGACATAAGACAACTTTTTGTATTGTGTGTAAAAAAAGATGTTTCCTCGGTGTACATACTTGTCTGGTTTCAAATCCCTGTGTACAATTCCATAATTATGTAGATATTCCAAGGCCAGCACCGTCTCGGCAAAGTACATCCTGGCCATATCAACAGGGAGAGGCCCCATGTTCTTCATTAATGTAGCACAATCACCCCCTGTAAAACCCAAGCACAGGATTTAGCAGGTGGAGTATCAAGAAGACCATCAATTCAGATTACAGACCTTCAAAGCAGAATGGCCTCTACCCACAGACACAGCATCTCAAATTCCGAAGTGGAGGCCATGCACTGAGTAATCATGTTTCTAATTAAGATGTGGTATGGGGGAAAATATATATATATATATATTTTTTTTTTTTTTTTTTTTTCAAGCAGGAGTCCTCCTAAGGGAGGAGATTTGCTCCAAAGTGGAACTGAAATTGGAAGAACAAAATACACCAGCATAAAGCATGGGTTCTGGAATCAGGCTACCTGAGTTCAAATACTACCTCCGACTCTAACAGGCAGGGAGATCTTAGACAAGCTAGTCCCGGCTCTTTCCTCTAATATCAGGATGGTAAGACTATCATCCCTTTTCAGATTATTGTGAGGATTAAATGAAGTAATCTATGTAAAGAATTTAGGATACTGCCAATATTTATTAAACGTGATAAACGTTAGTTACTGTAAACACAACCAAGGTTGATAAAGCCAAGTGCTGTTGTGGGGAAAAAAAATGGGTGGAAATCAGGCAAGATATGCTTTTGTCTTGTAT
Organism: Halichoerus grypus; assembly: GCF_964656455.1. Classification (NCBI taxonomy): domain Eukaryota; kingdom Metazoa; phylum Chordata; class Mammalia; order Carnivora; family Phocidae; genus Halichoerus; species Halichoerus grypus. Next base: position 101,913,699 of record NC_135713.1, read on the forward strand.
CCACAAGGAAAGTATCTAGTAAGTCTCTCCCTTTCGAGGATTTCAGTTCACTCATCTGCAAAATGAAAAGGTTGAACTAAATGATATTTAATGTTTCTTTGAGGTTTATAGTTTTGGAATTCTGCTCCTACGATTTTAAGAGCTTAAATTAGATGCTTTGAAGATTGTTTTGGCCCTTCCTAATATATTCCTTTTATTAACTTTGTTTATATCAATAAGTCACGGCCAAAAACACAGAAATTGAATGTAAAACTGAAGGAAATAAGAACGTTTAAAAGGTAAGCCGTAAATGTCAAAAAAAAAAAAGCTACATTTTCTTGACTTGTATCTCCTAACTCATTTTTAATTTCATACCATAGACCAAAAAAGGATATATTTTTAATTCATTCTTTAAGAAGATCAATTGTAATGAACGATTTTATGCTATGCGATAAAAGTGAGTAGGAAAAAACCCCATCACCTATATTCTAACTTTAATGACCAATAGGATTAAAAGCTATTAAAAAAGAAAAACAACCTTCTTCCAAATAGCACTAATTTTCCCTTTGTTATAGTAGAGCAGGCACTTTACAAGCAATTATCAGAAGATAATGACTGGGAATACAGCCATCTCATTGCCTGGCTTTGCTTCCTAGGCGGATACAACCATTATGTAGCCCAACAGGGAAAGCCTCCACCGCACAAAGGAGGAGGCAGTTTCTGGGTACTGGTGTCATGTTCTCTGATTTACCTTCCACGTATTCCATGACCATGCATAAGTGGCGCCTTGTTTCAAAGGAGCAATACATGCTGACGACAAAGGGGTTCTCTGCGAAAGTCAGGATATCCCGTTCCACGAAGGCCTGCTGGATCTGATTGCGGAGGATGAGGTTCTGTTTATTAATCTTTTTCATAGCAAACCTCTGCCGGGATTCCTTATGCCGAACAAAGTAGACTGCCCTGAAAAGGAGCACAAGAGGTGGGGTTCACGGGAAGTGAGGATGCTTCTGGATACGGTAAACAATGGGTGACTGTCAACTTTTTTTTTTTTTTTTTATATTCACATGGCGCCTGGAATTCAGCTCACACATGCTATCCTAGCAGCTACAAACATCCCATTCCAGGCCAAAATCTTATGGCTACATTTATTTCTAAATCTTTCAATAAAGGTCACTGATCGTACAAAAGGCATCAAATTCATCTTCACCACAAGGACAGAAATGCACAGTCTCCAGAGTGAGCTATTTTCCAATAGCTAGCTGATGTTTTCAGTTTTTCCACAAACAAAACAAAATTCAATATATAAGTCAGAGCAGGAAAAGAACTAACAAAAGTACATATATACCATGAGCTATATCCTTTCAAGCATTAGATATACGTTAGGCATTTTTTCTAGACTGACTAAAGTGATAATTTTCTATATGATACCCTTGGGATCTGCAAAAAGGACCAAAGCTTCTTAGGGTAGGTGGCTTCGAACTTGAGGGTAATTTACTCCCCATGAAATTCCAGATAAATGAGAAGTATGTAATAGGTCATAGGAGGCTGTCCTGCAATGAAGAGTAGCGTTATTTCCTCACTACACACCTCAGCATGATTTACACCTGTGGCTGTTTCAACAGAAAATGCATTTCCCAACATAAAAGGGCACCAATAATACACTGTTCCATCCAACCCATGGCCAAGGTGACAGCCAACTTTACTGTAAAATGAGGAGGTTGCACTGAATTTCTGCTGCAAGACTCACTCACATACTCTAGAGAAGCAATTCTGGCTGGGTAAAGACAATGGACTCCATGAAGCGTGATGTGGAAGAAACAAGTCAAGAGAAGGAGGAGGCTTAAAACCTCACCTGGAAATGATGAGTAACAAGGAAAATGTCTTCAATTGGCTCATTTTCTCTTAAGTTACTCCTCACTTGTCATTATTGTAGAAGAACAGATTTGAGGTCTCAGGTCAGCAAATGCTCAAATAAATAATAATTTACATAAACAGCAATCATTCACAGTAAAGTATATCCAATGTCTGTCTCCTAAAACAAGGGGTTATCTGATCCGAGATGCATATTCCACTGCTCATGAAAAATGAATGCAAGGCGGACTAGGACACCCTAAACCCCTGCTGAACCAATATACCAGAGTAATCCACTTACATAAATCTTAAGTATATTCAATCTCAGTTTAATTGGTATTCACATGTTCCGCCCAAGTGTTCAACTAGGAATTCATTTTTCTTTCAAGTCTGTGTAGGTTTGCCTTTTCATTGTATCCATCTTTTTCCTTTACTTGCAAAATTACATTTTTTTGGTCTCTGTTTAAACCTTACTTGTTTATTTATTTATTTTACTTTACTTCTTTTTTCCTCTCTCAATATTTCTTTGGTCTTCTCTTTCTTCCTTCACTGTATAGAACAAATCTCTTTTATCCACACTTTATATAACCAACTCAAGGAAGAATCTAGCACTGTTATTCCCACTGTACCACAAACTGACAAGGGAGCTGGCCGGCTGGGTGGCCAACACTTTCCACACAGGGTAGCGGTCTTCTTCAGGATGCCAAATGCTGGGGCTCTCACCAGCTGGGTTTATCTCTACACCTGTTTTCTTGGCAAGGCTTAATATCAGGATTAACTAATTTAAACAAATATTTAAACTGATGAAACAGGAGTGTGAAAAGGAAAAACTTTGTTGTCTATAAAAAAAACAAATGGGATGCTTTGGAAAGTACGGATAGATATGTTAAATGTGAGTTACTAAATAAAATTTCGATTGATTTAGTATGGGTGAGAAGGTTTTCAAAAGTGGAAAAAATAATACAGATCTAGAGTCCTATGTGCAGATTGCTTCAAGTTCCTGCTTCACCTTTAAAGCAGCGAAAAATGAAAACAAAAACAATGTATTAGAAGGATGGTTTATATAGGCTGTCTTAAAAAGACCTTATATCAGAGGACCAGTAAATTTATATATATCTGTGTGTGTGTGTGTATACACACACACACATTTATTTATTTATCATTTCTTTTTTTAAGAGAGAGAGCGTGCGAGTGGTGGAGTGGGAGGGGTCGAGGGGGAGAGGGAGAGAGCGAATCCCAAGCAGGCCCCACGCCCAGCACAGAGCCCGACATGGGGCTGGATCTCACAACCTAGGAGACTGTGACCTGAGCTGAAATCAAGAGTCAGACGCTTAACTGACTGAGCCACCCAGGTGCCCCTGAATTTACATATATTTAGATTAAACTGACATGTTTAATTTCAATATGCATCTGAAATTAAAAGTATGTTTAAAGTATACAACTTTTTTTTTAATGATTTCTGACTTTGACCTCTTAATTAACCAACCAACTCCTCCTTTTTTCTGGATCAGATTAAAGGCTTTCACAGTATTTTTCTTTTTCCAAATACTGATTGGGTAAAATCAAGATCCCCCCGAAAACTTTGTGCTTCTCCTAAGCAGATGTTGGAAGGCAGACAGACAGATACAAAGGGAGGGCAGAAAATAACCTGGCTTCCTCAGAAACAGAAGACAAACACTGGTGAACAAATATTGTTACGAAGAACTTTTGAAACAGGGAATTTACCTTTTAAAATAAAATTTAGAATCTGAAATGTTGAAAAAAAGAGTATCTTTATATAAGTGCCTGACTATTACTGAGAGTCAACTGGAATACAGCTTACGTTCTCTCTCTTCTTTGAATATTTCACACTGAGTAGATGTAGTGCTGAGGACCCTCAGACATGATACTAGGAACTTCACTGTCAGGCGGCTGCCATTGGATTTTCATCAACTATCAGCGTTTCTTACATAAACAACTGCTCAGCAATATGTCTGAGAACAACAGGAAATGGGGAAGGAAGAACAGGGCCATCACCATTTAATGAAAGAACAAAGGAGAAAGAGGCCTCAGGCCCAATTTGACCAGCATCCAGACCAGGTTTCCCACGGGCACTCTGTGAATGAAGAAGGATTCATATCTTTACTTTCAGATTTGCAGTTCGTAAAACCTCATCTGACTTTTTGCGCTGCCTTGCTGGGATGTGCTTAAAAATCATCAGTTAATCCCTAGGGAAATTTACCTACACCAATGGAAATTAATCCTATAGGTAGCTTGAGACATCACTGCCGCAGGACGTGCATATCTTGATCAAGTTGCAAAAGTCAACTAGACTTCTTAATTAGAATCTGCTGTAGCTAGTTATCTGCTTGTTTCATGTTCTTGTTTTTACAGTTCTTTACTGCTTTAGGAATATCCTTCTTAACGCTGAAATCTGCTTGTTGAGCAGTAACTGTCCTCTCTCACGTACCCCTTTCTTCCTCTCCTGTAAAGTGATGTTCCAAATCTACTTAAGTCAGCAGAGAGAGGGGGAGACTGAAACAGACAGACAGACAGCAACCAGCTGACAGACAGGACATCTATCACTGCTAAGCACAGCTATACGTCATCCAAGGTTACAAAACTGGACCGAACGGATTCAGCCCCTCATTTGTCTGCAGTTTGGCCTCAAAGGCTGCTTTCTTTGAAAAGGCTGCTTCTGTCTCTCTCTTCCTACACTGACCTGCCTGGTAAATAGTAGAACTTAAGGGTGGGGGGTGATGCACAGAGCGGGGCAACTGTCCTCTCTCAGTCAAGGTTTTTTTCATCCCAGACAGAAGTGAGGGGTGGGAGGGTGGGGAGAAATGGAATCAAAAGCTGATGGGATCTAGAACAGAATGAATCAGTCCTATCAGGACTGTGAATGTCTAATGCGTATAAAATTACGCATAAATCTGAGAGCCCAGGACATGAATCCGTGTGACCAAATCTGCACGTGGGAACAAGAGCGCATGTGTTAGAGGAAAGGCTGTAGGGGGAGAGGCGTTAAGCCACCAACCTGCACACATGGGCCCGTCATGTAAATGACCCCATCTTTTGAGGCATAAAAGAGAACGATGTGCAGCAAAGCTAGAAACTAAAGCAAAGTGGGACAGAAATGCTGCGCCTTTAAAATTTAGTTTAAAAAAATTTTTAAGTCAATTTTATTCTTTCACTCTGAAAACATCTGAAGCTATCATTTGAAAATCCAGATGGAATCAAGAGAAGATGGCTCCCAGTTGTAACAGGAATACTTTGAGAAGGAAGGAACGCTGCTTGGAATCAGCGCACCTGTGACCAGCCATGCCTCTGAGCCTCTCTTTCCCCACACCTGGGTGGAAATAATGTCAAAAACACACGGGGCTCTTGCGAGAAGACAGCATACATAAATGAGCACCGTGCCTGGCACATGGCAAGGGTGAGCTTTCTCCAAAGTGCTAAGCTGGCATGAAAGGACGTCTGACCTTCAGCCAGGGATCTGAAATGCATTCAACGTAGAAGGAAACTGGATGATACCAAATTAGCAGACTGGCTTTATAACATGAACTGTCACTAAGTACGATGTTGAGAAAACCCCGTGTTATAGCTCCTTCTAATGAGAGGGTCAGTTTCCAGCACAGGCGATTTTCACTAAGTCGCAGAATCAGGATCACTGTAAGCCACTGATGTGAGCGGTGGACTGTAACACAAGCGCCGAGGAAACCCCCAACAGCCTCAGTTCATCTCCAGAGAGGCATCCACGTGTTCAGCCAGTTCGCATAAGCCTGCAATCAGCATCTTGACTGGGTGGACCAATAGGTATAGCTCCATTCAAATTTTAAATTAAAAATAATTAAAATGAAGAGGAAGTCTGTCAGAAATGTAATGAGAGATTAAATCTGAGAAGAGCAAAAGAGGGAAAAAAGTTTTGGCTGACGGGCAGAAGCTGCGGCAGGCAGCCTGTCAGCCCATTAAGGACTTGGCCTGCATCCTGGCTGTTTACTGATTCACAGCTTGTTTAACTTCTTGTATATTCCCAACCATTCCCCGAAGTGTGATATATACCTCATCTACTAGACAGTGGTTTAATTGCACTACAAATGAGTTTACTCAACCAATTAGAACTCCAAATACTGCTAAGATATATGCCCAAATTTTATAAAAGTGGTGTTTCACAGATAATCTTATTCTAGAATTCCACTGCCAATAAAATCTATCTGTGCTCAAGCCCAGAGACCCATTAAATCAAAGTTCAGTTTTTTCCCTAATGAAGGAAGAAATCCTCAGAGGATCTCGAAAACTAAAACTAACTAAAACCAAATAAGAAACAAATAAAACTCGCAAACAATCGTATGCTAAAACAATTTTAAGGGGAAAAGTTTCAATGAGGTCCTTGAACTAAATGAAATATTATGAAAATAGAACATCAGAAAACATTTATAAGCCACATCAAGAAATATACCATTTGACATAATCCTGAAAATAAATCAGTGAAGCACAGAAAGGACTCACAAATATTTAAGTTCTTCACTAAGTTAATGGTGTGGAAAATATTAGAGACAAAAAAAATCGTAAGGAGAAACATCCCTCATGGCATAACAAAAATCTCTTTGATAATCTGCTCATATGTGTGATAAATGGCAATAAATGTCTATGGGATTCTTTATTGCTCTCCATATACAGATGGAATTGAGATTAATACTTAATTAAACTAGAGCTCTTGGGCTGTCTAAAATGGATCCGGACACAGTATGTGTATTAATTACCCTAACTGTTTCTTAGTAACTCAGCAGGATTTCGTCACCACTGACCCTACCATAAGAAGAAAACCTTGGGGCGCCTGGGTGGCTCAGTTGGTTAAGCAACTGCCTTCGGCTCAGGTCATGATCCTGGAGTCCCGGGATCGAGTCCCGCATCGGGCTCCCTGCTCGGCAGGGAGTCTGCTTCTCCCTCTGACCCTCCTCCCTCTCATGCTCTCTGTCTCTCATTCTCTCTCTCAAATAAATAAATAAAATCTTTAAAAAAAAAAAAAAAGAAGAAAACCTTGTGTCTCTAAAAATGAAGCAAGAAAGGGGCACCACTAATGTGACCAGATCAGAATACAGACTTAACTGAAAAGAAAACAAACAAAAAACCCTGGTATAATATAAAGACTGAAAGAAATGCACTGCTTTCAGTTTTCAAGCAGTCTTCTTATTCAAGTGCTTCTCTCACCAGACTGACTGGGGGGTCAGATGGGAAGTACCGGCTAATTCTTAAGTAGTGATGCTATGTATGAGTTTACATGTTTTCAGAGATAGAGATTTTATATATCCAGATATGGCTGTGTGTATGCATAGATAGGATCCAAAGTCAGGCATTTCTGCACCCAGAAGGGAGGCAGAAGGTCTATATAAGCATTTTCCTTTACTTTATAAAGTCTCCTTCTCTATACCTCTAAAATAACTCCAGGTCACTTGACAGGTTTTCTTGATGGAGTATCTAAATGAAAAACAATTTTGGCTGCACATTATACCCACCAGTGAAGGAGCAGTGAACTGAAAACTCAAGTCCCTAATGACACCTATTTGGCCTAAGATAAATGCGAAGAATATATTACTCAGGTGTGTAAAAATACAACAAGAGAGTTTTCTTGAATTACTCACCCATAGGCTCCATTGCTAATCAATTTAATCGTTTCAAAATCACTTTCCCGAGGTTTCCTTTGAAGTTTCAGGGAAGCATTAGAGCTCTTGGAAACAAAATATGGAAGTTAGAAAATAGTTGGGAATTCAAGAAAATGATTTGAATAGCAACACAAATGACATTTGCATTCTATGCTCTGGCATTGGATCTGCTGAAGGGCAGTATTCAAGCCAAAGGAAGCCGGCACCCAGCTTTAAAGATCAATTCTGCAGAGCAGCGCTGGTAGACTGCCTCTCAGGACGGCGCCTCAGTCTCGTTTAAGTGAACCCCCATTTCTGGGAGATGAAGGTACCAAGCTTTTGAAAATATCCAATTTGGGGGCACCTGGGTGGCTCAGTAGGTTGGGCATCTGCCTTCGGCTCCGGTCATGATCTCAGGGTCCTGGTATCAAGCCCCACGTCGGGCTCCCTGCTCCACAGGGAGTCTGTTTCTCCCTTTCCCTCTGCCCCTCCCCCTGCTCATGCTTTCTCTCTCTCTCTCTCTCACTCAAATAAATAAATAAAATCTTAAAAAAAATTGCCAATATTAATTTACCTCTGTAAACTATTCAGGTTAGCCTCATCCTAGTCTTTTCAAGTTTTGAAATTTAAGTCCAAAATGTCAAACCTTAACTTTAGTTTCAGTCAGTCGGAACAGAAAGGACGGGCCATTGTGCCTCTACATGGACTGATGGGACAGTGCAGCTTCTCTGTCCCTGACCAGAGGATGTCTGTCCTTCCTATGATAACCCTTTTTGTTCGGAAAAGGTAGTCGGCAACGACGAGACAATGTGTGCCTCTCTTTGACTTCCATACCATTAGTCTTACCATGGTTTAGATATCTATTTTCAAAAAGATAGCTCTTTAAAAAGTTGAGCTCAGGGGCGTTTGGGTGGCTCAGTTGGTTAAGTGTCTGCCTTTGGCTCAGGTCATGATCCCAGAGTCCAGGATGGAGCCCCGCATCGGGCTCCCTGCTCAGCGGGGAGTCTGCTTCTCCCACTCCCCCTGCTCATGCTCTCTCTCTCAAATAAATAAAATCTTAAAAAAAAAAAAGTTGAGCTCAAAGTATAATAATAAGTAAAATGTTTTTGGTTTTTTTTTTTTAAATATTCTCTCATAGTCCACATATCTTAGCACCGAGAGGGTGAGCACTGATAGCCTCTTTGTTCCCGCTGTAGAGCCTTCCTATAATTGTGGAAGAAACCCCACGAGTCTGAGGTATGTGCCACCCTCCTCCACTGGATGCTGTCATCTACTGATGTGCTGTTCCATTTATCTTAGGAAGACCTGGGTACCCAGCTTCCCACCTTCCTCTCTGCTCAGGTTCTCTCACCACCCTGGGTGACTTCAGTGTCCATGCAGGTAACTCACCCAACACTCTGGCCTCTGGGCTACTTGAGTTGCTCAACCAAACAACTCTTCCTCTCCTCTATTTCCTCTTGCCCTCTGGCCACAGGCCCTGGGTCTAGTCATCACTGCTGATGCCCCATCTCAGAAGACATAATTGAAGACTGGGACCAGTCACCTGTTCCACCATTCCACTCTGATGGGACCCCACAGCTTTGGGCTCAAAGATCCCGTTCAAGGCCCACCTGTCTCAATGCTTCCCCACCCAGGTGACCTCATTCATGCCCATGGATGACTGCTACATCATTCAAAACTCCACCAAAAACCCTCCGAGTGCCAGGAGATCCCACGCCATGTATACGGATGCTAGTGTGATGGCTTTTCTTGAATGTCCCCCCAAAACTTAAGTCTACACTTATTCAAAATTATAATAATTACGATAAAATTAACAAAACAGCTATCATTTATTTAGCATGTAGTAGTGTTGCTGATCTAACCATTTCACATAAATTATCTCATTTAATATTTTGTCATCTTTTATATTTACTTTACAGAAGAGGAAACTGAGGCACAGAGAAGATTCCCACAGCTATCAAGAGATGCAGCCAGCTTTCAAATCCAGGCCATCTCACTCCAGAGCCTGGGTTCTTAGCCCCCAGGCTACACAGCTGCCTCTCTTTCCTGACCACTCACAACTCGCCCCAGCCTTGTTCCCCTTTTGGCGCTCACGATTAGGGACAATGGCACTAGCGTCCCAGAACTCTCGCTTGTGCCCCTGCAGAGCCTCCTGAGAGGCTTCCCCATGGTCACTCCTGCCTGCCCCCCTCACCCCATCTGTGTTCTATACCGCCATCGTAAGGTTGTTTTTAAGCCGTAACTCTGACCGGGTCATCTTCCTGTCCACCTGTATCCACCCCACAAACACATACATTTCTTCCCAAGTTTAACAGCTTCCCACCATTCTTTGAAAGAAAAGATTTGACAAAGAAGAACAATAAGGACCTCTATATCTGGTTTTTGCCCCAGCTCTCCAGTCTCTATGGTCTCCTTGCCCTTACCCTCAGATGCACTCTGCTCCCTTGTGGCACAGTCTTTGTCCAGGATGTTCCCTGGGCCTGGAATGTTCCCTCTGCCCCTTTCTCATCCTAGTAACTTCTCATACCACAGCTCCTGGGCCATTACTTCAGGAGATCTTTTTGGACTGGCAAGACTAAGGTCACTCTCGGGGTGCCTGGGTGGCTCAGTCATTAGGCGTCTGCCTTCGGCTCAGGTCATGATCCCAGGGTCCTGGGATCGAGCCCCGCATCAGGCTCTCTGCTCAGCGGGAAGCCTGCTTCTCCCTCTCCCACTCCCCCTGCTTGTGTTCCTGCTCTCTCTCTGTCAAATAAATAAATAAAATCTTAAAAAAAAAAAAAAAAGACTAAGGTCACTCTCTATTAATGTTATGTTTTAGTAGCACATGGCCCTTTTTCTTCGTACATCTTATTCAAGTTTATCATTTTTATTTCTTGTGCATGGTTTCTTTTTATTAATTCCTTTCTCTTTGAAAAGAGGGGCTAAAATTGTATGCTGCCTTGCAAATAGAAGCATAATACATGTTTATGGAAGAAATAACATAACTGACACACTCCAAATCTCCAGATGCTGATAAATGGAAAAACCAACACCATATTTCATCAAGAAGGATACTTACACTCACTGATTCATCTGTTTCTGGTGTTTCTGCTGTCCCACTGTCATAGTTTCCCAACTGAGCCATTTCTGAATTAAAAAAAAAAAAAAAGAAAGAAAGAAAAATTGAACAATTTCAATTAGACAAGAAGTAACTTCTTCAATATTTAAAAAAAAAAGTTTACACTTCAACATACCCATGGGAAAATCTTAAATCAAAAATGGCAAGACCCAATAATTGACTTTCTTGAAATTGTTCAGGACATGCCCTTCCCTGGAACCCCATTTCTCATGAACACCCAGACACAGGTACTTCAGAGCTGGGCCTCTGCTTCAGCTAGCAGGACTGACTGGCCAACACAATCTTAGGGTTGGGGGGCGGGGGTGTGTGTGTATCAATGGCTGTGCTTATAATAGAGTTCTCAAGAGAGGCAAGTCTTCCCAGGCTCTGACAGGCATCGAAAATGCACTGACTTCAGCTCAGAGATGATTCTCAACTTGAGGCTGAGTATTCCTCATTCCATTCCTTCACAGCCACTGAGTGATATCCCCTGCCTAGTACACAAAGAATTTGCAATTTGTCACACAGGAAGTAGTAGTTGTTAAGAGGGGCTGGACAATGAAAAGACTTGGCACACCACCATGATCAGCACTTACTAGGGACCTTTCACCTCAGGCTCTCCCTCGTAAGGTAGGAACAATGTATTCATCTCTGAGAGTTTCTTGTAAGTATGACATAGGATATTCATGTAAGGCTCTTAGCGTGTTGACTAACAAAAATGAAGTTTTCACTGAATACTGATGGTTATTTATGATTCTTAGTTACATCCTGTAAAGAAGTCAATCCTGGACTGGATGCCACATGCCTGACCCCAGCTTAAGTACTAACTTGGTGGTCTAGTTAAAAGAGACAAAAGCAAAATAAAATTAAAAAAAGAAAAAAAAAAGAAAAAGGCATTTAATTGCTCAATCTATAATGGAATGCCTCTCTGAGTCTATATAAGTAAATGAAGAAACCTAATTCATTTTATTGTTCATTTTAATTTTTATATTTAAAGAAAAAAAGATGGTTAATTAAAAAAAAGAACATGAAGGAATTCTCTCCAAAACTCTGATAGGTAGCTACCTCTGAGTGGTAAGATCATAGGTACTTTACATTTTCTAATTTTTCAAAATTGAACATGTATACTCAGTTATATATATAATAACTTATGCATAAGTTATAGTTTTTAGTTACCTATTTTTGTATGCATCTAAAAGTAGTACTTAAGACTCTCATTTCACGTATTCATATCTTATAAATATCATCATCCTTTTCGGGAGAGATTACACATAAAAGCTATGAAGCAAAACAACCCTGGAGTGTTGTCTTTAGATAAAAACTAACAAACTCCAGAATCTAAAATAACTGATGATACTAACTTTCCTAGTTTACCAGTAGGGGAAATTCAAGAATAAAAATGAGCTCAGTACAAACCAGGTGCTCTCTTAGTGTCGTTCAAGTGATGTCAACATCCTATATGAAGAGCACATTAGATTGGAGGACTGGGAGGTGAGCGAAAATGTATTCAGTCTCAGGGACTCCCAAGGATAGGACTGATTTTAATATTGTTTAAATAAAACAGCAACAGTACCTAACATTTATTATGCATTACTGCATCTTGGGGGGAGAGATGAACTCATATAATCCTAAAAACAACTCTACGAATAGGTACCTTTCCCTGATTTTATGGAAAGAACACTGAGGCACAAAGAGGCTCATCAAAATAGCACAGGGCTGGTGCCAGGGTGCAGACCTGAGCTTTTCCATTGTACACCCTCACCCCAACCTTCAAAGGTCAGGCCGTAGGTCTGTTATAGTGTAGATGTTGACAAGAAGGGGTAACAAATGTAGATCAGAGTCCTTAATAATGGCATGTTAAGTGGTAACAAATAGATTAAAAATCATCCTCAGATCTGAATCAAGAAAATGAAGTGTCAAGGGCGCCTGGGTGGCTCAGTTGGTTAGGCGACTGCCTTCAGCTCAGGTCATGGTCCTGGAGTTCCGGGATCGAGTCCCGCATCGGGCTCCCTGCTCAGCGGGGGGTCTGCCTCTCCCTCTGACCCTCTTCCTGCTCGTGCTCTCTGTCTCTCATTCTCTCTTTCTCAAATAAATAAATGAAAAATCTTTAAAAAAAAAAAAAAAAAAAAAAAAGAAAATGAAGTGTCAAGAGTTAAAAAACACAACTCCCAGGGATGAATTTGTATTACTAAACTCAACACTTGTCCAAGGTCACTATTAAGATTTTTTTAGAGTCTCTATAAAGGTACATAGATGGGCCGCAGATGATTCACCTACGAAAGTTCAGCCCACAGTGATCTTTACTGCCAGGTTAAGAAAACTGTGAAGAGCTCACTCGCTCTACAGTTCAAGGGCTGAAACAACCTCAACTCCACCAGCGTGAACAGTCACTCTAATATACTTTGACAGCCTCCCCACTCCAATTATTTTCATAAAAAAACAAATTAAAAGATCGTTCTGTTTTAGATAGGATTTCTGCTAAATAACTATTATCTGGGAAATACATATTATTTGCAAGCAGTGAGTAGTAATGGAATGGAACCAGGAGTCAGCTTTTGAAGCAGAGAGCTAAGGTATCGTTTTGCAATGCCTGAAGAGATTTTTAAAACTCATCTAAATACCATTAAACATCTGCCCTTTTTATTTCATTGATTTAAACCATTTCTGAAGACTCATGATTCAAAAAGGTAAAGATGGTAATTTAAAAGCCATGGGGAAAAATCTCTCCCCAGGGAACTTTTCAGAAAAGCAGCCACCAGTCTCTGATAAGTGATGAATCTGATGTGGTATTGCTTTCAGGACAGTATAAATTTATCTGGCATTATCTCCCCAGAATGCATGCATCATTTCACTGGAAGCAAAGATCCAATGGCCGTAAGAGCAAACAAAGCGGGGGAAATAGGAGAGCAGGGCAGAGAGCAGCAGGTTCCCTGGCTTTAGATGGGAAAATATCTGTGCCAACAGTTACCATCACTACAAACAATTTAGCAAGATAAACGCTGTTTGCAAATTCAATTTAATGAACCACGAAGAGGATTTTGAATGAAGGAGTCTCTGACTGTTTTTGACTCTTTTTAGGCAGTATGTACCTTCAGTGTTTTAAAGGACAATCCAAACAATAATGAGCAGGAAAAGGTTGGGGACAGGGGAGTAGTCTACCGATATTAGATTTAAAAAAAAAACAAAAAACACTAACAACGTGCTTAGTCTTCAGTGTATTTAATAACATTAGACCTATAAGCTTTCAAAAACATTTTCCCCCCACTGGACTTCCTGTATATTATCATTTTTCATAATTTTTTGGTTACATGCAAAAAATATGCCTACCAACACTGTGCCTGATCTAAATCTATCCTCAGTTGCATTACTCCCCAATTACTTTAAATGTCACTTTTAAATTAATTATAATTCATTTCTTTGGCAACATGTTCAAAATTAAAAGGACACTTGAGAAGAACCCTACTGAGCTTCGCAAGAGAAAAAGTACTCAGAGAAGGCAGAAATCTAAACCCTTTCAGGACACTGTGGCATTGTCAGGCGGACAGGCCTCTGGGATTTCAAGGCCTATCCCCACTCTAGGTACAACACAAAATGGGTCAGGTTCACCTGCTCTTTGGGACTCAACTTAGTGAGTTGTGAACCTCATAGTTAAGGGTTGCTTTTTTCTTCAAAGCACAATTGGCCCCCAAATTTGTACTTTTCAACAGATAGAGCCAAATCATGTGGAAAAAGTAAAGACTTGCTAAGTTCTTGTCTGAAGTCACAGTGCAGAATCAAATGAAAGGTCAGCCCAACTAAAGTACGTACCTTCCAAAGGATCCTTATTGAGCCCCAGTTGGCTAATGATGTACCTGGGAATGTCAGTTTTAATACCCTGTCCTTCTTTTGCATGGCCTTCTGCTGCTTCCAGTAGGTAGTAAAATTCTTCAGGATCAAATTCCTAGCAGAAGACAAACACAGATGTATACTTATTTGAGCCAAAATTCTCTGAGGTTTTATTACATAAATTCCTCTCACAATAAAATTTGCTGGATATACACGGTTGTGGGTTATTTATGCAGAAAGGAAGCAAACGACTTTTAAAAAGTATGTAATTCTTAGTTCATATTTGAAGCCTTTCATATTCTAAGACAATACATGTATGTCCTTGGTAACTCATATAGTAACCACTTCCAATTTCCCTGTAATGCAACTTTGAAGATATCCTATCGCTATCTTATCGAAAATGAGTATGTCTAAAATTCAATTATGCCTTTTTAGGGATGTAATATTTTTAAAAATGAAATCTCATCCAGAAGATTCAGTTTCTCTCTTCGCATAAACAGCCACAAAAGGAGTAATGCTAGAATACATATTCTCAACGGTTTTGCAGGAGTAGAAAGGGGTGCAAAAGTACTTTTAAAAAATATCAAAATTACCACTTTTTATCAGTACATTCTAAAATTAAGATTCATGTAATGTGAAGATGAAGAAAGAAAGACAAAATTACAAAATTAATTCTTTCTATTACCTGTGTCTATTTTTAAAATTTGGTAGCACATTTTGCCTGTGCATTTTACTCTCTTTGGTTGCTACTTCTAGGATGTAATAAAAATCTTTAGGAGTCCATCACTCTAAATGGATGCCATGGGTTTATTTGTTGTATACAATTATGTTTGCAGATTTAAACCACAGAGGCTATTTTCAGTTATATTTCCTAGATTTTATCCCCTCAGGATGTTTCCCATTTTGATTAATACCCCAACTAGGCAACTTTAGGATAACAGCATTTCACCTGAGAATTACTCAAGGGTTTTTTTTTTTCTTTTTCTCTTTTATTTTTTTTAAATTTTATTTTATTATGTTCCGTTAATCACCATACATTACATCATTAGTTTTTGATGTAGTGTTCCATGGTTCATTGTTTGTGCATAACACCCAGTGCTCCATGCAGAACGTGCCCTCTTTAATACCTATCACCAGGCTAACCCATCCTCCCACCCCCCTCCGCTCTAGAACCCTCGGTTTGTTTCTCAGAGTCCATAGCCTCTCATGGCTCATCTCCCCCTCCGATTTCCCCCTCTTCATTTTTCCCTTCCTAAGGGTTTCTAAAGGCCATGTAAAAAAAAGCTCGCTTCAAATGGAGGAAAGCCAAAACCAACGTATACACTGAGTGCCCTTTCTAGAAACCTACAATGACACAGAGCACAGGCCTGAAACAGCAGGCCTAACACCACTAGTTGGAAAACAACCCCTAAAACCCTGGAGCTCCAGTTTCATCTGAGCTTTAAATAGTGCTGAAAACAGCAACACTTTCAATTCTGCTCTTAAGTTCACCTGTTTCTATCCTTGAGAGGCTACACTTTTACTTTTTCTCTTCTGGTGAGGAGGGATTACTGAAAAAATTAATTTCCTCTTTTAAGGCAAGATCTTCTATTAGCATATCTGCTGCTGTCCAGAGAAACAAGTTTTAATGCTAAATGCTATTTTTTTCCCCAAATTAAACAAATGCAGGAAGTACAAGCATGTGATGCATAATTCAAAAAGTACAATGGGAGACGCAGTACAAAATCAGACTTCCTTCTGCCTGCATTTGCCAGGTTCTCCCAGAGGCATCCAGAGTAATTTTCCCCCTTATCCTTCCAGAGACAATGCCAAATGGTGCTTTGATTCTGTGGTTCTAAGGGTCCTGGCCACTGATGGAAACACCTACTCCACCACGCCCCTCCTTGTCTCCTCAAGATTTCCCCTCTCCCATGACTCACTATGCATTGGTATATATTTATGGGGCTGTGAACATTTCACTATTATAAAAAGCTATGAATGTTAATTGAAATAAGGGCAAAACCCTAGCAATACCACCCTATATGTGTACGTGTGAATGTATAATTCTGACAAGCTGAACTGCACGTAGCGTTACCAATACTTAATGGCTAGCAGAACTTAAAAGTGAGTGCTGATACTATGTTAAGCCCCTTAAAACTATTCTTACATTCAAAGCTTCGTATTTGTTCACAGTATGGACTGAAATGTCAACCAAAATTACATGAAACAAAAATTTTAAAATAGGAAAATGACCAAGGACAATATAATTGATAAAATGAACTCATCTTTGGAAGTCTCACTTCTTCCAGTGTATATGGGACCCTCCTATACTCTCCCAAGTGCGTTGCCACTGAGCATCTATTTCTTTCTTTTTTTTTTTTTAAGATTTTATTTATTTATTTGAGAGAGAGAATGAGAGACAGAGAGCACGAGAGAGAAGAGAGTCAGAGGGAGAAGCAGACCCCCCGCTGAGCAGGGAGCCCGATATGGGACTCGATCCCGGGACTCCAGGATCATAACCTGAGCTGAAGGCAGTCGCTTAAGCAACTGAGCCACCCAGGCGCCCTGAGCATCTATTTCTAACATGCTGTATTTTAAGAACAAATACTAGTAACTGCAGGTTATGAGAAAACCTATCTCTGATTTCCCTCTCTCTGCATCTTGCCAACTCCAAAAGAGTGAGGCCCAGCAAGTGTTTTAAATTAGCTGTCACACAGTAATGGTGTTGAGATAAGGTTAAGCCCATTAGTTCATGATGATCTTTCCAGTTTGACCAGAATGTGATATGATTATCACTCAATACAGCACAAGTCCTAGAATTTTTACTTAAACCAGACAACAAAATCACATGGGGATGTGCCATAAACATTCATAAGCTGTAGTTCCTGTTGACTCTTTCCATTTAACTCTGGTCTTTGAAGCCAAATGAAACTGGAGGTTTCTGATGGTCACTGCTTTCCCACAGTTAAATAATGGAGTCCCCTCTAGGGGCAACTTACCAGGCACTCCAATAACCGAGCTGGGCGGGCAATAACAATTAGGATCTTTCGAACTAGTTGTTTAATAAATGCCAATTCTCCACTTTCTGAACGATCATGAGCCTATGAGAAAGCAATGAAAAGAAAGGTGAGATAGGGTTGATCTATTAAATGGAAGAGAAAATCAGCAAAGTACGCTAACTAGATAATTGCAAGTATTTGAAAATTAAGTGATTTAGAAAATACTTTTCAAAGATTGATAAGCAAACATTATTGCTTCACATATGGACATCATTAAACTTCTTTATCTACAAAATGGCTCTATTAGCTAAATTTCAATTGTAAAACTTTGATTTATTCTGTGTTAAAAATCAAACATTAAAACTCTCAATGTGAACCATGATGACGGAGAGATTAACAGATTATGACACATTAAGCACATGGTACAAGTGGAGTGGGTGGCTGATAAGGAATCCTCATTTGCCAGATTTCGCAGAATGAAGTACGAAACGGCTAACATAGCGAAGGGCTGCTTTTGTTATCCTGGGCATTTAACACATCTATGAAATAGATTTTACATGTGCACCACAATTAGCCTATCAATTCACTATTTTATAACATGTAAGAAGTGTGCATTGCTTACTTCAAATGTTAGGGGATAAGGTTTATACTCGGACATATACATACAAATTTGGTTTCATATATTGAATAAATAATACCTACGCACTCAGCTCAGTAAAATTTAACTGACTTCCCTCTTTTTAAATTTTGTGATATGTTGCCTAATCAAGCACAAAAAATATCCTGAGAATAAAACTCAGTTTGAGTCATTTTAATTTTCAATGATATTTTCTTGAATAAATGAGGTAAATCTTTATCAAGGCAGACATAAAACCAAAGTTGTACAAGTTTAAACATGTAAACTTCTATGCATGCTCACTTTAAGGCTGTCATAATTTTTAAATTGTTATGATTTACTTTCCTCTAAGGATTAAAAAACATATCAAGAAGATGCTGGTACAAAAGAATATAATTTCACAGACATACTAATAAACATTTAAAATCATTCTTGAAGGTGCTTTGTTCTAAGAACCAGCCCTCTCATGAAAAAGTGGCAGACCAAATCTATGAAAAATGATTAAACTTAGTTAGTAGTAACAGGTCTACTGATTTTAAGCCATCAGATCAAAGGCAACTTTCCAAAACGTAGGTACAGGAACATATACAGGCAAAAGCAAAATACCTAACATTTCAAAGAAAGAAACACAGGGGACAAGTCCACTGGTGAGTAATTGTGGAACAGAATGTGTTCAAAGAAAAGCACCTTGTAACAACCACTATAGGTCCTAGCAACCAGTTGGGATGCTAGAACATGTATAAGGAGATATACGTAATATTCTTTAAGTTTTCTTTCCAATTTTTGTTTTACACCAAGGAGAGACTTTGGAAGATATAATGAATGCCAAGAACTATGGTTATATATCTTCTCTGTAGCTTATTCTTAATCAAAACTAAACAGGAAATCTTAAAGATGAAGCAAAAAAAGCCACCTAACTTCTTGATTGATAATTTGGGTTACATACAGAATGTCCTCTTACTGTAATAATTACTACTTTATAAATTCAAGAATAGAAAGAAAATCTAAAAAGCCTGAATGTGTTTTACTGAACTCTTCAAAGAGAAACAAGAGCTCCGTATCTTAAAAAATCTTTAGTCAGTTTAGATTATACAAATTCCATTTGGAAAATTGTAAAAATAATCAGTTCATTCCTACTTCTTACTTCTAAGAATTATCAGCTGTAACTAAGGCCAAAACATACAATGGGTAATGTTAACTCAAATAATATTTTATCTACTAACACTATTGGGGAGGGAGTTTTGTTAAGACAACACCAAACAAAATCACACAGTTAGCATGAGAAGAGATTGTTTCCAGGCTGCCAACAGCAAGCGCCAACACTAATGGATACCCTGTGTTTGTATTTTAAGAGTTGGCTGCTATAAAAAATGCTGAGACCCATATTTGAGTAGGTTATAGCTTCCTATGTATAGTATTTTCTTTGGCAAATACACCTAAGTGAGAAAACAAATGGAGACAGAAACGCATTCATCTGGAATTGACCTAGACCTCAGGACTTTAAAAAGGCATCAGTTAAATCAAGCCTATCAAAGCCACAGGGGGACCGTGCCTGGGTCTGCAAAAAATTGACAACAGGGGACATGGCCAGGAGATACCCGGCAGGCACACAATGTCACAGCTGGGAAGTGACAACAATTGTGCCCTGGGGAAGGCAAAGGCAATTCCCACAATAAGGGCTCCATCTAAAAGGCACAAGTACCCCTGTGACCGTTCAGCTCCAAACTCTGGAAGGACGCTGTTAATGTGATTCTGAAGACTGTTTTAATTTTCCCACAAGGACTGACTGAAGGAAATGTTTATCTGTGAAGATAAATAAGAAAACATTCCTATCCATACCCCAAAATGCTCTTCATACCACAAGTATACATGCTTCTCTGCCGAAAAGATAAATTTTCCTAAAAACCAACTTTATTTATTTATTATTTAATTTTTTTGAGAAAGAGAGAGAGAGAGCACGCAAGGGGTAGGGAGAGGGAGAAAGAATCTTAAGCAGGCTCCCTGCCTGCTTGGAGCCCAGCATGGAGCCCAACACGGGGCTCCATCTCACGACCCTGAGATCATGACCTGAGCTGAAATCAAGAGTTGGACACTTAACCAACTGAGCCACCCAGGCAACCTCAAAATCAACAATTTTTATCTATTATATGGTGCATTCACATGATCTTTGAAACCTAAGTTGTTTTTTTTTTTTAATAATTGCCATGAAACAATCTGCCAGGTCTATTAGAAAAAAATTCAGTGTGTGTGTGGGGAGGGGGGGATTTTTTTAAAGATTTTATTTATTTATTTTAGAGATACAGAGAGAGAGAGAGAATGAGCAGGAGGGAGGAGCAGAGGGAGACGACAAGCAGACTCCATGCTGAGTGCAGAGCCCAATGCGGGGCTGATCCCACAACCCCAAGATCATGACGTGAGCCAAAATCAATAGTAGGATGCCCAACTGACTGAGCCATCCAGGCACCCCTTTGGGGGCAGATTTCAAAGTAAATAGCTTTGGATATTGATTCTATCCTTTTCAGAGAAAGCCTCTGAAGGAATGAAAAACACAGGACTAAACTAGTAATTATGGTAATACCCTGGGACAGAACTGTGGAATTACAGGAGTATCTCACAGAGGCTGACCACAGAGTTACTCTCTTATCTGCTTCTTCTGTTTAAAAATGCACCATTTGAGGTGCCTGAGCAGTTCAGTTGGTTAAGCATCTGCCTTCAGCTCAGGTGATGATCTGAGGGTCCTGGGATCGAGCCCCACATCGGGCTCCCTGCTCAGCGGGGAGTCTGCTTCTCCCTCTGTGCCCCCCCACCTCATGCTCTCTTTCTCTCTCTCAAATGAATAAATAAAATCTTTAAATAATGCACCATTTAACAAATATCATTTTCAAGATATTCTCATAGCAAGTAATATGCATAGTGTTCTAGCATTTTTCGGGAGCTGATTTGATTAAAACGAACAGCAGAAGTGAATTATTTGATGATAAATCAAATATTCTGTCATGCATACATACATACTTTCTTTCTCCCTCCCTCCTTCCCTTCCTTCCATAGTTACTGAGAAAGCAAGTACCAGCCACAGTGCTAGGCACCGCAGAGTTCAAGGTGATTTGGATGTGATTCCTGTCTTTTCAAAGAGCCCTCTCCTGCTGTTGAAGTGAAACCCCAAAACAGATCCTTACAAGGCACTGTGCTCAACGGGCCATGTTAGGGTTTTTGTAGACAGAATGTAGGCAGAATGGAGCCACTGAAGACTGTTAGACAGATGTTCTTACAGCCTCACAGAAGCAAGAATCTGCCTTGGTGGAAAGATACTCGGTAGCCAGGCAGACACATGAATTTGAAATCTAGGAGAGGGCTGCTGGTCTGAGATACAGAAGGGAAGCCGTCAGAGTTCATGGGTCTTTAAGATAGCCAACAAGATCCCGAGAGGGTAGGAGCAGTGGACCGCCAATCAGATCATGGGAAAGCTAACTTTTAGAAAACACAAGTTAGAAGAAGAGCCCTTGGAAGAAGCAGAGAAGAAATGGAGGTACTAAGAATATCTTGAAAGGAGGGGGGTTAGCAAGAGAGAAAAGGAAAATTTTAGTATTGCTGAATATAACAATATTCCAGTCAAATAGGCTGCTCTGGGAAAATGTCCAGTGGATATGACAGTAAGGAGGACAGCGGACTTCAGTGAGTTCAGTGAGAGGTCGTCAGAAGCTATTTGACAAGAGCTCTTCTATGTATTCTAGATGAACAAAACAGACGAAGTCCCTGTGCGTACAGCCGCTGTATCCCACCTGCAGCCAGTCCCTGAGCTCTCAGCAGCCTGTGATGACCTGAGTAAAACTGACAGTAAGCACCTAGCAGCTCTTACAGTTTTTACATTTCTTACACACCCAAATGCATGATCATTTTCCTATACATTTATTTTCATTTTAATTTACAGGAGAATTGGTGCAAGACAAATTGGAAATGAACAACAAAAAACAAAAACAATGTATTCATCACCCCTAAAATATGGTGAGAAACACTGCCTTAATGGACTACGATAGGTGGAAATATGAGTAGTGGGAACAGAGTACAGAAAACTCTGTTGGGGTGTTTGGATGGGAAAGAAAAGAACAATAGTGGCTGCTGGTCAGAGAGAGATCGTCTCATCTTGCCAGAACTAAGTTCAGTAGGGGCAGAGACATATGAATTTCCAGAAAACTAGGATGCTAATATTTTCTTTCAGGTCCACGCAATTATTTACATATTCATGCTGAGAGAAAACCACGTACAGTCATGCTGACACAGGCATAACTTCTGCCCTATGAGGTAGAGAAATACAATATACCCAAATATATAGGCTAAATAGGTTTTACTTATATAGGCTGTGGCTGATCAATTTCAGCCACAAGAGCAGTGTATGCACTAATTGCATTCTACCATACACATTTCTTCCCGTCGTGGGTGTTATCAGGGGCTAAGCATTCAAGTGTTAGGCTCAGGCAGGTCATGTGTTTATCTGTCTTTTGGAAATTGGGTATTTTGTTAGAAGAGGAACTGACACTAATGAAAATATAAGTTACCATTTACTACCCACTGCCATGTACAGGTCAATTAATAGGACACAGGCCTGGAAGAAGCCAGCCATTTTCCATTTAGCTTTGCCAGATATTAGGACTAGATAGCGTCATCAAATAACACACATGCACTCAGGCAATTTATAACTTTATCGTTGGGGGTAGGGGGAAAATCACTGCCTCAAAATCCTTCACAATCCACTTATCCCAGAGCCATAGATTGTTGGGTCCCAAGGTTCCTGTAAAGGTTATTACATTAACTTTCTATTACTATAAATGATGACAACAATCAATTTATAGCAAGTAGCAATCAGTTTTTTCTTCTTTGCTTCCTTGGAACATGAACTCTATCTCATGGTTAAAAACGTGTAAGCAAATGCACTCGTGAAGTTTTTCTTTTTTCAGGGGAAAAGCAAAACAAATCAGAAAACTTTATATAGTATGTGGTTCATACCTCTTGTAGCAATTTATCTAATTTGTGCTGTAATTCAAGGAAGTATCGTGAGGTGATAAGACCCTGGTGGGATTTATCCAAGCAATCTCGAGCCAGTTCAATAATCTGATGGTGAGTGAAACTAAGCACTCCATCTGCTAGAGGAAGAACGTGGTCAGGGGAGTAGCTGGTGATAATTTCCTTCAGACGTTCTTCCATCTGAGCCGTAGCCTGTTTAGAGAAGACATGCACACACAGATGAAATACGACAAAACACACATGTGGACAATTATCACATTTATCTGGCATTTTCAGAGACCTCCACAAATTATGAAATAGAATTCTCAAAACTAATGTATACATAATGTCATTACATAGTTGTCAAAACCCACAGAATGTACACCACCAGGAGTGAACCTTAAATGTTAACTATGGACTTTGGGTGATTATGATGTGTCAAGGCAGGCTCATCGATCATTAACAAATGGACCACTCTGGTGGGGGATGTTCATGGGGGGAGGGTGTGTGGGCGGGTGTGCTGGTATGTGGGGGGGTAAGCTGGGGGGAGGCATGGTCAGGGGGTATATGGGAATTCTCGGTACTTTCAGTTCAATTTTGTTGAACCTAAAATTGCTCTAAAAAATAAAGTCTGCTTTTTAAAAAAATGTTTTATTTAAATTCAATTTAATTAACATATACTGTATTGTTAGTTTCCGAGGTAGAATTCAGTGATTCATCAGTTGCATACAACACCCAGGGCTCATTTAAAGTCTATTTTTTTTTTTAAAGCACCAACAGCAGTCTTATTATCACATGAAAGAAAGATTTGATGTATATAAGGGAAACTGACTATCTGAGGGTGATATTTATTTTTTTCTATCCTCTCAAATAATAAAATGGTCTATGGAAGCTTCTTCAAATAAGCCGAACGATACTGTGCATTGTTATGCTTTCGTTTTAGATCTTGGGCTCTTTCTTTCAGATGGATGCTCAAAAATATCAAGTTACGTTTTTACCTACTCAAAACTCAGGACTGTTGCTGGAATTCCACAGGGTGGGCCAAGAGGTGTTTTGTGCAGGAGGTTTTAATGTACCAGGAACATCCTTATCCTTCTCTCACAAAGCTACATCTTGAGCAAAAGGCCAAGGAGAGACTTTGTGTACATATATCAAAAATTCCCTTCCCAACTTTGATTTCATTCTCTGTGATGCCCTAGTGCCTACTCAGTACCCCCTGCGGATATTAATTGTCTGTGCAGGGGGGTGCCCTCTGCCCCTGCTTCTCTCTAAAATCCTAACCAGCACTGACTATGTAGACTCAGGACCTATTTCCCCGGTGAACAAGGGACATGTAATTAATAGCTAAGACGGCTTTAATCAATGACATCAATGTTGGGTTCATTACAAATAATAAGTACTCTGCTCGTGATTTATGAAACCAGAGAGATTTCCTTTCGTTTTCTTGCCTAGGGCTACACAAGTAGCTGGGGAGGAACAGGAACACAATGGAGAGGTTGTCTTCTCCTGACTGTGTAGGAACACTAGGGGAAAGGCCTCGGAAACCAGGGGATGGGAAGCGTCAAAGAGCAGGTTCTTGCAGCCGGGGTGTCTGTCAAAAACTCTTCAGCAAGTCCTCTCGGGCTCCGTGTGAGCTCCCTTTGCCAGTCTATTGGGGAACACTGCAACTCTACCTTCCCTTCTAAATTAATAGGGTTAGACATATAATTGCTGAAGACATAGGAAGTCACAGAAAAGAAAAAATGAGGTTTTGTTTTTTTTTTAAAGAAAAAAAGACGTTCATCACATCCCACTCTACAGGCTTCTAAGGAAGAAAAAGGGCTGCTGCCTGACCATACAGCGCGGGCCCAGAGCACAGGCAGAGCAGCATGCAGGTGTAGAGGCCCCCTCGCCCTGCGGCACCTCATCACCCCCACCCCGTGGGCCGGGCCAGCAGGACTCGCTTTGGAGGCACTTTTAGCACACAGACAGTGTGGCTAGTCCTCAGCTGTTTTAAAAAAAGTGTTTAGTGATTTTACCTTTCTTAGAAGCTGCGGCGCTGTTTTATACAAGTCTAACTCATGACTACTGGAGTGGCCCATTCCTTCCCCTAACAAACCACTTTACAGACGCTACACCCACGTTACCTGTTCGTTTAGATGCTAGGCATCTTCAATTCAATTCATTACCTTTGGGAACCTTTCTTTGTAGACATGGTTCATCATAATTATTTCATGGTCACAGCAGGCGGGAGAACGTCCAGGACTGCAAGCAAAGCAAATTACCCTTTTAAACTTGCCTCAGCATGAAATGAAAATAAGCTTTTTATTTATAAACAATTGGTTGGATCAAAAGTACTACACAACCTTTGCAAGAAAAGTATATTAGGTAATAAACTACAAAATCAGTCATTAGTACATACATAAATACCCACAAACAGTGACACCCTGAATAGGATTCAAAAAGGTAGCTCTAGAAATGGAACGCCATGAAATAATTAGAACTACAATATAAAACGAATTCAGAAACGTTCTTAAATTGAGATTATATTCTGTAGGTAGAATGCATTTCTGTAGTTCTGGAAACCAATTAATGAATTGCAATATAAAACAAAATAGGATCGTTACAAACAGCAACATCTAGGACACACTGAACAGTATAATTTCACACTTTTATCCTACACCTGCGCTCTGCCACGTACCACTGAAGAGGGCTGAGAGTCTTCCATGGCACAGGTGTCACCACTGAAATCCATTTTCTAGCCTCACAGAGATCTATTTGGGGTGCTGAGGTAAGCATTACGTACAATATGAAACAGAGGCATGTAGGTGTTGTGTGCTTTTCTTTCTTTCAATAGTTAGGCTCATATTACTTCTTAGTGTTATAGAGTTGTGCAACTTCAGTGTGTGTTTACATTTCTGGGAGAATACAGCCTGTACTAGATATCCAAGGAACTCCTTTCACAAAACCGTAAAATGGGCACCCGTGTGGTAAAATACAATGCCCCTAAATGAATTCATAAAATTGACCTTTTATTCCCTAACTCAAAATAATGACACATTCCCGAATTACTCAATGTGGCTACATTTACTATCAGTTTATTGTACCAAATAAAAAAGGTACAAAGAGGGGGGCACCTGGCTGGCTCAGTCAGTAGAGCATGACACTCTTGGTCTTGGGGTCATGAGTTTGAGCCCCATGTTGGGCATAGAGTTTACTTTAAAAAAAAAAAAAGATACAAAGGGGAAAACCCTCCTCAGTAAACTTTGATATTCAACTGAACACCTGACAAACTATTTTTATAGTAAAATCTTAAACAGGAAAGTACACCAATTCTACAGCATCAAGATTTCATACTGCGGAGATGGACTGCCTTGATCATCCTGCAGAGAAGGACCTGCTACCCCCAGGGGATGGGACTGCAGAAGCCGTCAGCCATCAGTTCCTTCAAAGATGGCCTCAGCTGCAGTCACCTCACCCAGGCCACGTCCTTCCTTGGGCACCGTACTCAGTGACTGAGGTAGGGATAAAAAGTAAGGGCCATTTGGCACAGAGGGATAACTCTGATGGGTCATGCCATCCTCAGAGCTCCCTGTGGAGGCGGCTGTGGGGCAGCTAGATTTCTTTCTGCCCAAGTCAGCTTGCTTGCCTTCCTTAAATAGGTATAAATCCTGAGCACTCCCTAATAAACATCCTGAACACAGATCTCTGTTTTAGAGTCTATGTCCTAAAAACAAAACAAAACAAAAAAAAACAAAAACAAACAAACAAAAAACCTGTAAGACAAATCTATCTATCTCTCCATATATATCTGGCCCTATTCAATGTCAAAATTTAAGGGACACAAACTCCTAACAATTTATTCATAAGCTTGGAAAAAGTAAAACTCATGAAGGGAAGAAAGAATGAAAAATATGGGTTAACTTTTATAATGTGGAATCTGAATGAAAATCCTTTTATTTTTGCTGTCCTTCCTTTTTAGGCAAGCTTACCCCTCTTCAAATAAGAACACTAAGTGCTCCCGCACCACAACTGGACTGTCTTGAAATTTCCAATGGCAAGAAGGTTTTACAGAAGGTCCCGTTAGTCCATCGTGATTATTGCTACTACCCCAATTAACAAATTGAGAGAAATTAAAAGAAAAACAATAAGATGCCTTTCAGTGGTAATTAACAATATC
Organism: Halichoerus grypus; assembly: GCF_964656455.1. NCBI lineage: Eukaryota > Metazoa > Chordata > Mammalia > Carnivora > Phocidae > Halichoerus > Halichoerus grypus. The sequence goes on from NC_135713.1 coordinate 101,940,823, forward strand.
ATGTAGAGATGGGAAAAATCACACTATATTTGGGGTAGTTCACAAATCATTTAACACAGAGATGGATTAGAGGACCAAAAGGCTTCCCTTGAAATGGTTAAAAACAGATGATCCAATTAAGTAACATTTTTCAATCAGGTCCACCTACCTCAGACTTCGGGAGCGGGGGCGCATGGGTGTGTTCCTGCATCTGTTTTCCGTGGCGATGCTTTCGGTAGTACAAAAATGTTTCGACAGGAAGTGCAATTCATCTGGTGTTGGTTGGTACGGTAACTGATGCAGCTTCTCCTGGGAGGAAGAGGAGGACTACAACAAACCACAGTGAGGTTAGGGGACCATCTGAGAAAGAAAGACTTCAAGTGAATTCGCAATCAAAGCAGTGAACCTGGGAGACATCACCATTTTATATTGTTTCCCTTTCATGTTATAATTACAATAATTAGTGTCTAAATGTATACCCTTGCTGCTTTCTCTGTGAGGTCAAAATGCCTTCCATATTGCATCTCATTTGTCTATAAGACCATTCCCCAAAAGATGTTTCCCCTCTTGTAGAAAACCCAGGCTCTGAAAATAGGGAGGACTCGCTCAAAGCCAAGGCAAAAAAGTGACACCTGGACAATCTGGGTGCATGAAATGACAGATTAGTTCTCAACTGAGTATGGTACCCTCGCTTGGACCACTGCTCACAATCAAACACTGTGACCTTCAGGTGAGTAACATAAAATGAGTTTTATGATATGTGATCATAAATAAGGTAATGAGATCTTCCTTTACAAAGCATATTGTCCTTTGATACTTTGATATGTGCCTTAGGTAAAAAGGGGAAGAGATGAAGATACTTTTCTCACTAATGTCATTGTTTTAAAAACTGGATTTTTTTTTTTCCCTTTTTTCCTTTGGCTAAGACTCTCTCTCTCTTTTTAAAGCAGCTTCAGTGGTGGTGAGTTTTTTAATTCCTTGCATATAGATTTGCTTTTTGAAAACTGTCACTTAATACTTAGAGCAAGGTAATGTGGAAAAAGTGAACAACGAAATAACACTGTTTTTAATCAATCTGAGAAATAGAACTATAAAGCAAACAGACTTTTCTTTTAGTTTTTACTGGGAGGTAAACTCTATAAGCAATTCTAACAAAAGAGATTGAGAAATTTTTGAGCAAGAATCATGATTAGACTAAGCATATTTGTAAAGGTAACACTCATCTGAAAATCTCAGTTTTAACAGGTTTTTTTTTTTTTAAAGCTGCCATTAGTTTAACAATAAATGCACTTCATAAACATTGAAGCATCACAATGTAGTAACACTAGAAATTAATGGCTAAAGCTTAAAAATACTCTCATACCTTGAAATTATAAAACACCTTATAAGTCCATACTGAGACAGAGGAATTTTTATAACATAATGAGATTGTTTTATAAGCCATAAAAATGAGAACGCTACTAGAAAGACTTATGAGATAAACCAAATCTCTATTCAGAAAGTACAAGCACATCTTAAACACTTTTCACTGTGAAAAAAAAACAACAAATAAAACACAAACTAAGTCAACTCAAGCACTCAGGAAAAGAACAATAAAATCACTGTAAGCAGGAGAGAAGCAGTGATGATAAAAGTGAAGATAAGGAAATCAGCTAATAAAAAAACAGAATTAAGAATCTGTATATAGGTCTCCGAGGAAAATCAATGTCCACAGTTCCGTATCTAAGACTTCAAAACCCTAAAACCCCGAAGTTTATTTGTAAGTTTAGAGTAATCCCTTTTGATGGCACAACGTCAGCTGAACTGATGGATAGCTATTTAAAATATGTATTCAGTCCACTTAGTGTGAATGTTGATTCAGTCTGTGGTGGAAATATTAATATATTTGATTATGAGCTACTGGCCCAGGTGCCGCTGGGCTGTTGTGTATAGTACAGGGATCTTGTTACCTTTCTAAAATATGAAAATTAATTCCAAAACACACCGGGCTCTAGAGTTTCAAGTAAAGCATCCTGGGCCTGTACTGGCATGGAAATGACACAATGACACCGAGAGACTTCAGGAGGGTGAGTTCCCTCTGTGGAGGGAAGGAGCAGAAAGGGACTGGGTGGGCAGGGCTTTACTTGCATCTTTAACATTTACTAAACAAAATAACAATTTATTTTAAAAACAGTTGTAGCAAATGTAACAAAATTTTGTGGTTTTACCATATATGCAGCCACAGAAGGAAACTGCAAAAGGAATGTGCCCCAGGTTTACTGATGGGGAATAGGGCAAAAGGAACGATGCAGTGGTGTTAAGAATTCTAACCTTAACACTACTCAAGAAGCGAGGAGGCAAGGAGCTCCTCTGGGAAGAGAGCCTCTTTCGTCTCAGTTGGAACAAGCAAGGTACAAATGGGAGGAGGGTGATACCCTGTCCAAGTGACAAAGAATGGGTTTCTGGCACTGGGGACAACTGTAGGCCAGCAAAATGGCCCCAGGGTCTCAAAAGATACCAAACAGGGACCCCAAAAGGAGATGATACTGGACAATCGAGAAATCCAAGGTTAGGTTTTAGTAGAGATCAGGGACTCACTCAGTGGAGAACTTCTGAAGCCAGAGAGAGTTGCGAGACAGCAGAGGTGCAGGCCCGCCCCGAGACCGCACGCCATATTGGAAAGACACCTCCGCTGGCCAAACCGTCCAGGGAGCACCACTTTGAGGAGAGCTTCAGTCATTTGTTTGGGAGTTTCCCAATAAACGGTGTCTGATTACTTTATATTTCTAGCACATTCTCTAAGTGTGGTGTCAGGTCTCATCACCCAACTGGTGCACATGACCTTTGATAGCGTCATAAATCAAAGAGTAGAGTTACATAAAAAAGCTGTATAAGACTTCCCCAACACTGTTCTGAATAACGATATCATCTAGTCTCTCCAGATAACCATTTTGCAACAGACAATACTCACATGAATGCATAATTTTCTACTTGTTATTAAATGTAGTATCATTTTATAGTCATACCTCACATATTTATAGGTATTTATATTCTTATTTCCATTCCCTCAGCAGAAAATAATCTGTTAAGAAATATGGGGGAATGTCCTCCTACTGCTGCAGTTCCTATTACTTATTTTAAAATGAAAAATTATGACCCCAGTATATGGGGAAAAAGTTCCCCATAGATTAATTTTAATGGCAAAATTTGGAGTTGAAAGCAAGTTGCAAAACTAAATATTTTCTGGAAGGACTGATTAACTTCCTATGACCAAATCTTTTCAATTTCGGAATATAGCATTTTTAACACTTGCCAATTTTACAGGTGCCATATACCCAAAGGATAAAGACATGATGTTTACATTTCAGCAGAAGTAGTTCTGCAATTCAGCTAACAACACAATTACCTGTCAAACCTAAGCTGTATTTTCAAAGTGTTTGTAATTTTATGTTCTGTATGTTTACTTTTAAAAAATAACTAAAATGCATTTCTGATTGGCTAAATGACTAACAGTTAACCGACAAAATGAAAATCTGAGAGTGCCTCAGATTTAGAAAAGAAGAAAATGAGGGGTGCCTGGCTGGCTTAGTCAGTGGGACATGGTGACTCTTGATTTCAGGGTCATGAGTTCGAGCTCCACATTGGGTGTAGTGATTATTTAAAAATAAAATAAAATATAATACATATTTTAAAAAAAGAAAGAAGAAAATGTAACTACTAAGCAGTTTTATGCAAATTTTGCCCCACTATGTAAAGGACAAGAACCCCAAAACACTGAGGGAAGTGAAAAGTAGCTTTTCAAATTTTCACTCATTATTTTTATCAACAACCAATAGGGAGAATAGATAACTGAACTTTTTATGTGTGGAGGACCTACACTTCACACCCTTAACAGTTCCTTGTGTCTTTTGGCACAAAGTAATTTTGAAAGCGAAAATTTTAGGGGCGCCTGGGTGGCTTAGTCGGTTAAGCGTCTGCCTTCGGCTCAGGTCATGATCTCAGGGTCCTGGGATCGAGCCCCGCATCGGGCTCCCTGCTCAGCGGGGAGTCTGCTTCTCCCTCTCCCACTCCCCCTGCTTGTGTTCCCTCTCTCGCTGTGTCTCTCTCTCTCTCTCCCTCCCTCTCTCCCCCTGTCAAATAAATAAATAAAATCTTTAAAGAAGATTTTATTTTGAAGGAAAAAGTAGGAACATGAGGTCAACAATTACATGTACCACCTTCTTTAAAAAACACTTAAGAGAAAAGCTAAAAGCGATCTTACCTCCAGTCAGCAGCTGTTGGTTAGAAACACAGCAAATATGTGTGTGTGCGTGTGTGACTAAAAATGGTCTCAGGTGGCTTCTTCCTTAGACACATATGGAAGTCAAGGATGGTGATAATTCCATTGTGACAGATGGCCAGGTCATGTTTATTAATGAAAATATTTATTTTTAGAAATACCATGTAAATTCCTTAAAAAGAGCCAAGAGGCTGGAGTCTAGACCTTACTGTATTCTTAGAGAAAGGAGGGTGTTGGTCACAGCCCCTCAGTGCATTCTCTGTGTCTTACATTTCTGATAAATAAAAATGGAGAGAACAGTAGCAATTGCACGACATGGTGTGTTGCTGGGATTAAACAAAGACTACAATGCACTGGAAGTAGTCAGGCTAATGTCTAGCATATTAATAAATATTTCTACAACAACTGGTTTTTAAAATTATTTGTACCAAATGAGGTCTGATTCTAGGTAACTCACTCTTTTTGAAGAGATTGGCTTTTTAAAATGGTGTATGATTTACTAGTTAGAGATGGAAGGATCTTGTACTCTCCCCCTATTTTTCTTGCAAGAGTCAAATTACTGTATCCAAACTGTAATAAAACTTGACTGAAGGGCAAAGCAAGGTCATAGAGCTGAAATGAACAAGAATCTGGAGACAAGAGACTTCCCCGAAAGTCTGTAGAAGAATACTACTTCAATTTCAGAAAGTTACCCTTGTTTTTCTTTTTGGTCAATCAGTTTTAGCATTCATTTTCACACTGGAGTTACCCACGTTTTCAGCATCTAAAATCAATCAATGACCAGTGATGGTTCTGGACACAGCAGCCCAGGGTGGCTTCACTGTTTTTTAGTGACAGTTTTATCCACTGAAGCCATTCATGAGTTTGAAGCATCCTCTCCAGTGTGAGGCTTCTACGTTACTGAAATGACTCAAGACTGTCAGGACGTCTCACCAAAATTATCAAAATAAACTCACATACCACAACCAAATGGAATAGAGGATAGGAAAATAAATTACCTCTCCTCAATAAAATACCAGGGAGATGGTAAAAATAATCCAACAAATTTTAACAAGGCAGTATTAGAGGTGCTCCAGAAAACTCACATTATATTGCATCTGAAATTTTGGAAACACATAATATAAGGCAGTGGTGATACCAGTTAGTTTATAAACTTAATTGTAGTGTCCTTTCTTTTTTAAAAAATTTATTTATTTGAGAGAGAGAGAGAAAGTAGGGAGAGAGGTAGCAGGGGAAGAAGAGAGAAAATCTCCAGCAGACTCCCTGCTGAGTGAGGAGCTTGATGTGGGGCTTGATCTCACAATCCTGAGGTCCTGAGATCATGACGTGAGCTGAAATCAAATGTTGGATGCTTAACCTACTGGGCCACCCAAGTCCCCCAATTGTAGTGTCTTTTCAATGCAAGTACTATTAAGTGACTGGATGTACGTGCTTAGCACAGCGCTGGGGCCTGTGAAAAACCACCACCACCACCACCACCATCACAAAACAATGGATGAATAACCCTACACAATAAACCACAGACTTTCACAAAATGAAAATAGAAATGTACCAGAAGGAAATCTAAAATCATCAGGTCCACATTCCTGGCTTGTCCAAGGGCATTCGGACCATTCCATTAGGTATGTATTGAACACCTACAACTGACCTGGTCTTTCTAAATGACCTCCAGCTTCCGAAGCTCTGCAGAGACAGATATCCCACAACACCACTAATTTAAACTGAGAAAGCATCTATCTAACTTAATGAATCGTTTCCATTAGTTGCTAGGGCTCTTGTTGAAATGTTACAATTTGGGGCAAGAGCATCCTTCTTTCTCTATTCTATTTCCATGGCTTCATTTTGTCTCTTTGTCTTAACTTACTACTAAATTCTTTTAATCTCTCCTTAAAAAAATTTCTTACCTAGGAGGTACAGATTTAAGGCTTGCCATTTTTTTTCTTTGAAGGAGGAAAACAAAGAAACAAAACAACAAAAACAAACAAAAAAACCCCTGCATCTAAGCCACACAAGAAAAAAAAAAAAGAAAAAGACCTAGGCCATCAAAGTTTAATGGCGTTTTCAGTACTGATATCACTGGTGTGGAACCAAAGCAATAAAACCAGATTGCATTCCCCCCCACGCCCCCGAACTTCACCAAATGGTATTAAAACGAAAGCTCCCAATCTCCTCCAAACTTGTGATCCTGGGACTTAATTTATGCACCATGGTTTAAAAGCTTGCAGCAAAGAGTATGTCCTTTTTACATCTGTAAGCTCATCATGTGATGAGGAACCTATGCAGAGTGACAGACGTGCAGAATTTATCTCCTTCTTCCCACCAGGAAACACCTAGAGAAAACACCTGCTGTCCCAGAGAGCCGTGTGGTTGTGAGGAAGAAGACAACAGGGAGGTACTTACAGAGACTGTGGAGCTGGGCGTATTTGTCCCATAGCCAGAGGAGGGGAGAGAAGCCAAGGACCAGCGGCGTCCATCAGTCCTATTGAGAGAGGGAGATTAGCTTTGGCCAAAGCTGGAGCATGGTTACACGGGAACCGCAGGGAAACCGAGTATTTTTAGTCAAACAAATGACACAAATACGGTCAGTGAAGATGTGGAAATGTTCGGCAAGGGCCAGAGTAAACAAACATTACACAGCAGGTTGGCTTTTATTTAAACTGGATCGATACACCCAAACAAGTAGAAAGTGAATGGGCTGATCCATATTATTGATCTCTCACTAACACACTTTGACAAAATGAATACCAGGGATAATTACAATGGTCAGACTCAGCAGATTCAAATGAATAAAAACAGAGAGGGAGGAGGACAAACACTCGTGTCTGGGAGCTGATAACTGAGGCCCGGGGTCTTTGGAAGCGCCTGAACTGCAGCAAGGTACAAGAGCCCGTGGGGACTTCGATTATATCCTAAAGACTCTCCACTTATTTTCAAGGGAACTGTCCTCCTCACCACACCTAGGGAGGGGATTAGTGGGGCTCAGGGCTGGTTCAAGTCCTAAGTCGCAAAAAACTTTCACACTAAAAAAGTGACTGACGCTATATTCAGAATCTCTAAGCGTGACTGTCTTCTGACACGACCTGGCTTCATCCGGTGTTGCACACACTTGTGCACTCACAACCTTTGCCCTTGTTGTGAGTATGCAGCCCAGCTCTGGCCTGGGGCAGCATGGGCAGAAAGAAAATTCTCCACTCGTGACAGAACCTAATGCAGAGTACAAGTGTCTGCCCCAGTCACAGAGGCAAAACTGTCAGGAGTCCTTAAAGAGAGTGATTTTTCTCTCCAAGTGGTCCAAGGGTAGCCCCCGGCGTGGATTCTGGTTATGAAGTTGGGGTCTTTACAAGGGTCTCAGATGACTGAATGAAGTAGTAGAGACAATACTCTTGCAGGGGAACATCAGAAAGCAAACTTTCTGAAATCTCTGGCATTCCAGAGTCATTAATTTATTATTTACTCTATTTTAAGTAAGACTGTGACTTCAAAATCATATACCCCTGTGAAAACAAATAGATGTGCATCTGCCATGGGGAAAAACAGGAAAAACACACATCATAAAGGCCTATACTGCATTCTTTAGATGGAGTATCCTATGTACACTTCTTGTAATTTATGACTGTACTAATTTACCAAGTGAGAGGTAAGAGGGGGCCAAATTTACCACAGACACGTTCACAGGAAGTTGAAGTCAGGGGATTCGACAGCACTAGACTTGAATTTGAGAAATGTCACAATTAGATGTAAAAAACCTGACATTTGAGACTAAATTACAGTCAAGAGAAAATATAATCACAGGCTACCATGGATGTTGCCTCCAATAAATGCAAATGGTCCACAAAGACAAAATGGAGAAATTCAAGTGGACAAATCACAGAAATACTACAGTGTTAAAATCTGAGTAAAATTTACCTGTCATTTCTGTGACCATGATTGGAGTACAATTGAATCAAGTTTGTTTTTTAAAAAAGAAGATAAAATATTTGTAAATATACCAGATACAAGGAATGGGAATAATTAAGTCATATGTTCTTTAAAAATATTTTTAAACAATTAAAAATGGTAAAGATTTAAGAAGAAAATAATTATAAGAACATGCTTCTAAAGATATCAATTAAATGGACACAGGTTAGTCGTATTTTATTTGACTACTTATTGAAGATTTAAAAACCCATGCTGTACTTTATATTTTAAACACCTCCAATTTTTAGAAGTAAAAAAAAAAAGGTGGGGAGGGTATGATTTTTAAAAGGATTATACAGTCCATTTAATAGTAATTATCAGAAACTAGTCTCTGGAAAGAATGTGGGCACGATTTCTCCCACCATGATTTTGTTTTGTGATTCATTAACTCTCCTTTCCCTCAGGTATCAATAAATATATTTCACATGAATGAACAATTCCAAGACATGTTCTTATTAGCTTTGAAACATAAATTACATTTGCTTACTCTGGAAAACACACAACTAAAAGATGTTTAAACAAGAATGTGCAGCCATGGACCAGAAATAATTTATGTCTCATGAAGTTCCCCAAGTTCTCTGTCTATTTACTCAAATGGAGCACAAAGGACCATTGCATTTTCATTACCATGACGACCGCACATCAGAAGTTACTATACACGCTACATAGGGTACTTAAGAGAGAGCACGCCTTTTTTTTTTTTTTTCAAGAAAGCTATCACACAAGTGCCATTTGGATCCTGCTAACAATGTTGTCTTTTCTTTGCAGAAGCTACCAATAAAATGTTATCGGAAGACAGACTACATTCTAGTCAAAGCAATAGGCTTTTTTGAAGAGTGATTTTTTTTTTTTTTTTTTGGTGGGTGGAAATCTCTCAGTGTTAAACTAAGTGAAAAAGTAAGAAGGGAAAAACATCTGATGGGAACACAGAATACAAAAAATTTTGCAAAAAAACATTTCAACACTACTCACAAAAATTTAGATTAATACAGTATACAACAATATCAACCTGGCTATTATAATTGTATGAGGACGATTTATTTATTTGTTTAGTTGTAACAGTCACGTGGAGTGACACGTTTTACATTCTGGTTGATACTGAAACAAGCTGAACTATGCCAGGTGCTCAACAAGTGTCTAATAACCTGAACTCAGCAGGCAAGTCCGTTCTAGTAATTTGCTTGTGGAAATATATTCTGAGATTTACCCTGGTAAGGGACAATGAGGCCGCTAGGAAACACCCATGGCATGTAGTCAGGGCTCTGTATTTCCAACGTAAGTGAAAGCAGTATGTAATGCGTCAACTCCAACAACTTTCGGGAAGGCAGAACAATGTTATTACCTCCATCTTAAGTCAAAGAAAAAAATGTTAATTCTGTAATCGGATAGATTGTAAATCTGTATCACAGTTCTTAGGAAAGTAAAAATATGTTTCCTTGCTCCTGACAAAATTTACTCTGCTACAATGCTCATTTTTCTCCTTTTAACTCAGTAGTAAAAAAAATTAGCTTGATAATTTTACTCTTACGTATGTATTAGATAGCAAGTGAGTGCCGTCATATTTTCCAGTCTGAAATTAAACTATTCCATTACAGGGGATGTCTAGTGGGGGAGTATTATCACTTACTGGTATAAGTTAAGATGAGAAAACATTAATAAGCCTGATCTTTATCCTTTCACTCAAGAATAATTTTAAAAACAGGGCAATCTCTTCTCTGCTGGGCTAAATATACAAAATAACAATATGTGAGAGTCTCAAAATGATATCACTTCTTAAAGGCTCAAAAATGCATACTGACTGGAAGGGAATGGAGACCCATGAGTGGTGTTTCCATGTTTCCCTGAATAAAAATCAACTTTAAAATGGAGGAGAGAGACACCAGATGTTAAATAAAAATACATCAATTTGAGTTTTTATAGCAAAAGCAGGGTTCTGTTTACTTGAATAAAAAGTTTAAAAAGATGATCACTCATGCCCCAATCTAAATTAATATTTTTTGAAGAGTGTGGAGGGAGTTCCATCTGGAAATTCATGCAAAATGAACTACAGGTCTCCTGTGATAATCTTCTGTCATGGTTTATGGTTTATTCGTCAAAAATTAACATGCCTGGGGGTTGTGTATTTTTTTTAAATTGAATGAGAAACCAGATTCATCTATCCTCCAGTCACCCACTTAATTATCAGATTCTCTTCATTTTTATAAATCTGGCAGGATTAAGAGACTATGATTTCTGTCATGTTTAAATGCACGCTATAATGAGATTTGCATTTTTCTTATTACTTCAAGTAATTAAACACATTTTTTTAAGAGATGTGTTTTAAAGACTATGGTGGGTTCTTGTTTATCCATTTTTATAAGATTTTTGTTTCCACTTAGAGTAGCACTATCATGAATTAATATTAACTGGGCCAACATAGGCTTTGTGGGACCAGTTAATTTTCACATTTTCTTGAGAGTACTTAGAACAAGTTGCTAAAAGAAAAGAAGCTGGAACTGGGTAAAGAGTCAGGGTGGGGGGTCTCAAGTTCCCTTGAGAGCCTGTCTTATGGCTCTGGTGTCCTGGCCACGATAGAGAACAGGGACCTTCCACACATAGGCATCTCCTTATGGTGGGGGATGTGTAACATTTACAAGGGAATCTTAATTACAGAGAATTTTGAAAATACTGCGAACAGGTCCCTTTCTTTGGATGTAGTAATGTAAATGCATTGCATGCTGACAAATGGCAGTGGGGATACTGTGGGTTTTGCTGCTTTGAAACATGTGTTAAAACAGATCTATTTTTGGGACGCCTGGGTGGCTCAGATGGTTAAGCATCTGCCTTCGGCTCAGGTCACGATCCCAGCATCCTGGGATCGAGTCCCGCATCGGGCTCCCTGCTATGCGGGGAGCCTGCTTCTCCCTCTGCCGCTGCCTCTCTCTATCTCTCTCTCTGACTCTCATGAACAAAAAAAAAAAAAAAAAAAT